>NC_134355.1:468505383-468852883 GCF_048569485.1 Anomaloglossus baeobatrachus | reverse complement strand
CCCAGGTCTGCGTTCTAGGGTTAACGGCCTGTCTCTGTCTTATTATATATACAGTATATATATATACACACATGTATATATATATATATATACTGAGAGAAATTTATATACTGAGAATTGTAGCATATATATATATATATATAGATATAGATATATAACTGTCTATAACGCCCTGCGCGAATATTTATATAGCGTTGCATAATTGTCTGTCTCTGCTATATATCTATAAACACACACAGTTATATATAGAGCATTGTAGTTATATATATATATATATATATATATATATATGTCTATATTGCACTGTATATATATATATATATATATATATATATATATATACTCTGCATATCTGTCTGTCTCTCTGTGTTGTTATTTTATATATATATATATATATATATATATATATATATATATATATATACAAAGTTATATAGAGTGTTATATAGTTATATTTATGTAACACTATAGTACTGTTGATCTCTCTCTTGTATGCCCAAGTGAGGCCACCCAGCCTGTTGCCCTGTCCCCTATATAGGTGGGCCCTTGTGTCTGGTAGGGTGGCAGTCCCCCCAGTCCTTCCTCCATGTTATATCTGGTGGGATGGTAGTCCCCCAAGTCATTCATGTTATATCTGGTGGGGTGGCAGTCCTCCCTGCAGCCTTTTGTCCTGTTGTGTAGTTACAGGACTCCTCCCCAGCTCTGGTTCCAGGTCTCCTGCTTTTGCTGCATCACCCTTCCTGGATTCCTGTTCCCCCCAGTCCTTCCTCCATGTTGTGTCTGGTGGGGTGGCAGTCCTCCAAGTCCTTTCTCCACGTTGTGTCTGGTGGTGTGGCAGTCCTCCCTGCGGCCTTCTGTCTGGCTTCATTTCCCTGCCCTGGTTTCCAGTCCTCACAGTCTGTTGTCTATGTTGTGTCTGGTGGGGTGGCAGTCCTCCCTGCAGACTTCTCTCCGACTCCATTTCCCTATCCTGGTTTCCAGAAACTATAGTCCTTCCTCAATGTTGTGCATGGTGGGGTGGCAGTACTCCCTGCGGCCTTCTGTCAAGCTCCATTTCCACGTCCTGGATTCTAAACCTCCAGTCCTTCATCCATGTTGTGTCTGGTGGGGGTGACAGTCCTCCATGCGGCCTTCTGTCAGGCCCTATCCCCCCTTTCTGGATTCCAGTCCCCCCAGTCCTTCCTCTATGTTGTATGTAAGAGGTGGGCAGTCCTCCCAGTCCTTCCTTCATATTGTATCTGGTGCTGTGGCTGTCCTCCCATTCCTTCCTCCATGTTGTGTCTGGTGGAGTAGCAGTACTCCCTGCGGTCTTCTGTCCAGCTCCATCCTCCCTTCTTGAATTCCAGGCCCCCCAGTCATTCCATGTTGTTTTTAGTGGGGTAGCAGTCCTCCCATCCTTCCTCCATGTTGTATCAGGTGGGGTGGCAGTCCTCCCAGTCCTTCTTCCATGTTGTATCTGGTAGAGTGGCTGTTCTCCCAGTCCTTCCTCCATTTTGCATCTAGTGGGGTGGCAGTCCTCCCAGTTCTTCCTCCATATTGTGTCTGGTGGGGTGGCAGTATTCCCTGCTGCCTTCTGTCCAGCTCCATCCCCCGTTCCTGGATTCCAGGCCCCCCAGTCCTTCCTCCATGTTATGTTTAGTGGGGTGGCAGTCTGTAGTCTTCTGTCTGGTTCCATCCCCCCTTCCTGGATTCCAGGCCCCTAGTCCTTCCTCCATGTTGCGTCTGGTAGGGTGGCAGTCCTCCCTGTGGTCTTCTGTCTGGCTCCATCCCCCTTCCCTGGATTCCAGGCCCCCCAGTCCTTCCTCCATGTTATGTTTAGTGGGGTGGCAGTCTGTAGTCTTCTGTCTGGTTCCATCCCCCCTTCCTGGATTCCAGGCCCCTAGTCCTTCCTCCATGTTGCGTCTGGTAGGGTGGCAGTCCTCCCTGTGGTCTTCTGTCTGGCTCCATCCCCCGTTCCTGGATTCCAGGCCCCCCAGTCCTTCCTCCATGTTATGTTTAGTGGGGTGGCAGTCTGTAGTCTTCTGTCTGGTTCCATCCCCCCTTCCTGGATTCCAGGCCCCTAGTCCTTCCTCCATGTTGCGTCTGGTAGGGTGGCAGTCCTCCCTGTGGTCTTCTGTCTGGCTCCATCCCCCTTCCCTGGATTCCAGGCCCCTTAGTCCTTCCTCTATGTTGGGTCTGAAGGTGTGGCAGTTCTCTCAGTCCTTTCTCCATATTGTGTCTGGAGGAGTGGCATTCCCCCCAGTCCTTCCTCCATGTTGTGTCTGATGGGGTGGCAGTCTGCAGCCTTCTGTCTGGCTCTAACCTCATTTCCTGGATTCAAGACCCCCAGTCCTTCCTTCATGTTGTTTGGAGGGGTGGCAGTCCTTCCTCCATGTTGTGTCTGGTGGAGTGGCAGTCTATAGCCTTCTGTCTAATTCCATACCCCCTCCCTGAATTCAAGGTCCCACAGTTCTTCCTCCATGTTGTGTCTGGTGGGATGTCAGTCCTTCCTCCATATTGTGTCTAGTGGGGTAGCAATCCTCCCACCATGTTATGTTTGGTGGGATGGCAATCTGCGGCCTTCTGTCTTGCTCCAGCGCCCCATCCTCTATTCCAGGCTCCCCAGTCGTTCCTCCATGTTGTGTCTGGTGGTGTGGCAGTCCCCCCAGTCCTTCCTCCATGTTGTCTCTGGTGGGGTGGCAGTCCTCCCAATCCTTCCTCCAAGCTGTGTCTGGTGGGGTGGCAGTACCCCCATTCCGTCCCCTGTGTTGTGTCTGGTGGGGAGGCAGTCTGCGGCCTTCTGTCTGTCTCCATTCCCCTCTCCTGGATTCCAGGCCCCCCAGTCCATCCTCCATGTTGTGTCTGGTGGGATGGCAGTCCCCCCAGTCCTTCCTCCATGTTGTGTCTGGTGGGGTGGCAGTCTGCGGCCTTCTGTTTGTCTCCATCCACCACTCCTGGATTTCAGGCCCCCCAGTCCATCCTCCATGTTGTGTCTGGTGGGGTGGCAGATCCCCCCAGTCCATCTTCCATGTTGCGACTGGTGGGGTAGTACTCCCCCCAGTCCGTCTTCCATGTTGTGTCTGGAGGGGTAGCAGTCCCCCCGGTCTGTCCTCCATGTTGTGCCTGGTGGGGTGGCAGTCCCCCCAGTCCGTCCTCCGTGTTGTGTCTGGTGTGGGTGGCAGTCCCCCCAGTCCGTCCTGCGTGTTATATCTGGTGGGGTGGCAGTCCCCCCAGTCCGTCCTCCATGTTGTGTCTGGTGGGGTGGCAGTCCCCCCAGTCTGTCGTCCATGTTGTCTCTGGTGGGGTGGCAGTCCTGCCAGTCCGTCCTCCGTGTTGTGTCTGGTGGGGTGGCAGTCCCCCCAGTCCGCCCTCCATGTTGTGTCTGGTGGGGTGGCAGTCCCCCCAGTCCGTCCTCCATGTTGTGTCTGGTGGGGTGGCAGTCCCCCCAGTCCGTCCTCCATGTTGTGTCTGGTGGGATGGCAGTCCCCAGAAGTCCATCCTCCGTGTTGTGTCTGGTGGGGTGGCAGTCCCCCCAGTCCGTCCTCCATGTTGTGTCTGGTGGGGTGGCAGTCCCCCCAGTCCGTCCTCCATGTTGTGTCTGGTGGGGTGGCAGTCCCCCCAGTCCGTCCTCCGTGTTGTGTCTGGTGGGGTAGCAGTCTGTGGCCTTCTGTCTGGCTCCATTCCCCCATCCTGCATTCCAGGCCCCCCAGTCCTTCCTTCATGTTGTGTCTGGTGGGGTGGTAGTCCCCCCAGTCCGTCCTCCATGTTGTGTCTGGTGGGGTGGCAGTTTCCCCAGTCTGTCCTCCATGTTGCGTTTGGAGGGGTGGCAGTCCTCCCAGTCTGTCCTCCATGTTGTGTCTGGTGGGGTGGCAGTCCCCCCAGTCCTTCCTCCATGTTGTGTCTGGTGGGGTGGCAGTCCCCCCAGTCCATCCTCCATGTTGTGTCTGGTGGGGTGGCAGTCCCCCCAGTCCGTCCTCCGTGTTGTGTCTGGTGGGGTGGTAGTCCTCCCAGTCCGTCCTTCATGTTGTGTCTGGTGGGGTGGCAGTCCCCCCAGTCCGTCCTCCGTGTTGTGTCTGGTGGGGTGGTATTCCTCCCAGTCCGTCCTCCTTGTTGTGTCTGGTGGGGTGGTAGTCCTCCCAGTCCGTCCTTCATGTTGTGTCTGGTGGGGTGGCAGTCCCCCCAGTCCGTCCTCCGTGTTGTGTCTGGTGGGGTGGCAGTCCCCCCAGTCTGTCCTCCATGTTGTGTCTGGTGGGGTGGCCTTCTGTCTGTCTCCATCCCCCTGTCCTGGATTCTAGGACCCCCAGTCCTTCCTCCATGCTGTGGCTTCTTATTTCCCATCCTCCTTCCTTAGAGCACAGGTGCTGTAGATTTCACCTTCCATGATGATGATTATACTTCTAGAAATGTTTTTTTTGTTAATCAGCCCCAGTGGTGTTTTCTTAACAGAATTAAGAATGATTCGGTTGCTATGGAGAGGGGCTTTTTTCTGCATAGAGTGAGATTTTGTGGTGGACTGCTGGGGACATCGGAGGGGGCAGGGCAGGGCTGACAGCAAGTGGATGCCAAGAATGTGGAGACACCTGCCCGCCCAGGCCCACGTCTCCTGATGGTGCGGGTGTGATGCTGCCTGTGGACGGCGCAGGTTGCGTCCCCCCCACTTCCTCTCCCATAGGACTGTGTGACCTGTTGCTGCTGCTGCTGGGAGACAGGAGGGGCGGGGCGGGAGGGGCGTGTCCGCCGTGTAATAGGCTGCAGAGCTCTGCCCCCTCCCAGTGCTCGCACTCTGTCGGCCGCTGGAAGCCACGCCTCTTTCATGCAAATCCTCAGAGGTAGGCGCGCTGTGATTGGCTGCCCCGAAGCCATTTATTCCTGACAGCCCCGTCACATGGACGCTTGTCTATTAACTTGTTTCAAAAAAGTAGCAGCACTTGTCAAAGGCGCAGGATGAAAAGTACTGTCCTGGTTCAGTGAGAGCAGGAGGCACCGGCACCGAGCACATCCGCAGCGGGCACCGGCACATCCCCGGCTCCAGAGGGCACCCACCAAGCCGCGCGAATGTACAACATGATGGAGACCGAGCTCAAGCCCCCCGCCCCCCAGCAGACTTCAGGGGGCAACTCCAACTCTGCGGCCAACAACCAGAAGAACAGCCCGGACCGGGTGAAGCGGCCCATGAACGCCTTCATGGTGTGGTCCCGGGGGCAGCGCAGGAAGATGGCGCAGGAGAACCCCAAGATGCACAACTCGGAGATCAGCAAGAGGCTGGGGGCGGAATGGAAGCTGCTGTCCGAGGCGGAGAAGAGACCCTTCATAGACGAGGCCAAGCGGCTGCGGGCGCTGCACATGAAGGAGCACCCCGACTACAAGTACCGGCCCCGGAGGAAAACCAAGACCCTGATGAAGAAGGACAAGTACACCCTGCCCGGGGGCCTGCTGGCACCGGGGGGCAACAGCATGAGCTCGGGGGTCGGGGCCAGCCTGGGCGCCGGGGTGAACCAGAGGATGGACAGCTATGCCCACATGAACGGCTGGACCAACGGCGGCTATGGCATGATGCAGGAGCAGCTGGGCTACCCGCAGCACCCGGGGCTGAACGCCCACAACGCGGCGCAGATGCAGCCCATGCACCGCTACGACGTCAGCGCCCTCCAGTACAACTCCATGGGCAGCTCCCAGCCCTACATGAACGGCTCCCCCACCTACAGCATGTCCTACCCCCAGCAGGGCGCGGGCATGGCCCTGGGCACCATGGTAAAGTCCGAGTCCAGCTCCAGCCCGCCCGTGGTCACCTCTTCCTCCCACTCGCGGGCTCCGTGCCAGGCGGGCGACCTCCGGGACATGATCAGCATGTACCTGCCCGGGGCAGAGGTGGCGGAGCCGAGCGCCCAGAGCAGACTGCACATGTCCCAGCACTACCAGAGCGCATCAGTACCGGGCACAGCCATCAACGGCACGCTGCCTCTATCACACATGTGAGGACTCCTCCAACTTTTATTACTAGAGTTTGGACTTTTTTTTTTTTTTTTTGGACTATTTTTGTACAGAGGAAAAAAAAATGGGGGGTTAAAAAAAATAACTTGTAAAGAACCAGAGTTACACAAAGTTCTAGGTAGGAACTTGGCAGAAAAAAAATCCCCAATAATATTTAGAACTAGTGAGGAAATGTTTTATTATTCGCCTTTTGTACAGTATTTATCAGGTGGCACCTCCTTGCCCACTGGCCACCAGCTGCGACTTTGCCAATCTTTTTACACCCCTAGGCACGAGCTGCAGAAGGGGAACACAACCTTCATTTTCCTTTCCTCCCAATTTGGACATTTTATTTGTTTACATAAATTGTATAAACAAAAGAATCCCAGGACCTGATCCAACCCAAGTAGAAGATTCTCCTTATTTTTCCTTCCCATTGACTTGTTAATTTATAGCAGGCTCTTCTCCAAGTCTTCACCCTGCACCACGAAACTACTGTGTTTGACATATTTTCTTATGGTTTGTAATATTTCTGTAAATTTATTGTGTTGATATTTTAAGATTTTTTTTTTGTTTTATTTTTTTGGTTTTTTTTTTGGGCTCTCATTTTCAGTAGATGTATTTTAAATAATAATAATAAAACAAAAAAAAAAGCCAGACTTGGCTAAATTAGCCCAGTCCTTGTATATATATAAATATATGAACTAATCCCACCCTTATAACAGCGACATTTCCAACTTAAGTTTTTACTCCATTCTGCAGTTTGAGATAAATAAATTTTTGAAATATGGAATCTGATCATAACGATGAGTCTCTGATTTCTTCTTCTATCTCCTGGTATTGAGCATTGATTGCTGGCAGAGTAGCTGTATATTATATTAACCCTTAGTATATGATGAATGTGAATGTCCCCTGATCAGGAGAGGGGGAGGGGGGGTGACAGGGAGGCAGAATAATGGGGCATCATCTCCACAAGGTAAATGTTGCTGTGACATTTGGTGATAAAGTGGATCCCTGTAATCCATCCGTCAGATTCAGCTTCTCCCAAACTTCTATTTATTGCAAACAAACTGCGCCTTTTAATCCTGTCTCTATAAATTGCCAGCGGGCTCCAACACTGGATATTATCTCCAGCCTTAAAAAGAAGCTTTTCCTCGGCCACACACTGCAGAAGAGGTCCTCCAGCCACGAGGTAGAGTCCTGCTTAATGCCGCTGCTATTTCATGTGTGCACAGTGCCCAGCGATTTACATGTGCAGTATTAATTAGAGATAATCGATATATTAGGCTTGAAATGTCAGAACACTATTATGTATGGCGATGCCAAATCTGGGCGAGGGAAGGGGTTAAAGTGGCTTTTTGAACTATTTTTTTTTACCCATCAATATGTCGCAGGGAAGGGAGGTCGCTCTATCGAATTATTAGCTATGAATTCAGGATTATAATCTATATTTATTTGTATTGACTTTGAGATTTCATTAAATGAAGGCCCCAGCCGCATCTTATGATATCTTTAAGATTTCCTAAGCCTCTCCATTGTAGATCTGTGTAGATTTCGTTAACTGGCTCAAAACTATAAGCTCTTACTAGTCTGGAGACTTCAGAATGGCGCATACATTGTTGTAAATGTGACGTACTCACTGCAGATTATTATTATTATTCGGATGTGTTAATTTGCAAATTCTAAAACAGATTTTTTTTTTTCTCATATGTGAATGCGATGTACAATATTTCTTCAGCTTTTATCGATCTTCTGTTACTAAATATTGATAATCTCTTGTAATGGGCCCAATATATCGCAGGCGTCAAGGCTGTCAGGATCCTGGTCAGAATGATAAAATAACGATCGCTATATAGAAATACACTAGGCACTAATATGTAGATCGGATTCGTTCCTTATTATTGTTTCTGATAGTCAGCAGCAGTTTTTTTTTTACTTTTGCTTCTCTCTGCTGTATTTATATTAATGTCTTATTAGTCCACTACAGAGTGATGTCTTCTAAATCAGAGTAAATGAGAATAATTTCTGTCTGGCCATAAATATTTGGTGTAATTGAATATCTATATAATTTAGATCAGACTCTTCTATTTGACTTAGAATAATGTCTCCTAAATCAGAGTTGTGTGTCAAGCCTTGGGGTAATGTGTTCAGCCTTTTGTAATATGTCCAGCCTTTGGGGTAATGTGTTCAGGCTTGGAGTAATGTGTAAAGCCTTGGAGTAATGTGTAAAACCTTGGAATAATGTGTAAAACCTTGGAGTAATGTGTCCAGTCTTGGGGTAATGTGTCCAGCCTTGGGGTAATATGTCCAGTCTTGGAGTATGTGTCCAGCCTTGTAGTAATTTGTCCTGTATTGGAGTAGTGTGTCCAGCCTTAGGGTAATGTTTTCAGTCTTGCAATAATGTGTCCAGCCTTGGAGTAATTTGTCCAGCATTGGGGTAATGTGTCCAGCTTTAGAGTAATATGTCCAGCCCTGGAGTAATTTGTTCAGCCTTGGAGTAATTTGTCCTGCCTTAGGGTAATGTGTTCACCCTTGGGATAATATGCCCAGCCTTGGGGTAATTTGGCCATCCTTGGGGTAATGTTTCCAGCCTTGGGGTAATGTGTCCAGCCTTGGAGTAATGTGTCCAGCCTTGGAGTAATGTGTCCAGTCTTGAAGTAATGTCTTACATGAGTATCTCATATATTTAGTTGGAGTAAAATGTTGCCTCTGATTTTATTTATGTCTGGTCTACAGTGATGTTTCCTGAAAGTCTCCTTAGTTCTATATATTTTAGTTTAGCTTCGGATCTTAGTAATATTTTTCTTTATTTGTTGATGTCCCTTGGTGGGTCTGTGATGTGGTGTTCTTTACTCCTGATTTAATGTCTCACTGGTGTATAGTGAATTGTCTCCGATTTTGCACAACAGGTTTAATGTCTTGTTAGTTTTGGTTCCCTGTTTCCAGTCTTCATATTTAGTCTCCTTGGGTAATATTCTCCAGCCTTACATACTGTTTACTGATCCCACAGAATTGTCTGTATTCTTTCTACCTGGGTAGATTGAGGTCTCTCCAGCTCTACATCTTAGACTCAATGTATCTTACATTAGTGTCTCCTCTCCTATTAATAATACTATTAGAGAAATGTCTGTTATCTCTATAGTTACTTCCTCTCTTCTGTTTATTAACTTTCGATCAATTTCCTAATTCGGGAGACATCAGATCTGTTGTATTTTTGAGTAATTTTTCATAGATGAAAGCCACTTGCTTGTAAAAACAAACAATGAAATAGATAAGATTGGTTGATATAGAATAGGATATAAATGGCACTTTAGCCACCTGCCTCACTGAGCTGTGTCTGTCCAGCCTGCTATATATTAGTGCCTGGAATGTTTGGAGAATGAATGTCGCCTATAATGACAATATGCCTGAGATAAATGTCCCCCTGCTCTCATATCCTCGCTTTAGGGTAATGTCTCTTCGGCTTTCCATAATGTGTCGATGACTTGACTGATGAGATTAAAGTTTCCCATGTGATTGCATTAAACAGCCTGGTAGAGTAGTTTGTAGAACAGGGCAGTAGATTAGCAGCCTCCTTGGCACGGCGGCCTCAGGCTCATAGCGCCGGCCTCAGGGGAGCGCAGCTCACATTAACTGCTAAATGAATATTTGACAAGGGCTCACTCGGAGCTTTATTACTACAAACGCGTCCCTACTGGACTTTCCGAGGGTCAGAGGCCGCCAGTGCAATTAATTATTTATCCCGCTTGTTCCTGCACATCTATAGACAGTAGTCGGGGCTCTCTGGAGATCTGGGGGGATTTCATAGACAAAATAGATTATAATGTGGAGATATGGAGCTGACTGCTCAGAAAGAGAAGCCATAGAAAATAGCATCCCGAAACTAAAAAATACTAACCACAATGGATGGACAGACAGACAGAATCATGCATCTGTGCTATGCAGGTGGATAGGGATATAGAATGTCTGTCTGTACATTGGAGAATGGTTCTGTGATCCGAACCGTTGGCACATGGGTTAATATAGTCGACTTTTTGTTTTGCATTTTTCTGTAAAGCTGCCTTTTTTATTTTTCTTATTTTACATAGATATAGAGATAGATAGATAGATAGATAAATGCATCCATACTATGTAAGTGGATAGTTGTATAGAATGTTTGTTCTTTGGAGAATGGTTCTGTAAACTGAAACGTTGTCACATGTGTTAATATAGTCGACCTTTTTCTTTTCCTTTTTTTTCTTTTTAATGCTGCCTCTTTTTCTTGTTTTACATGCATAGATAGATGGATAGATAGATGGATAGATAGATAAATGTATCTATACTATGTAGGTGTATAGTTGTATAGAATGTTTGTTCTTTGGAGAATAGTTCTGTAAACTGAAACGTTGTCACTATAGTCCATCTTTTTCTTTTCCTTTTTTTTTTTTCTTTTTAATGCTGCCTCTTTTTTTCTTATTTTACATGCATAGATAGATAGATAAATGTATCCATACTATGTAGGTGGAAAGTTGTATAGAATGTTTGTTCTTTGGAGAATAGTTCTGTAAACTGAAACGTTGTCACTATAGTCCATCTTTTTCTTTTCCTTTTTTTTTTTTCTTTTTAATGCTGCCTCTTTTTTTCTTATTTTACATGCATAGATAGATAGATAAATGTATCCATACTATGTAGGTGGAAAGTTGTATAGAATGTTTGTTCTTTGGAGAATAGTTCTGTAAACTGAAACGTTGTCACTAAAGTCCATCTTTTTCTTTTCCTTTTTTTTTCTTTTTAATGCTGCCTCTTTTTCTTGTTTTACATGCATAGATAGATGAAGAGATAGATAGGTAGATAGATAAATGCATCCATAGTATGCAGGTGGATAGTTGTATAGAATGTTTGTTCTTTGGAGAATGGTTCTGTAAACTGAAACATTGTCACGTGTTAATATAGTCCACTTTTTTCTTTTCCTTTTTTTCTTTTTAATGCTGCCTCTTTTTCTTGTTATACATGCATAGATAGATGAATAGAAATATAGGTAGATAGATGCATCCATACTATGCAGGTGGACAGGTGTATTTATTGTTTGCACATTGGATAAAGGTTCTGTGATCCAAACCGTTGTCACATGTCATATAGTTCACTTTTTGTTTGCCTATTTCTTTTTTTTAGTGCTGCCTCTCTTGTTTTACATAGATACATAGACAGACAGACAAACAAGTGCATCCATACTATGCAGGTGGATAAGTATATACAATGTTTGTTATTTGGAGAATGGTTCAGTAATCTGAAACGTTGTCACATGGGCTAATATAGTGCACTTTTTTTCTTTTGATTTTTTATTAAGTGCTGCTTCTTTTTCTTGATTTAGATAGATAGATAGAGAGATAGAGAGAGATGAATAGATAGATAGATAGATAGATAGACAAATGCTTCCATACTATGCAGGTGGATAGCATCTTTGTGCATTGGAGAATGGTTCTGTGATTCCAAACGTTGTCACATGGGTTAGTATGGTTCACTTTTTCTTTTGCATTTTTTTTAGTGCTGCCTCTTCATTTTTTATAGATGGATGGATAGATGGATAGATTGCAAATGTTGTAAATAACTAAAATGTGTTAAATATATAGACATTAGTTTCCCCACTTAAAAAGTGATCCACCTATTGCTGCGGGCCATGTCTCCTCCCTATAAGGTGGGGTTGCGCACAGGGGGAGAAGGTCAAACTTATTTTTTCATCATTTATGTATTTTTATCCTGCAATCACTCCCTTCTCTCAGCTAACTGTCAGCACTCTGGACTATGATCACTTTCTATTTCCCATTTTGCAATGTAAATGAGTTGAGTGTTGACAAATTATTGGAGCTTTTGAGCTGGAGAAACCTCCATTCTTGTAAGACTACAATAGGGGTGGTGTGGTGTCCTTTGCTCCTTGGAAGGGCTGAGAGTAAATAAACAGCTCTCTGCATTCTGCACTGCCCTGAGTGCATTTATGTGTGTGTGGACCAGATAAACCGTGCACATAATCACTGTGTCCTTATTGATATGCCATGATGGCTGATTAGCATCTGTATAGAACCCGATGACAATTGTACTGCTTATTAGCAATTGTATTGGAAAGAATTCAGTAACATGTAGGGAGAAGTGAGCACAAGAGATTCAGGAGTCTGTGTTGCAAATGCAAAGTTTTGCCTGAAGCCCCGATCCACAGTGGAAATTGAACAGATTTTTAATACCAGATGTGATGTTTTCTTAATTCCATACTTGTAAGGTTTTTTCTGCTGCGGAGCCCCTAAAAGCATCAGACTTAGGGCCAGTGACGTCACGAGCCCACTCATTGCTGAGTTTCCCACACTCGGGATTTGTGAAAAGCTGGGCTCCCACTGGTGTTCTATGTCTCCTTATGTCACAAGCTGTGGCTAGGATTTTGTATACGTATTTCATTCATTTCTATTTGATTCACTCTGCCTGGATTCGTTATTGAACAGTTATTGCAAAGTGGAGCGTTCTGTAATCGTGTAATTTATAGCAAGAGTCCAAGATCTGTTTGTTTATTTATATTTTTATTTTTGTAAACAGAGGCAGAGAATTTTCTAAATGTGCTCTTGTTTTTACTGTAATTTGTATCTGTTGTTTTTGGGTTTTTTTTGGGGGGGGGGTGTTTTATAAAAGTGTAGGGCAAATCCTGTTCATTTCAATGGGATGTAAGCGGGAATCAGTGTGAATCAATTGGAGGAAGCAATAATAATAGAAAAAGATGCAAAGCCTGGCTTGTCCCATGCTCAGAAAGGTCGCCTTGCTGACATCTCATCTCTAGTATTGTTTGCACAACTGATGATTTTCTTTTAATTATTTTATCACCTTAATTTTGTTTGTATATTTTAATTTTTTTTTTTACATTTTGTTCTCCATTGATTTAAGTCTCAATAAAAGAAAAACAAATTTATCTTAAAAATAGAATAATGGTTGAAATGTAAAAAATACTTTAGTTATACAATCATTGATTAAATAAAATGCAAATAAAAGATCAGTGGGTAAGAAAACAAACAAACAGTAAAAGTAAAGGGGTACGAAGAAAACTGATGCAACGGTTTATATAATCGGTTGAATGAGTTTTCTTCGTACCTCTTTACTTTTACTGTATATATATATATATATATATATATATATATATATATATATATATATATGCCTCACAATTTCCATTTTGTAGAAATAATGTCATTCATAACAATATTTTCTATTCTGTAGACATTCCTTGTGTGAAATTGTCCTCCATCTCTATGTGTAATATTTTTTTTCCTCGCCTTATCTTATCTTTGGGGGTTTTTTTGTTTTTTTTTAATCACTATGAAAAGAACAGGTCTGAGGCATTTCTTGCTCAGTGCATCAGTTGTCCAAAAATGTCTACACACTAGGGCTACAGAGCGACATGTTGCACTGCGACATCTCATCAAATGATAAGTGTCGCTTTATATTTTTGGCGCAGGTTATGTGCAACTTTGCCCTATAGATCTCAATGGAAATCAATTGCAACCTACGACTTGAATACTCCCTGCAATTCTGGCGTTTTTTCTTTCTTTTTTTACAATCGTGTCACAGCTGTAAAAAAGTCGCATGGCTGTAAGGTGCAAACAAGTTGCCCTGATGTTTTTGATCCTCCAACCAAAGTGAGCATCTGGTCTGTTTGTAAAGGTTTGCTTATATATATATATATATATATATATATATATATATATATATATATATATATATATATATAAAAATCCATACATATATGTGTATATATATATATATGTGTGTGTGTGTGTGTGTGTGTGTATATATATATATATATATGTATATGTATGTATGTATGTGTATATATATGTATGTATGTGTATATATATGTATGTGTGTATATATATATATATATATATATATATATATATATATATATATATATATATATATATATATAAATAACACCATCAATTTGTTTGCACTGAATAAAAACCTTACTGCAAAATGGGATCAAAATCCCTTCCTATGTAGTAGCGTTGCCTATTTTGGGGATTCTTTTTGACTTGTCAATTTTTCTGTATGTTTTTTTTTTGTTCAGATTTTTTTTTTTTAATTCTGACCCAAATAACGACAGTTTGCATCCGTTTTAATAAAAATGGATCTGATTCCTAGTAGTGTACATGTTAGAAATCCTAGATATAAAAGAAACTAGGTTGCATAGAAGCTGTAGTTTTTAATTCCAGTCACTTTGAATCATTTATGTAAAGAAAATGCAACAAATAATCCTTTCTTTTATTTTGTTGTTTAAAAAAAACTGTTACAGAAAAACAATTGTGTGTACCATAATCCCCTAAAAATATACTTGTGTTAAAGTGGCTTAGAATATTCCAAGATCATATAATGAATAGAAGTGTATCATTGAGTAATTACACATTTATACAAATTGGTGAATTCTAAAAGAAAAAAAAAATAAGGCTCAAATGGTGGAGTCTGTCCTGGTGCAGGAATCATTTCATTACATAGGAATATTCCCTGAGAAATGTTTGCCTGAACCGATGTCAAATCCCAAAACCCAGCAGCACTTTCCATAGGGAATAGGGAAGCCCGGACTCTTCATTTATATAGCAGTTTATAAGGCAAATTGGATGAAGAAACATTCATGGGTGAAAAAGAATACATAATTAGCAAAAAAAAAAAAGTAATGAAATATATATATATATATGGTATATTTTCTTTTTCTCTAGCAATATAAGGGCAGGATCTGGCATCATTATAACATTTATGTTCGCTTTTTGATGGCCTTTCTATCTGTTTAATAATAATTGAGTTTTCAAATCACAGCTATGTGCCGACAATTTATACCCAGTTAAAAGCCCTGTGATCTTGGGGAATTACACAGGTATTTGGCACTTTAGGGGCATAAATTGCGACATTTCTCCTAATTTCCTGTAATATTCGCAGTTCATATGCGCTCTTGTAGCCTGGGACACTGTTCTAGGTTTGATCCTGTGTTCTTCTGCAATGATGATTTTTTTTTCTCCTAAAGCTCCTACAAATTGCAGAATTGTAGAAGACAGAGAAATAATGAATGTATTATAGGAATGAGCGAATTTCTCGGGAGACTCTTATCATTCTGCAGCAGACAGACTGCTGATCCCCTGCTTTATGCTAATCAGGCCGTGACGTCACACCACAGCTCTTGGGTAGAATTAAGTGTAGAAAGTATTGAAGTATAGCAGTATAGAAGTATAGCAGTATGGCAGTAGAGCAGTATAGAAGTAGGTCAGTATAGCAGTGTATATAGCAGTATGGCAGTATAAAAGTATAGCAGTATAATCGTATAGAAGTATAACAATTTGGCATTATGGCAGTATAGAAGCATAGCAGTATTGTCAGTATAGCAGTATAGAAGTTTGTCAGTATAAAAGTATAGCAGTATAGAAGTATGACAGTGTAGCAATATAGAAGTAGGGCAGTATGGCTTTATAGCAGTATAGAAATATAGCAGTATAAAAAAGATAGAAGTATAGCAGTATGGCAGTATAGATGTATCGAAGTATGGCAGTATTGCAGTATAGAAGTATAGCAGTTTTTCAATACAGAATTATAGCAGTATAGCTGTATAGCAGTATGGCAGTATAGATGTATAGCAGTATAGATGTGTAGCAGTAAAGAAGTATTGCAGTATAGCAGTATAGAAAGCATAGAACTCAACAGAATAGAAGCATAGCAGTATAGTAGTATGGCTGTATAGAAATATAGCAGTATAGATGTATAGCAGTGTAGAAGTACAGATGTAAAGCAGTACAGAAGTGTGGTAGTATAGAAGTACATATATTGACTATTGACTGTAGGAATTACCGTAATGAGCGTAATATATATGTATATATTACTAGGGACTTACGCTAGTACTACTGAATATAAATATATATATATATATATATATATATATATATAAAAATGTATATATATATATATATATATATATATATATATATATATATATATATATATATATATATATACATATATAAAACCTTTCAGGAGTAATAGGGTAAATCCCACAGGCAGTACCAGTGAGTGTATGTTTCCATCTCCTGACATTTCAGCAGAATGGTTTATGTAGTCTTTAGCTCTTTTCAAGCACTGAGATGGTAATAACACAATGCCTCTTCCCAAGTAATAACAGATATTCAATTGTGTTTTAGGGCGCTAATTTATTTGTGTCTATAAGTGCAATACTTCAGACTGAATGACTTAGGTCCTGGTAGGCCCCCATTAGGCGCAGACATATAATCCTGCCTTCATTTCGTTATAGTATTGCAGACGAGCTATAATGAGGCAGAGTTCTACTTAATGCCGCTCTCCGATGTGCGCCAGTCATGTCTACAGTACCGATAGGGACGTACTCACTTGTTGTCACAGACAGAGAGGAACAATGCATCTATATACTTGATAATTACTGAAATATCAGATCAACAGTTTATATTTACTGGGCACTGAGTACTAGGCACTGAGTACTAGGCACTGAGCACTGGGCATTGAGCACTGGGCACTGAGTACTGAGCACTGGGCACTGAGTACTAGGCACTGAGTACTAGGCACTGAGTACTGAGCACTGGGCACTGAGTACTGAGCACTGGGCACTGAGTACTAGGCACTGAGTACTGAGTACTAGTCACTGAGTACTAGGCACTGAGTACTAGTCACTGAGTACTAGGCACTGAGCACTGGGCACTGAGTACTAGGCACTGAGCACTAGGCACTAAGTACTGGGCACTGAGGACTGAGTACTAGTCACTGAGTACTAGTCACTAAGTACTAGGCACTGAGTACTGAGTACTACTCACTGAGTACTAGGCACTGAGCACTAGGCACTAAGTACTGAGCACTGGGCACTGAGGACTGGGCACTGAGTACTGGGCACTGAGTACTAGGCACTGAGTACTGAGTACTAGGCACTGGGCACTGAGTACTACTCACTGAGTACTAGGCACTGAGCACTAGGCACTAAGTACTGAGCACTGGGCACTGAGGACTGGGCACTGAGTACTGGGCACTGAGTACTAGGCACTGAGTACTAGGCACTGAGTACTGAGCACTGGACACTGAGTACTAGTAGGCACTGAGGACTGGGCACTGAGTACTAGGCACTGAGCACTGGGCACTGAGTACTGAGCACTAGCACTGCTGGTTTAATGGTTACATTACGTAATGCCCAGCACCGCGCCGTTGGGGGAGACGTCGTTTTATAGTACTCTTGCCAACAAATGAAGCATCTCCCGTCACGCAGCATGTATCCTCTGTGTACCTGGTGCGGAGGGTCGTGTCCCCGGGGCAGACGGTGTCAGGGGCAGGTGACACCGGTACATTCATCTGGGGATTTCACCAAAGTGGCGTCCTCCAGCCACAATAACGGCTCGGTGTTTTCTATGTACACTCTATGTCATTATGGACGGGATAGATAGTCTGATCCTAATACGGAGGATGGCTGAGCGAAGGAGAACCATAATAAGGACCTATCATTTATTACTATTATTGACTTATGCACTAACAAGACAGGGAAGAATATGGAGAACGGCCAGCTGTGGGTGATCTTTACTGACATTCAGGATAGATAGATAGACAGAATAGGATATAATTACATTGTTATAATTTGACAGTATTAGGAATATTAAATATTTACATTAAAATGTAAAGCATTCCAAGAATGTATGTAATAACAAATAAATATTCATCTGTATAATGTATTTTTATCTATCTATCTATCTATCTATCTATCTATCTATCTATCTATCTATCTATCTATCTATCTATCTATCTATCGATCCCTCTATCTATCTATCTATCTAGCTATCCCTCTATCTATCTATATGATCTATCTCCTATTTATCTATCAATCTATTATTTATTTATCTATTAATCTATTCAGCTATTTATTTATATATCTAATATCTATCTTCCTGTCTATTATCTAACTACCTATTAAATATTCTGTCTATCTATCTATTATCTATCCCTCTATCTATCTATTATCTATCTATTCTATCTATCTAATATCTATCTACCTATTATATATTCTATCTGTCTATTTAATATCTATCTATCTATCATATATTCTATCTGTCTATCTATGATTATATCTATCTATCTATCTATCTATCTATCTATCTATCTATCTATCCATTATCTATCTATCTATCCCTCTATCTATGTATCTATATATTATCTATCTATCTATCTATTATCTATCCTATCTATTATCTATTCTATCTAATATCTATCTCTATCTACAGTATCTAATATCTATCTATCATATATTCTATCTATCTATCTATCTATCTATCTATCTATCTATCTATCTATGATTCTATTTATCTATCTATGATTCTATCTATCTATCTATCTATCTATCTATCTATCTATCCATTCTATCCATTATCTATCCATTATCTATCTTTCCTCTATCTATCTATCTATCTATCTATCTATCCATTATCTATCTATCTATCTATCTATCTATCTATCTATCTATCTATCTATCCATTATCTATCTATCTATCTATCTATCTATCTATCTATCTATCTATCTATCTATCTATCTGTTTCATCTATTTGACATGTAAGACATTAGCTAGCTCCTTGCCTTCTACATATATATTGCTTTTATTTGGGGAGCACTGCTGTTGTCTACCCTCGCCCCCTCCTCATTATATACCCTATGAACTCTCCTAGAGGGATTTTGGAGGGACTTTTTACTTTGACACATCCTGACTCCAAGACTTGTAGCTGATCATCTCCTGTATATTCTCAGTTCCTGTATTAATGCAGCTGTAAGTACAGGTCTGATGTCCCCAAATATGTGTCCTGTGGGATCTGTGATGAGCACTAATCAATGGATGGGATGGTTGGAAGCAGGATGAATTGAGTCCTGTCAGAGATGTCTTCTACTTGAACAGTCTGTTCTGGAAAATGCCAGGAGCTGGGTTATCCAGTGCAGGTGCAGTGCTGCTGGGGGATGGGAAAGGAGGGAGGGGGTCTGTGTGTTCAGCCAAAAAAGCACATTCTCCACAATAGACCACACACTGCCAGCCAGCATGGCATCAACTCACCCTCTTACACAGTGCTCAGCTCACAAAGTGGCTATACAGTAGCACCAGCAAGGCTCCTTTAATGAACATTTGTCACTTGTATGACAAACACTGAATTTCTGTCATTCTTCATAGAGAATAAATCAAATAATCTGTACGTCTTATTAAGACATGTCTGCTTTTATTATCACTTTGTACATTTGACCCTTTCACAGATGATATCTCCCAACCAGCCAATTATTTATGAAGATTAATAGGTGAATCACTCATCTGGTTAATGGTAGCTTTATCATCATTAGCAGTAATCAGTGTATAGGGCATGTACCTGCTGTATATAGTGAGTGCAGTGCTCGCAGGCAGGATTAGCCCAGCCCTGGCTCCAGTGCCCTGGTAATAGAGACTTCTTGTCACTGTCACCTCTGCAGCCTGTGTCCTCCTGCATGCAGCAGATTAGGCCTCCTTGGTGGACCTGCTGGAGCATTGCACTGCGAAAATTGCCTGCTTGTTTGCTTATAAAAACCCATGTAAGCGGAAAAGTTTTATCTGAGTACAAATGGCATCACCTTCAAGTGGATGCTGCTATTTCACTGCAAGCTGCTGAGCAGAAAAATGACAGGCAGACATTATTGTTTTTTTTTTGTGGAGTTAAGATATTTTCTGCATCACTGTAAATGGATTTCATTACATTTACAGGAAATTGGAGAGAAAACTGCACAACTTCATCAGAGGCTGGAGTGTCATACACAGGCCAGAATCCAAGCCCACCGCTGTGGATCAGAGTGGCAGGCCCTGGAGAAGAGGATGTCCACACACTTACCCATAGAAATATTCTGTGTAGGTAACTGAGATCAGCACTGATGCTACAAAATAAGGACACCCAGTGTAACATAGTATAATTATTATTGTTAATAGTAATAATAATAATAATAATAATATAATTATTATTTTCATATCATTATTTGATCTTTATTTAAACATAATAATAATAATAATAAAAAAAAAATATATAGGATATTAATAGAAATATAAAAAAAATATTCAATTTGTTTTTGAGGTCAAAATAATCTAATGAAATCCTCTAATATATGGCAGTGTCTACTATAGCAAAATCTATCCCCCGAAAGTGTTTCTGATAAGGCTCAGTGCACATTGTGTTTGAGTTTTCTAGAATAGCTTAGGAGAATTTCTACAGATACACCTATGATAGAAGGCTGCGGCCTATACTGAACCTATGTAATGTATAGTCATACTGTGGCTTAGCGTCCATCGTGGAAATATATACTGTATATATATAGTATAAGTATATATATATATATATATATATATATATATGTATATTTTTATATATATATATATATATATATATATATATATATAGTATCTCCTAATTATATATAAATATCATATCAGTAATAATTTATAAATTATAATAATTTATAATACTTTTTAATAATTAGAGTAGTTGTATGTCAATTTTACAATTTTACATATATATATATATATATATATATATATATATATATATATATATATATATATATATATATATATATATATATATATATATACATTATATATATTTACTATGCCATACAGCAAAAAAACAACAAGTCAATGCCTTCTGGCCTGGCATATTTCTGAATGATACCCTTATATGACGCACATTGTACATGGGAGCCTATGGATATGTCCTGTATATGCAATGGGAGTTTTTCCTGGGTGTTATCTGAGGGCAGTTGACAATTGTTATGCAAACAACTTAATTGTCCAGTGGTTTCAGCCGACCATGGATATGTTTAAAGGATTTCTTGCATACAAACCCCCCACTCTCCTTTCCAGCATTTTGGTGGGTTCAGACATGGGCTTTGAATAACCATACCAGAATCTGCTATTATTTTTTAGCTATTCTTCTGTGGTTTCACTAGTATCACATTTTAAAAGGGCTATGAGATCAATGGCGCTATATAAGGGAATAAAATAAATATCCTTCTGATCACTGCCATGTTACAATGTACGTTTTAAGCTAAGCCTCGCTCTCCCGCATCGCTGTATCCTCACATACCCTCTGCCCCAGATTCAGATGTTTTTATCACTTTGCTTCACAGCAATTTTTTTTCTTGGTACCGTGACCAAATAATTGTACAGTTGTCTTGTGTATTCAGAGCACATAGGCACTTTTCACCTGTTGTATTTGGTCAGCATAGGTTCCCTCCGGTCACACCTTCCAGGTAGATCTAGTTTGTGCAGCATCTTTGTAATGGTAGACCCACACACATTGACATCAGTCGTGGTGAGGTCTACCAGTAAGAGGCGGACAGAGACAGAAGAGGGTCCCTGTGCAAGGAAACTCTTTGCGCCCTTCAGTGGCCATTAGTTTGTCATACTACACTCCTTTATGTCCTGCTTTGGAGGTGGAGTGAGCCCCCTTACCTCTCCCCCTGCACAGCTGCATTGGTTGCGTCAATTCTATGTCTGCCCCTGCTTTAAGTGTTATGCTTAAAGTCTTGAGATTTTACAGACACCATTTGATGCTCATTTTTTGTCCACTTGCATCACTCTTATCTCTATATACTGTTTGAATAAAGATTAAATATTGATAGGTCAAAATATGTTAAAAGCAAGAAGCCTAATGTTGGGTTTCCATACTTTTTCATGTTAAGAGCCTACTCAGCGGGTCTATCAAAGTCCACTGTGTGTTCACAATGTGATCATAGATGTGATATAGCTTCCATAAAACAAATCGTCTCTCTGTAGATACTTTGCAATTTGTAACGTAAGAGATCCAATATGCAGTATGTACACATACAGACAAATGCTGCATTCATGGAAATACAGACACACCTTTATCATTAATGTACATACAGACCTACGTGTACATAGCTCATGTATATAGTGACCCATCTGCATTCATCAGGTACATGCACACTCATGTGCATCCATCAGGTACATACAAGCCCATTTGCATCCATCTGGTACATACAGACCCATGTGCATCCATCAGGTATATACAGACCCCTGTGCATCCATCAGGTACAAACAGACCCATGTGCATCCATCAGGTACATATATAGACCCATGTACATCCATCAGGTACATACAGACTCATGTGCATCCATCAAGTACATACAGTACCTTGTGCATCCATCAGGTACATACAGGCCCATGTGCATCCATCAGGTACAAACAGACCCATGTGCATCCATCAGGTACATATATAGATCCATGTGCATCCATCAGGTACATACAGACTCATGTGCATCTATCAAGTACATACAGTACCATGTGCATCCATCAGGTACATATATAGACCAATGTGCATCCATCAAGTACATACAGGCCCATGTGCATCCATCAGGTACATACAGACCCATGTGCATCCATCAGGTACAAACAGACCCATGTGCATCCATCAGGTACATACAGACCCATGTGCATCCATCAGGTACATATATAGACCCATGTGCATCCATCAGGTACATACAGGTCCTTGTGCGTCCAACAGGTACATACAGGTCCTTGTGCATCCATCAGGTACAAACAGACCCATGTGCATCCATCAGGTACAAACAGACCCATGTGCATCCATCAGGTACATATATAGATCCATGTGCATCCATCAGGTACATACAGACTCATGTGCATCTATCAAGTACATACAGTACCATGTGCATCCATCAGGTACATATATAGACCAATGTGCATCCATCAAGTACATACAGGCCCATGTGCATCCATCAGGTACATACAGACCCATGTGCATCCATCAGGTACAAACAGACCCATGTGCATCCATCAGGTACATACAGACCCATGTGCATCCATCAGGTACATATATAGACCCATGTGCATCCATCAGGTACATACAGGTCCTTGTGCGTCCAACAGGTACATACAGGTCCTTGTGCATCCATCAGGTACAAACAGACCCATGTGCATCCATCAGGTACATACAGACCCATGTGCATCCATCAGCTACATATATAGACCCATGTGCATCCATCAGGTACATATATACACCCATGTGCATCCATCAGGTACATACAGGTCCTTGTGCGTCCAACAGGTACATACAGGTCCTTGTGCATACATCAGGTACATACAGACCCATGTGCATACATCAGGTACATACAGACCCATCTGCATCCATCAGGTACAAACAGACCCATGTGCATCCATCAGGTACATATATACACCCATGAGCATCCATCAGGTATATACAGACCCATGTACATCCATTAGGTACAAACAGGTCCTTGTGCATCCAACAGGTACATACAGACCCATCTGCGTCCATCAGGTACATGCAGACTCATGTGCATCCATTAGGTAAATGCAGACTCATGTGCATCCATTAGGTAAATGCAGACTCATGTGCATCCATCAGGTACAAACAGACCCATATGCATTCATCATGTACATATATAGACCCATGTGCATTGTTCAGGTACATATAGATTCATGTCCGCTTTTTATGTAAACACAGACTCGTGCAGCTTCATGTACATACAGAAGAGTCTCATAAGGAGCATGAAACTTGTAAGGCTGAGTTCACATGTCCCATAATCATCTGTTAGAATGGACCTTGCAGAGATCCGTTGGCAAAAACGTTCTGCAAACACAACTTTCTTGTCAGTTGTTAACTGATTTCTGCCAGATCTGTTTTTTTAACATTTGAGGCTATGGAGAACGGATCCTTTAGTGGATTGCTATTTAGTCATCCGTTATGCTTGTATTTGTAATGGATCCCTTTTTTTCTCTCATAGGATCCATTTTAAATGGGAGATAATAGTAATCCATTAACAGATCTGTCCTCCATGTCAAAAAAATGGATCCAGCAAAAATAATTTTCCCAATGGATCTCTGCAGGATCTGTTCTAACGGATGATTACTGGACATGTGAACTCAGCCTCAGAAATGTTACTACAACCAACAATTTTCTTGAGGCCATTTTTATATTTTTATTTCTTATTATTAGTCGGGACAGAATCTGGTATCACCTAATCTCCGGCAGGTAATATTGACCATCTACCCCACTCCCCGACATTGCTGTCTGCACGGATTGTTCTCTGCAAGACAAATAAACCACTAGTGACACATGAGGCTACTAATTCGAGTTAATATGATCTTTATGGCAAATAAGAGCGGATAATTGGCCTATTTTTCTGAACAACAATGTAATTCACAATAGCTTTATTATTTAATAACTCCAAGTCTTGGCTGGGGGGACCCTGGCAGGGAAGAGCAAGAACAATAGCAAAGTAATTGTAGAGATTTCTGGAGATGACTTGTGGAAATGAACTGTTTGGATATGGAGGGTACCTCGGATGTCTGGCCCCTACTCTCCCTCCTACCCTCCTACCAGCCCATTCAACGCGGGATTTATGGGGAATGCTGTTGTGTGCAGCGCCTAGCAACAGCCTGGATATTCCCAGAGTAAATACACTCCACAAGGCTCAAGACTTGCAGATCAGGCCTCGGAGAAGTCTACAACCCCCCTCTTAGCCTTTCTGCTGATCTGCAGTACACTGACTGTACAACTATAGAAGAGCTAAGACTCGCATATCATTGCTTCTTCTGAGCACTAAGTTATGATATAGTAGGTTTATTTGCACTCCTATATAAAACTACAAAAAAAGTTCTAAAAGCTCATGAGTCTTATTATTTTTTGCTTATATAATATAATTTTATTATACATATGCAGTATATATATATATGACATACGTAATTACATATATGCAAATATTTATACATATACAGTACATATGTGTATATATATATATATATATATATATATACATATATATATATATACACATACACACACACCTATTTATATGTAGATATATACCAGTCTGTCTTGTACTGTTAATGATTGTTGTACGTATACCCTATTTCACTTGTAAAGCGCCATGGAATAAATGGCGCTATAATAATAAATAAATAATAATAATAATAATAATAAATAATATATATATATATATATATATATCATATAAATAAATATATATATATATATATATATTTGTACATACTTTTTGTCCGGTGTGGACAGTTCCAATTTATTACACATGCTACCTGTTTGGGAACAAGTCACAGAGGTGACAGCTCGCACTCAAAGAGAACTTTCCCCATAGAGGGGGCCTGAACAATAGTGCTCCTCTGCTGGCTCACCCCAAGCGTGGAACAATGTCAGCTTTGATGCACTTTAAGCAGGGACAGCAGGGGACTGTGATGATGTATGGCATTCTTCATCCTTGTGCATCGGATCCTGGGAGAAGCAGGAGGAGGAGGAGGGGGCACAAGTGCACAAATAATGCCACAAACAGCTCCAACACTCTCATTTATCCGCTCACTTCCCATAGTCTAGAGCAGGGGGCTTCATACACACATCACATTTACATTACACAGTGTATGACGTTATTTAAGTAATATATTACCCATAAATACATAAAAAATGCCTTTTTTCTGTATTACAGATTGATTATTATTATTATTATTTATTTATAGAGCACCATTGATTCCATGGTGCTGTACATGAGAAGGGGGTTACTTACAGAATACATATACAAGTTTCAATAGACAGACTGGTACAGAGGGAAGATATATATATATATATATATATATATATATATATCCACTTGATGCACTCATTGTTGTCTGAGAAAGGTTCTTTCGTAGAACTGAAACGTTGACACATGGGCTAATAAAGAGTCCTCCACCTTTTTGTGTCCATCTATCCTGTAGATCGCTTGTTCGCCAATACTTTTTGTTACAGTTGTCTTGAAGGTGTCTTATGAGTGATCGTTTGTGTAATTGTTAATTTCCCTCTTTTCACGCATGATCATTTTTAGATGCGATATAAAGACAAGCAAATTATCATTTGCAAGAAAACGAAAGTCCAGCTCACCACCATGTCATCCATCCTCGGTATGGAGTCCCAGATCCAGCCTCGTCATGGCTTCCAAACGAATAAAGATAATATGAGAATCCAGCTCAAAACATACGAAGTTTGTTTATTTATATAAAGTGCATAGTAACAGCAAATGTCACATCAACGCGTTGCAAGATGCACTCTTGGTCATGATCATAACCAAGAGTGCGTCTTGCACTTGAAACGCGTTGATGTGACGTTTGCCGTCATTATGCATTGTATATAAATAAAGAAGCCTCATGTTTTGAGCTGGTTTCTCAGATTATTTTTAATTATCATTTGCCATTGAGTCGTTGGGCAGGTTTACACTGGGCAATGATTAGGAATGGACATTCGTACATATATTCTTATGGGAAATCATGGTTTCTTGTAAAAAAAACCCCTCTTCATAGATTAGAAACAGACATATGCACAGTCTATACATACTACAGTCCTCGGGACCAGTTTCCTATCTTTGGGAGAACGGGAGGTTTTAGTGCCGTTGATATTTTGTGAACACGGAAGGCTCTACAGGATCTGAGTCCAAACATTATATGTACTGTATATAGTAACAAACTTAGAAAGCACAAAAAAGACAGTTTTGCTCCATCTTGATTTTGTTAGGTTAAAGGACTTTAACAGGGATGACGTATTCCCAGGAGTTTGACCTCCGAGCAGCACAATGCAAGCAGCAAGGTGGTGCCAGTGAGGGGTAGAATAGAAATACTGCCCCTTTATAGCTAGACCGCTTCCATCTTTAAGTCCCAGAGGACTCCTTTAAATTGCCAGGGCTGATGTAATTTTCTTATGACAACTTGTAGACATCACACAGAATTGGTGTAGACCTCATGAGATCCATATTGTCATATATCTGGATTACTGCTAAAAGTGTGACATCTAAGTCTACTAGTACTTATTAAAAGGAAACCAGAAAATAATTAAAAATATATAATGTGTGTGTAAACAGTAGACAGAAATGTATCTACCTGCAAGGATCTAATTATCAATATTTCTCTTCTATTTATCTAGCTTTCTCCAATAGAAGTGTACATACAGTAAGCATCCTACAGGGGTCTCAGTAGGTGTGTGGAGGAGAGGGCTTCTACCATCTTTACAGCAACTTAATATTATCATCCGGAAAAGAAAACTGATGCATTTCACAGCTCAGAATCACTGGTGGATTGTTAGAGAGACATAAGCGGGTGCTCTATGATAACCTATTTATTAGCAAGGGGCTATGTTCTGTTCTTCTACAGGGACCCTATGCAGTCTGTGTCCACACCGGACCTAGTAATCTATCTATCTATCTATCTATCTATCTATCTATCTATCTATCTATCTATCTATCTATCTATCTATCTATCCCTCTATCTATTCCTCTATCTGTGTATCTATCTGTCTATCTATCTGTCTATCTATGTATCTATCTATCTATATATCTATCTATACTGGTAATAATGTAAATTAATAATAATCCTTTTCCTAAATAAGTTTATTTCAAGGAAACAGAAAGTTGCATGCAATGCATATTTATTTATTTTATGAAATACTATAATTTAATCTATCTATCTATCTATCCATCCATTATCTATCTATCTATCTCTCTATCTATCTATCTGTCTGTTTCCTATCTATCTATCTATCTATCTATCTATCTATCTATCCATCTACCTGTCTATCTATCTATCTATCTATCTATCTATCTATCCATCTATCCCTCTATCTATCTATCTGTCTGTTTCCTATCTATTTATCTGTCTGTTTCCTATCTATCTATCCATCTACCTGTCTATCTATCTTTTTATCTATCTATCTATCTATCTATCTATCTATCTATCTATCTATCCCTCTATCTATCTATCCCTCTATCTATCCTATCTATCTGTCTGTTTCCTATCTATCTATCTGTCTGTTTCCTATCCATCTATCTATCTATCTATCTATCTATCTATCCATCTATCTATCTATCTATCTATCTATCTATCATCTATCTATCTATCTATCTATCTATCTATCCATCTATCCATCTATCCATCTATCCATCTAACCATCTATCTATCTATCTATCTATCTATCTATCTATCTATCTATCTATCTATCCATATAGATTTATCAGAAAACAAAGCTGGTAGTTGTTGTGGTCCAGAGTGCAGGGGGTTACCCATCAATAAATGTCACATTTGCCCAGTGCAGAAACTTTCTCAGTGACAGGAGGGAGGGGTGAGAGGGGAGCGAGCATTCATTATGCAGCGGCAGCATTAGGCAGGAGCATTTCAGTGCTGGCGGCCAGTGAAGGGAAATATTCAACAGCAGCCCCCATTGTTCCCATCCGGGGGAACTTCCCAACCTCTCAGGCTTCTGCAGCACATCCCTAAATTTGTTCGCTGATGATGCTAATGCCATCTGGCATGGATACTTCTTGTGCACATACACGTATCCTGCTGCCACTGTCCATATATAATTATATACAATGTACAATAACAGACAGGGATGAACTTTCTACAATATAAGGACTGAGAATGGAGACAGACTCCATAAGTAACTTCTCCTCATCTGTCATACTTGTATCCAACTTGACACACAGCCAACAAATAGTATCTAGTCTAAGGGGCACTTTGCACACTACGACATCGCAGGTGTGATGTCGGTGGGGTCAAATCGAAAGTGACGCACATCCGGCGTCACAGTCGATATCGTAGTGTGTAAAGCCTTTTTGATACGATAAACGAGCGCAAAATCATCGTAATCGTATCATCGGTGTAGCATAGGTCATTTCCATTATTTGGAAATGACCGATGTTACGATGTTGTTCCTCGTTCCAGCGGCATCACACATCGCTCTGTGTGAAGCTGCAGGAGCAAGGAACATCTCCTACCTGCGTCCTGCGGCTCATGCCAGCTATGCGGAAGGAAGGAGGTGGGCGGGATGTTTACATCCCGCTCATCTCCACCCCTCCGCTTCTATTGGCCGCCTGCCGTGTGACGTTGATATGACGCCGCACGACCCGCCCCCTTAATAAGGAGGCGGTTTGCCGGCCAGAGCGACGTCGCAGGGCAGGTGAGTGCATGTGAAGCTGGCGTAGCGATAATGTTCGCTACGCCAGCTATCACCATGATATCGCAGCTGCAACGGGGGCGGGGACTATTGCGCTCGGTATCGCAAGCCGATGCTTGCGATGTCATAGTATGCAAAGTGCCCCTAAGGCAAGGAGCTACTGTAGATGTCTAGCCCCACTTCTACATTACTGATAGCATCCATAGCACTTGTGTAAATCTTGGTGTATATATTACGTCTGAGCCTTTTATTGGCCTTTTACATGAGGAAGAATCCCTGACGTATACCGTTGACACAAGGCCTCCATGTATGTATAGGCATACAGTGGCATATGTTGCCCTTGGAGACCTATTGCAAAAAAGCGTATACTTATGTATAAGTTGTTTTCTGTATAGGAAAGATCTGTCTACTGTTTCACACCATCCCCCAAAAGGACATTTTTTAGCCTGTATCGGGTGAATGGAGCTCTCTTGATACATTTGCTGTATACGCTGTGAGCTTTTCTCACCGTATATACTAACTGTATTTACAGAGCTTAAAGAGATTGTTGTCCAGGCTTGGGACAAAAGTTTGCAGTCAAGGGGCATTAGCACTGCAAGATAATCATCAAGTGTTGCTAGAAACACTCATTGCACCATTATCTTGCCCTCTAAACAGGTTGCCGATCATGTGATCAACGAGCAAAACACTCATTCAGGTGAAATGATCTTTTGTGCAGCACAAAGATCATCGTTTTTGGCGATGCCTCGTCCTGTGTAATAGGACTCGCACTGTGGAGAACTTTGGCAGCCTATAGATCGCTCAGTGTGCATCGTTTGGTTTGGTACACAGACTAAATCAGCGCCGATAGATAAAAAATTACCATTCAGCTGGTCGTGTTGTGCTGCCAGTTGTTCTATGTTAGTAATGGGCAGTCTCTTTTGGTGATCCGATTCCCATGGCTCTGCTCACCAAAAAGAGCCAGCTCATTTGGATCGTTCTTGGCTCCTTATTAAATATGTGTTCACCCCAGGTGAACATATATTTAAGATTATAGTAACGCCGCCGAAACGCTGTCCATCCGTGATTAAACCCCGCTCACTTATAAGGGACCAATTAGATTGTTGAGTAGACGGAATTTAGCCGAAAAGAGCTGTCTAGAGATTTTAGTGGCTCTCTTTGGGGATCCGGCTCCTGTCAGTCACAGCAGGGAGCCGGATCTTTGTGTCGGATCGTTCGCAACCGACACATCACTAATCTGTGTTTACGGATCTTTAGAATGTGTGCACATGTTGCGTTTTTATTGCGTTTTTTGATGTTTAAAGGGAATCCTGATACCAGCAAAGTTAATGACTACCCTGAAGTCTCATGCACATGTTGAGTGCTTCCTCCTTGCAGATTTGGCGCAGATTTAAATCTGTAGGATGTCAGTTCTTGTAGCATTTTTGCTGAAGATTTCACTCATTTTAATGAATGGGAAAAATCTGCACTGAAAACCTGCAACAAAAAAAGAGTCAAAAATGCTAATTTTTCCTCTGCGTTTTTTTCTGGCAAAAGATGCAGAAATTGTGCAGAAATCTCTTCACCAAATATTAACACTAGAACTACTGGACTCGTGACACCTATATAAAAATACATAGTGCAAAGTAGTCAAAATGACTACCTCAGTAGTTCTAGTGTTAAATGTGTGCGCATACTCTTTATTACTGTAGATTACCGGATTTCCCAGTATTCTTCTTGCTAGTTGAGATCATGGGAATTCCATATGTGATATGACTACTTGTGGTCACGTCTCATCCCGATTCTCTTAATACACTTCTAATAAAAGAAACTGAACGAATCTAATCGGCACGTGACCGCAAGTAGTCAAATTGCATATATAAAGTCACATGACTGCCAACTAACAAGGAGAATACCGGGGAATCCGGCAGTCTGCGGTTGTAGAGTGATTTGACTTTTGCCCCAAGCTTGGACAATCTTTTTACCATGTATTCTGATATGATACATACTTTCCATACTTGTTGTTTACATTTATTGCTTTTAATCAGCTCTGTTTTTTAGATTAGTCTATGTACCCATATCATACGAGTAATGAGCAAAACCCTTTTGTACATTGTGTAATTGTGTTATTGCAAGTTGCAGTTGGGCAGCAGCAGGACAGCCCTAAGTATATTACACGGCATCCCCATAGAGCATGCGGTCAGGTTCCAGTGCCATTAACAACAAGCCTAATGAATGATTAATACTGTCATGTCATGGTAAAGATCCAGCAAGTGATAACACAATGACACATAATCCCTTCTCTGGCCCAAGGCAATCACACAACCTGTTCAGCTAGCCTCCTGGCCCTTTTTTAACATATAAAGTTGATTTGGACAAATTGTAGCCCTAACCAATTAAAGCAATGCACTTTCAATAATTGATCATTAAAATGGTTATGTTAAATATAGTCAATTATATGCATGACTTCTTCCTAACAGTGGCTGCCATTCTCAGGGCTGTCCGCTTACTCCTTAACTATAGTGTGCTGGTGAAAACCTGATTATGAGGCAGGCATACTATTCTATGGGTTTTATGTACTTAATGAATGCTTTGTACTGTGTCCATGGATCTTGATTGGCCTTGTGTGTCTCTAATCTGATGAGTGCAGGAATGTACCCAGGAGGACAATCAAAGGTGGCACCTTCTCCATGATGCTATATCATGAATAATTACAACCTGGATTTTTTATTTAAAGTTGTGAAATAAATGCCTGATATATTTTGTAGATCCCTATCCGGAAGAAGAAGACGCCCAGCTGTAATCTTCATCCAGTTCTTTTACGAGATGACAAGGGGGATCTGTCACCTGAAGACCACCCACAAGGGTCACTCTATTCTACTCTTCATCTTCTGGAGCCCTTTTCAGTCATTCTGAATACTGGAAACTGATTAATATTTCCAAGAGTTTGCTGCCTATATTGACTACATAATAAAAAAAAACCCCGAAAACAAAAATATCAAATACAAGAACAAACCAAAAATTTTTTTACATTAATAAATTCATATCTCACAAAAAAATCATATGATTCTGATACATTGATAGATAACTAACAAATGTTTCCTATGAAAAATGCAGGATAGTATTTATAGATATATATTCTGAAGCATATCTAAAAAACACAAATGAAGCAAGATTTAAATTAAAATATTAAACACGTTACATATTCTAATGTTTTCATGGTTTAACGTTCTTTCTTTGATGTAATGTGAAGTTCATGGTCGTGTAGTGAAACACCATACTATGATACACACATATTACACACCTGAATGTGTACTTTACTGCCACAAACATCCAGTTTCTTAATGAAATCTTAACCATTCATCCTGGGTTTTGACCTTTTTTTTTGTATATTTACCTGTCTCTGCTGATGGGCATTACTAATATGTAATGAATGCTAGCACCTTTGTATTCTGCTCTCTGCTCTGGATCACTTTCTGTATAATTACCTAGGAAGACCCCTTGGTAGGAGAACGTGCAGCTATAGGTTGTGGCAATTTGGGGGCCCCAGTGGCTGCACTATACTTAAGGCAAGTTCGCACGCTGATCAGGTAACAGTAGAACAACAGGCCTATTGGAGTGGGGTGGTTATCTCTGCTCTCTGCAGATCACAGCCCTGGCACTCCCGGCTTGTCATTGTGTCCTCTCACAGAAATGACATCCTCCTACACTCACAGGATCAGGCCACGACTAAAGTTTCAAGTGCTAAAGCAGGTAATATTATACAATGGTATAAATTTAAATATATATATATATATATATATATATATATATATATATACATATATATATATACACACACACACACGTATATGTATATCTATCTATAGCTCTATCTATCTATCTATCTATCTATCTATATATACCACTGTATAATAGTAATTATATATATATATATATATGTATATATGTATATATATACATACAGTGGGGTATATATATATATATACATACAGTATATATATATATATATATATATATATATATATGTGCAGTGTATATATAATTTAGGTCATTTTATGCAAGTAATGAAAAAATGGAAGTGGAATTTCAATAACATCTTGGTTCATTAAGTATGAGCACCATGTGCACTTAGGCATGACAATCATCAAGATCCACTGCTGGCAGCTCACTGTGTAATTGCTGAACAATGATGCCCCAGATGTGTGAAAAAGGAGGCAAGTCTGGAGATGCTTCAGGTCGTGGTGTCACGTTTAGATCATACAGGCTGCTCATAGTAGCAAGAGCAACATGCAGCTTGGTGTTGTCATGTTAAATTCTGTCTACAGGACACCTTGGAGCAACGGCCGTATCACTGGTACCATGATAGATCTATTCTTTAATGATAGTGAAATTGAAATTCAGATAACAAAATTAAAGGTGTCAACCAAATTCTGCACATACTATCAGAAGGCATTTATGAGACATCGGGCTACAAACCAGACATTTAGCTACATGTTGTCTATTGACCTCACACCACTGTTTTAAAAGGCTCTCATGGTGCTAGCTGGAATGGGGGTCTATCCTTTTCAGTAATGATCTAGCTTTCATTTTGTATGATATGATGCCAGAGATTGGTCTCGAGACCCTGTGATCAATGTCACAAAGGGTCCTTCACCGGGGAACATTATACTAGTCGTAGGGGTACTTTGCACACTACGACATCGCAAGCCGATGCTTGCGATGCCGAGCGCGATAGCCCCGCCCCCATCGCAGCAGCGATATCTTTTGATTGCTGCCGTAGCGAAGATTATCGCAGCTTCCCATGCGCTCACCTGCCCTGCGACGTCGCTCTGGCCGGCGACCCGCCTTCTTACTAAGGGGGCGGGTCGTGCAGCATCACAGCGACGTCACACGGCAGGCGGCCAATAGAAGCAGAGGGGCGGAGATGAGCAGGATGTAAAAATCCCGCCCACCTCCTTCCTTCCGCATTGCCGGCGTGAGCCGCCGTGACGCAGGTAAGCTGATGTTCCTCGCTCCTTTGGCTTCTCACACAGCGATGTGTGCTGCTGCAGGGGAACGAGGAACAACATCGTACCGTCGCTGCAATTACATCATAGAAATGTCGGACACTACACTGATGATACGTTTATGACGCTTTTGCGCTCGTTAATCGTATCATAAAGGATTTACACACTACGATATCGACAGCGACGCCAGATGTGCGTCACTTTCGATTTGACCCCACTGACATCGCACCTGCGATATCGTAGTGTGCAAAGTACCCCTTACCTTTTGGTGTGAGGTTGTATAATGTCCAGCAGTCTGACCCTTCTAGTCTTCATTCCATGTATACAACTTACATTAATTTGGTATGGGAACCAGTGGTATGACAATTTCTCTAAAGTGTCCCAGGAGCCATTTTTCCATATGACAATGTCAGGCCACGTGTGGCTTGTACTACTGCGAGCAGCCTGCATGGTCTGAATATACTAACGTGACCTTCACCATCTCTAGACTTGCACTTGAAGGGCATTCAGCATGGCACAACATTTCTCAGACAACCATTACCAACCTCATTGCTAGCCGCCAAGGAAAGTAAGTGCTGGCATTTGTTTATGTGATGCTCATACTTGATACTGAATAAATCGAGATGTCTTGAAAATATTGCCTCCATTTTTTCATTGCTTGCATGTTAATAAAATGTGATTACCATATTTCCATGTCTTTTCCTTCTTTGTGCTCGGTCTATCTATCTATCTATCTATCTATCTATCTATCTATCTATCTATCTATCTATCTCATAAATCTCAAGTGGGAGCGCCCTTTGTATGGTGTCCCCAAAAGCCATGATAAGACATATAAAAAGTATCATACACATGGAGCAGTTCTTGAAATGGATTCAGCTTTTAAAATCTATATGGAAATAAAACTTTTCAATTTCACTAAAAGAAAACTGAAATCCAGAAAATGGTCAGAAGTCTAAACAAAATATTACAAAAATGGAATTTTTTTTTATTATATATTAAATAAGATTTGTTTCCAGTGCTATATATTAGTTTTAGTCGATAAGCCCCCAATCATGATATTTACTGACATGGCTCACTTACTTGCAAGGACAGTTTTAGACAAAGTGGGGCCCTGGATAAAAGTTACAAGTGGGGCACCTAATGCTGACGAACCACACCATCACACAGAAACATTAATGCCGAATTTACACAAGCTGATGTCAGACCATACTTGTTTATCATCCTCTTTATACAGGCTGACAAAGAACGATGGTGACAGAACGATCATTAATAGATTGTTCTGTCCCCATACATATCATGTTATAAGAAACAAGTTTTCCTGTTTATATCGGGCGATATGCTTCCTTGAACAATGATTTTTGTTCTGGCATAAACAATTCAATCACTCAATGAATGAGCAGCATTTTGCTGATTCGTTGGGTGATTGCCCACATATTTACAGCAATGAAATCTTATCCTCATCTTATCTGTATAGACACAGAGCACACACACACTCACACACACACACATACACACACACATACACACACACACACACACACACGTTTATACAACAAGCACATACATGCACACATACGTATAGAGCACATACATACACACATATGTATACACAGCATATACATACACTTATGTACATACACAGCACATAAATACACACATATGTATATTTGCAGAGCACATATACACACATATTTATACATAGAGCAAAAATATATATACAAATATATACAGAGAACATACATATGTGTACACACAATAGACCGACATTCACTGACAGTAAAAGGTTAATAATGTTTTGAACTTCTTAATTTCAGGCTCCATATCTCACCATCCAATACAGCTTCGAATGTTAGACTACTTTCATTTTGTAGACAATCATTTTGGCTATCTCATACATAAATTTGACTTGCAACAATTTAGTTTATGATTAGTTATGCAGATTGTTGTCATGTCACTGCATTGTTATTGTTTTGCTTTTAAAAATCTAAATTTTAATTTTTACAATTTTGTTAGAATTTTGTAAATTCACCTTTTTGACTTTTAATGCTGCCTGAATCCTTCTGGGCATTCTCCTGCTCAGATTCAAGCATGTCTCAACCGAAATCTCATCCCAGGTCTCTTCTACATGTTACCAATGTTGGTGTATACTGATGTACTCACTTGGGTATGTATACAGCTATTTCTTCAAGTCTATCCAAAAGTGTTTGTTTGGATTGAGGTCTGGGAACTGTGGGGGCCAATCCAGAACCTCTACTTCATTGTCATTGAACCATTTCTTTGCATACTTGATGTATGCTTCAGGTTATTGTCCTGCTCGAACACTATCTCATCCTTTTCATACCCATAAGTAACTCATCCTATAGGATACTCACATATAGCTCAGCACTGAGACCGCCATTAATCCTGGTAAAGTATCCAATGCCTTAGGCTGTGAAACAACCCTATATTATCAGGCATCCTCCACTGAACTTGACAGTTCCTTCAATTTCTCAATTCATTAGCCTCTTTTCCCTTTTCTCTTCCAGATCCATTTGCATCCATCAGAGTCTAGTCAATTTTCTTTCATCACATCCAAATCACCCCTTTTCAGTCCCCTATTGTTCATCTGTTGCACTTTTCAGCAAATTTGAGATGACTTGTGATGGGCAGACCCGTACTTTAAAAGTCAGGATCCATGTGGGTTCACAAGTACCCATGCACTGACCCTGGGCCTGGAGTTCTCAGGGAACTCTGTGTACCTATCTGTAGCCGCCAACTCAGGTAATTTAAAAAAAAAAATAAAGAGAAAGAAAATAGGGAAACGCAGGCGCGTTAGAGTTACCAGTCTCCCGCATGGCTGTAACACTACTTCCAGGTTCACTCATACTACTTCCGGGGCTGCTTATTAATCTCATACATATGCACTGCTTCTCCAGCCCACTGGCAGTCCCAGAGTCTATGATTGGTTGCAGTCAGACCTCTCCCCCACCCTGTGCGACAGCATGTCTGACTGCTTGCAATCACACACACTGTATATATGTGTCTATATGGTGTAAAAATAAATAAATGAAACAAATTGACCTTGGGGTCCCCCATATTATGATACCCAGCATAGATAAAGCATATGGCTACAGGCTGCAGCCCCTAGCCATGTGCTTATCTTGGCTGTGTATCAAAATAATAGGAACCCCATGCAGCTTTTTTTCTAAATATTTAAATTAATAATTTAAAAAACAGTGTGCGGTCCCCCCCAATTTTGATACTCAGTTATGATAAAACCGTCACCTGGGGACTGATATTTTCAGGCTGAGGATACCCATGGTTATTGGCTCATTTTCAGCCTAAAAAATAGCATCCTGCAGCTGCCCAGAGTTGTCGCATTGTACTGTGTGTTTGGGCTTAATAAATTTGAGGGTGGGCTGCAACCACCCAGGATTGTCGCACCTAATAGATGCTACAATCCCGGAACTTTACCCGGATCATCCCAATTGCCCTGGAGTGAAGGCAATCGGGGTAATCAGGGTTTAATGACAGCTCATAGCTGCCACTAAGCCCTAGATTAGTAATGAGAGGTGTCTATGAGACCCCCATTACTAATCTGTAAGTGAAAAAGTAAAAAGAAATAAACACAAAAATTTAAAAAATCCTTTATTTGAAATAAACTCCAAAAACCCCACAATCTTTCTCCCCTTTATTATCCCGCAAAACACCCAGGTCCAACGTAATCCACACAAGGTCCCAATGACAATTCCAACTCTGCTACATTACTGAAGGTACAGCTGGTGCAGGCACTTCAGCACCAAATTTGCATCTCCTGGTAGTAATCCGCACTGAAACGGCGTGAAAACCTTTTTTGTGCATTTTTTGCCAAGAGATGCAGATTTGGTGCTGAAAGTTTTACACCATATTCTTGCACTCAATCTACATCTCCTGACAAAAATTAGCATCAAAACTGTATGCATTATGATGAGGTATTGATGAGGTCCCATGATGATTCCAGCTGTGTTCTGTCCCTGCGCGCTGTTATTTCAGTATGTAACAGAGCTGGAATCGTCGTGGGACCTTGTGTGAATTACGTTGGAACAGTTTTTGGGGTTAATAAATTGGGTAAAGAGGGTTTTTTTGTATTTTATTTCAAATAATGGATTTTTTGGGGGTTTGTGTTTATTTCTTTTCCCTTACAGTTTAGTAATGGGAGGGTCTCATAGACGCCTTTCATTACTAATATACGGCCTCATGGCAGCTGTGAGCTGTCAGTTCCGGGATTGTCACATCTAATGGATGCAACAATTTTGGGCCGCTGCAGGCTGCTATTGTTAGGCAATAACCATGTCTCCCCAGCTTGAGAATACCAGCCCCCAGCTGTTGGCTTTATAATGGCTGGGTATCAAAATTGGGGGGACCGCATGCCATTTTTTAACATTTTTTTATTTAAATAATTAAAAAAGGCACATGAGGTCCGTCTTAATTTGATACACAGCCAAGATAAGCACACGACTGGGGGCTGCCACCTGTAGCCGTATGCTTTATCTGTGCTGGGTGTCATAATATGGTGGGCCCCTAAGCCAATTTTTTAATACTTTAATATCGACATGCACACAGCATCTGTGATTGCAAGCAGTGAAATTTAGAAAATGGCGTGCACACATATATTAAACGAGGTGCATGCAACATGGCAAGCGAGGTGCATGTCCATGGCAAGCGACCCCAGAAGCTGACACATGCGCCCACCTTGTTTGCATCCAAGTTCCTGTATGGACGATTGGCATTGTAGTATCCCGGGTCCACTACAAGCACCAGTCCGCCTTTTTTACCTGCTAACTAGTTTTCTTCTTGTGGCATCCTATTAATTGAAAAAAATTAGACATTTAACACACATACAATAGAGCGACTGTATGATTGAGACCAAATTGGGTTGAAACGTCATAGTTTGCCTGTTGAAATTGTATATCGTGTATGCTATAAATGCATTAAATATGACTTTTGCATTCTAGAAGAGTGTGCCGCAATTACTATTTTTAGCATTGCAAGCAGTCAGACACGCTGTCACACAGGGTGGGGGCACGGTCAGACTGCAATCAATCACAGATGCCAAGACTGCTGGTGGGTGAGGAAAGCAATGAATATGCATGAGGTTAATGAGCGGCCCCAGAAGTAGTATGAGCCACCCTAGAAGTAGTGTTACAGCCATGTGCAGACTGATAAGTATAACGCACCTTTTCTACCACCATTGTGAAGCGCGTGATTTGGGTCCCTATAGACTTATATGGGGATCGGCATCTGGAATTAATTCTGGGCCTGAACTGGGTTTTTTATTTTAAAACCCGGTTGCACCCGCCGTTCCCAGGTATTTGCAGGTCCGCCCATCACTACAGCTGACGCTTCTTATGACAATATTGAGGTAGAGGTTTTTTCACCTTTTTTTGGAACACCATTCTAGACTTGTGTACCATGCGTTGTACAGTGTTTCAATGGACATCTGTGATCTCACTATTAAAAAGCATACAAGCCACCTCCACTGCCATGTTTGTCGTGCTGATAGGCCTTGTGATGAGCTGACTTACCGACCCTGATATTTTGCCTGGACGTCCATCTCTTGGCTTTTGAATAGATGGGTGGACTTCATTTTATATTCTTTCAACTGTCATGACACTCACATGATGCAGTTTGGCAATTTTCTTGGTGAACAGACCACTATCGATGAGCAGGATAAGCTGTTTCTCTTTTGTTGGGACACCTTCTTCATGGCTGCTCCTTGATTCAAACCAGTGACTTTTCACTTAGGACTCAGCCTAATACCATACTGAGGTATTAGGGAATGTGAAAACAAGTTGAAATTTGCAGTATAAAGGAAGAAAAAGAATCTTCCACCACCAGAAGCAAAACAGTAACAATGCAGTGACATGACAAAAATCTGCATAACTAATTTTCTGCTAACTAATAATGAAGGTAGTCTCACTTTCAAAACTCTAGTGTATGGTGAGCTATGGAGCCTGAAAGCCAAAAGTTCAAAACATTTTCACCCTTTTGCTCATGAGTGTATGTATACACAGAGCACATACACATGTGCATACACAGAGCACAAACACGCACACACACACAAACACATACACGTGTATACATAGAGTTCATTAACACATGTATATATAAAGCACATACATACAGACAACTATGTACACAGCAGAAAAAAAACACACACGTGTACACAGAGCACATGCCCATTTATATACACAGAGCCAAAATACATACACCCACAAGCATACATAGAGCGGAAAGATACACACATATGTACACATATACTGTGTATATATATATATATATATATATATATAGATATATATATATATGTATATATATAGTATACACGCGCACTTACACTATCTCTTCCTGTTCAGTTTTCCTAGGATCCTGCAGGGTACAGGACCTTTGGTCACATGATGTTCACATAACCGTAATGTCACCAAACATCCTGGTACACATTTAACATTGGAAACTGCACTAATAATGCAGCACTGGTAAAATTTTATTTACTTACGTAGTGCCATTAATGCCATAGTGCTTTTCAGACAAAATCATCTGTGTCACCATTGAGGCTTACAATCAAAATTCCCCCAAAACTCCTTGCCATTGTTATCCTTGGTAGGATTGTAGTCATTATGGCTTAAGTTTTACAATCAATTTTATAAACAGTGTAAACATTAAAATGTACAAATAACTGGAACTAATAATAACAAGGCAGTAGATATTTCCACCAGCAGAAGCAAAACAGTAACAATGCAGTGACATGACAAGAATCTGCATAACTAATCATATGCTTAATAGCTGCAAGTCTCAATTTATGTATGAGATAGCCAAGATGATTGTCTATAAAATTAAGATAGTCTGAATTACAAAGCTGTATTGGATGATGAGATATGAAAGTCACAGGGGACGTGAGCGTGAAAGTCACAGAGGACATACACATGTGTATACACAGAGCACAAACATACACACACATGTATACACAGAGCACATTATGCCTTCAGTTTTACAATCAGTTTTATAAAGAGTGGAAAAGATAAAAGTGTATAAATAACTGGAACTGATCATCACAAGGAAAAACTAATTGACCTTTTATAGATTTCTGGGTATGTACATTGGCTCAATATGGGTCACTTTAAGCCCACACACAGTGATATTAGGAAAATGTTACCAAAGTATTGAATACCAGTTCCTTTCTTTTCCTTTTTCCCCTTCCCTTAATGTCTGTATAAATTTACTCTCTAAAAATCTAATTCTTTTTTTATTTTGTGTATTTTCTTTCTTTCTTTCTCTTTCTTTCTTTCTTTCTTTCTTTCTTTCTTTCTTTCTTTCTTTCTTTCTTTCTTTCTTTCTTTCTCTTCTTTCTTTCTTTCTTTCTTTCTTTCTTTCTTTCTTTCTTTCTTTCTTTCTTTCTTTCTTTCTTTCTTTCTCTTTCTTTCTTTCTTTCTTTCTTTCTCTTTCTTTCTTCCAGTCTTTCTTTCGTATGTTCGTTCGCTCGTTCTTTCTTTCTTTCCATCAATATAACAACTACAATACATTTACTTTAGATAATATTAATATCAATTTCTAGCATGTCAACATTTCCAGATGCTTGTATCTAATGGTTTGCGCGGCCTTTAGCAATGAAGGGGTTAATACACTGTGCTATGGCTGAAAACTGTCACTAATACAAAGGGAAAGCCACTTTGAAGTGACAGTTCCAGCTATTTGTATATCAGGCTCAAGCTTAGGGTAAGTGACAGCTGTTTGTTTCTTATCGATTATGTGGCATTCCTATTTATCTGGACAGAGCGGAGAAAACTGCACCTAATAACTGAAGCACAGGGAATCCCTCTGCACCCACCTTGTGCTCCTGTTCGCTCACATTGGGAGTGTAGCCATCACCTGTGTACACAGCTCAAATCTCTGACTAATAACCATATGTGCCAGCTCCATACTGTGCTCACACATTAGTACATCATTTCTATGTGAAGTCAGTATATAGATAAATTATACAGTATCCATGCTACAAGGTAATGGCTGTTTTCATCCAGAATGTGCCTTGACTACTTCTCTGTATTTAATGATTACTGTTTAGAATAGCATTAAATGATACAGAATAAAGTGCAGATCTATTTATGGAGATATATGAAGAATGGACACTTTGTTAGAGGCCACAACTACTGTGGGGAGGCACTTAATTATACATTAGGGACACATTAGGGTCATTTATTCCTTACAACTAGTCAGGTTGGTAAATCCAGTAAAGCTCTAAGGAATGGTCAACATAAACGGGCTGACGATCACCCAACTGACGAGCAAAACGCTCATTCATCAAGTTGAATAATTTTTAGACTTGCTTAAAAAATTATCATATTTGGCAGCACAACATCATGTGTGAATAGGACAAACTATGCTAACAGAACAATCTATTACTGATCATTCTTTGCACATCTGAAGCACAGTCTAATAAATAATTGCCGATTGGCAAATATGTCTCCAATTGATGGTTGTTCAATGGCTCCCATCGGATAGTTTAGACTCTTTAATTCTCTATTAACCAGCCCTATCCATTATAAGTAAGTTGATGCAGGTAACCTCAATGTTCTCAGAAGCCAAGCTATGTGAATAATTTTCCCATCTCTACTGATGATACAGGGACCGAGAGATCTTAAAAGGCGTTATCTGGGATTTTGCTTAATTTGTCATATGGGGCTAAGAACTTACAGGCTTACCTACCTATCTTTGCAACTTTAGGTGGTGATTATCCTGCTTCTTTTAACTTCACATCAACAGAGCAGCTACTTCTCTTCCAGTTTGCTCCATTGACTGAACAGAGCAGAAGACAGGTAAAAGAGAGGACGCTTCTCTGTCAATATGACATCACTGGAAGCACCGTAAGCAGGTGAATTGCTGCCAGGAGTGGTCCACGACTGCTCTGAGCCGGCAGAGATAGTCGCAACACCTACCTTCCGTTAAGTTCTTTGCCTCATACGAAAAAATAAGGAAAGGCGCAAATAATGCTCTATATGACTATCCAAAAAATATATTAGATGCTTAGTAATATGAATACAGTGTTTTGGCATGCATACACTTGCACATATCATTGGGTCATATTGTATGTTACATTATATGAAGGTCAATGATATAATTTGCTCTGATTTATCACACAGCCTTGTTCCTTTAAGGGGAATTTCATTGTGTAGGAGATCTCTTTGAAGACAAATGGCAAGCATAAAGCTGTGCACTTATTGATCCTCTGTCATCTTATATTAGCGATGAACCTCATGTTCACCTCAAGTTTATCATGGGCGTGCAAGCTTTAGATCAAGATGTATTCAGCGCTAATAATTGTTCCGCTATTCTTTGGTGCTTCTCCACAAGTAAGACTGAAGTTGTATGAAGCCGCCCAGATTTACCCTGGAGCACTTTCTCCCCGATCAATACAAGATGCCCTCCTTTCTGATTGTCAGTCACTCATTATAAGTCGAGTGTCTCTACACTCTTAGATAGCAAATAATTCAGATGATTTTATATTTCTGGAAAGAAACTAAAAGAATTATTTCAATTAAAAGTTTCCATTAGGAAAACTTAGCGCCCTGGCACACAAAGCCCAATACTGGTTGATTTCTTTATTCTAGTATGGATGCCAACCTAAAACCATAGTGGTGTTGACTCCTATTCTCCAGTAAATGCAGAGCTCAATTATTTTCAGATCAGTTTTGGGATGTTTGTCAATAACGTTATTTCTAGAAGCGTTCAATCCATAGGAGCCTACTAATGAGATACAGTATATTAGCCCATATGGAAAATGCAAATTTTATACAATTATCCGACAATTATCTGACTTCTTGCTGCTGAAGAGAGAACAATATACTTTATATCATAGTTAAAAGGGAAGAAGCGTCCACAATATCAGGCTACAATCTGTAAAATTGCAATGGTCTTAGTAGTGAAGTTGTCAAATGAAGATTCCACAATTTGCCCGTCTATATTAGTACTGCTGATAAAGACCATGAGGGTTTAAACTAGAATTTAGGTAAGATTATATTTTAAATTTATATGAGTAATATAGAACAGTAATACCCCTATTACAAATGGGGGGTCTGGCCTGACTGTAGGTTTATTGTCCAAATTCACAACGCTTCTCACTTGAGCTGTCATTCTCAATGCGCTTTTGCATTCTGGTTACCTTCTGCAATTCGATGTTTGAGAAAAGTCATGTAATCTGACCAAAACGTCACATCTTTGGATTGCCTAATCATAAACAGTACAACTAATATACGCAATTAAAAAAAGTGCCAAGTTTTTTACTACTGTAACCTAGAATAAAACGAAAACATAGAAGAGAAGGAATGGTATCTTCCAAGGAGCGATGGCATCTTCCTATAACTAAGGGCGTCTTTTTGTGCGCCAGAAACATATCAGGTGTTATCAAGAAAAAAGACCGTACACATGGTATGGTTAATGGAGGTGCATGCAAATCGGGGTCCTAAATCTCTTCAAATCCAGATCAATGTAAAATGCTGCACACTGTCAGTTGAAAATGCAATCTCTTTATTTTACACACACACATAAATGCTAAGGACAGCAACACAAAACAGCGACTTAACTGTGACATTTTGACCTTTTGTGGTCTTATTCGTACAGTCGCTCTAAGTGTGTGTGTAGGGCATTGAGAGTTCTGCTAAAGGATACATCACCTCTATGAGCAGAAAGAGCATAAATGAGGTATAGCCACCTAAGGCGAGGTCCCGTTGGTGGATGAATAGCAAGTGATTCTGTATCTGCCCTAAAGCGGTAGAGAAAGCTAACATTGTGGAGCTGTATGGACAGATCAGGCCAAAGCTTGTCAGAGGGTAGGGACGCTCCACATAGCTAGCTCTCTAGCGCTGTAGTGCAGATACAGAATCACTTGCTATTCATACACCAACGGGACCTCACCTTAGATGGCTATACCTCATTTAAGCTTTTTTCGCTCATAGAGGCGGTGCATCCTTTAGCGGCACTCTCGATGCCGTTTCAATGCCCTACACACACACACTTTACAGACCGACTGTACGAATACGACCACAAAAGGTCAAAACATCAAAGTTAAGTCACAGTTTTGTGTTTCTGTCCTTAGAATTTATGTGTGTAAAATTTACATTGATCAGGTTTTATCATGCTGCAATCTTCTTCGTGTTTTTAACATCCTTTGAATAAGGTTTTTTGATTTTACTCATCGCTCCTTGGAAGATGCCATTCCTTCTCTTCTATACTTCTATATTTCTGGTGGACGCCATACCAGAGGATCTGGCACCCGTTTTCTACATTGTGGATTGAAACTGCTACACATAGCATTCTTACTTTTTGTTTTGTTTCTTATAGAATAAAATCAATAAATATATACCCTGCAGTAAATTAATAGTAGTAATACATGTAAAAAACATAAAGTACTTAGTTGACCTTTTTTGATAAAAAAAGAATGCTTTCCCACCGTGACGAAGTAGACCCAATTAAGGTGGTCCCTAACCAAATTGACCTCACTATGTGTTGGCACGCCTCAAAATAGAAGGGGGCTGAGAAAGTCCTGGCCCTAGAAGCTTTACACCTGCCTGTGGTTAGCTAAATAGACAAGGTGTACAGCCCAAAGTGGGGGGAGGCACACCCCAAAATGTGCAAAATACAAAGAGCTAAAGCAAGACTGAAAACATGGGCCAACACACCTGTGAATATAAGTGTAATGCAAGTGTGCACATATCATAGGTGCAATCTGTGCAGCCCAAAAGGGCCCAAGATGTTAGGGGGCCCATTTATTTCTATCTCCAAAGTTGGTTGAATTGTGCATTTTGATGAGTTAATGGACTGAAAAGGTCCCAATTGAAGATTTTGCACTTGGCCCCTTTTCCATCCGTGTCCACCAGTGACGTAATGTGTAGGTCCACATTTACATTGCCATTAACAGACAAATATAGCCAAGAATAAAAATAATTGTTAGGACATGATAAAAACAATGTTCTTTTAATGCTATTTATGTTTGTTATGGTTTTTTTTAATACGTAGAGTAATATTCTACTTGTTAGCTTATCTATATATATAATTGCCTTATTCTGTCTGTCTGTCTGTCTGTCTGTCATGCTCCAAAATTGTGTCCTTACGGTGACACAAAGCTGATTGGCCGCTGGGCTCGCCATGGCCCCGCCCCCCCACACGGATTGGCCTCTCGCCCTGGCTCTCTGCAGGACCCGCCCCCCTCACGCAATGCACACTCGCTCTGGCCCAACTGACACGGAGCTCCGACTCCCAGGTGAGTACACACACACACATCAGATCACACTCACTCTCACACACACCTCACACATCACATCCACACACTCACAACATCCTGGGATATCGCAGACATAACCTTGCGATGCTGGGATCTTGACGGAGCCCGTGAACGCTGGTAACCATTATACACATCGGGTAACTAAGGTCCCTTGGTTACCCGATGTGTATCATAGTTACCAGTGTACACCGGCTCCGTCACGATCCCAGCAGCACCAGACATAACCTTGCGATGCTGGGATCTTGACGGAGGCCGTGAACGCTGGTAACCATTATACACATCGGGTAACTAAGGTCCCTTGGTTACCCGATGTGTATCATAGTTACCAGTGTACACCGGCTCACACTCACTCTCACACACACCTCACACACACATCACATCGCATCCACATACTCACAGCATCCGGAGATATCGCTTGCTTCTCAGCCTCGATACTGTGCTGTTGTGACCTTCCAGGACCTGCCGGAGGATCACATGGCCAGAAGCATGTGGTATCTCCGGATGTTGTGAGTGTGAGCGTGGATGTGCGATATTGTCAGTGTGTGTGTGTGAGTGTATGCGATCGGGTGTGTGTGAGTGTATGCGATTGGGTGTGTGTGAGTGTATGCGATCGGGTGTGTGTGAGTGTATGCGATCGGATCTGTGAGTGTCGGCAGAGGAGCACGGCGTGCTGGAGGAGGCTGGAAGGAGAGAGGCTGATCTTGGGGAAGGCTGGGAGGGGGAGGCTGATGCTGGGGGAGACTGGGAGGGGAAGGCTGATGCTGAGGGAGGCTGGGAGGGGGAGGCTGGGAGGAGAGAGGCTGATCCTGGGGAAGGCTGGGAGGGAGAGGCTGATGCTGGGGGAGGCTGGAAGGAGAGAGGCTGATGCTGGGGGAGGCTGGGAGGAGAGAGGCTGGGAGGAGAGAGGCTGGGAGGAGAGAGGCTGATCCTGGGGAAGGCTGGGAGGGGGAGGATGATGCTGGGGGAGGCTGGAAGGAGAGAGGCTGATGCTGGGGGAGGCTGGGAGGAGAGAGGCTGCTGCTGGGGGAGGCTGATGCTGGGGGAGGCTGGGAGGGGGAGGCTGATGCTGGGGGAGGCTGGGAGGAGAGAGGCTGATGCTGGGGGAGGCTGATGCTGGGGGAGGCTGATGCTGGGGGAGGCTGGAAGGAGAGAGGCTGATGCTGGGGGAGGCTGATGCTGGGGGAGGCTGGGAGGAGAGAGGCTGATGCTGGGGGAGGCTGATGCTGGGGGAGGCTGGGAGGAGAGAGGCTGATGCTGGGGGAGGTTGATGCTGGGGGAGGCTGGGAGGGGGAGGCTGATGCTGGGGGAGGCTGGGAGCATGATGGGGGGTGCGCAGCATGGGGGATGGAGCACGTTTGGGAGTGCGCAGCATGGCGGATGGAGCATGTTTGGGACTGCGCAGCATGGCGGATGAACCACGTTTGGGAGTGCGCAGCATGGCGGATGGAGCATGTTTGAAGCATGGCGGATGGAGCACGTTTGGGAGTGCGCAGCATGGCGGATGGAGCACGTTTGGGAGTGCGCAGCATGGCGGATGGAGCACGTTTGGGAGTGCGCAGCATGGCGGATGGAGCACGTTTGGGACTGCGCAGCATGGCGGATGGACCACGTTTGGGAGTGCGCAGCATGGCGGATGGAGCATGTTTGGGAGTGCGCAGCATGGCGGATGGAGCACGTTTGGGAGTGCGCAGCATGGCGGATGGAGCACGTTTGGGAGTGCGCAGCATGGCAGATGGAGCATGTTTGGGAGTGCGCAGCATGGCGGATGGAGCACGTTTGGGAGTGCGCAGCATGGTGGATGGACCATGTTTGGGAGTGCGCAGCATGGCGGATGGAGCACATTTGGAAGTGCGCAGCATGGCGGATGGAGCACGATGGGGGGTGCGCAGCATGGGGGATGGAGCACGATGGGAGGTGCACACCTCCCCCCAACACACACAGACACAACACACCACACACACACTGGGAACCACAAACACCGCCGTACACAGACACCCACACACACAGACAACGCTGCACACACACAACACCCAACACACAAACACCGCGGCATACATAAATATACGCACATACCACGCAACACACACACATTGCACAAAACATACCTCCCCCCAAAACACACCACACCCACACAAACCGCGCAACACACACACACAACGCTACAGACACACAGCGCTCCACAAACAACGCAACACACGCAACACACATACAACACCGCTCTCACCCCCCGTCACACCCAGACAACACCCAGAACATGTACAGCGCCCTACACAAACACTTGGTAACTACACACAACAACATCTATATATATAACAAAAATCATACATTAACTACACAATACGTAAATTCTAGAATACCCGATGCGTAGAATCGGGCCACCTTCTAGTGATACATAACAGTTGTTGGTGAAATGTTTCCTACTTTTTAGACAAAAATTCTAGAAAATATTCATTTGTATTATATAGGGGGCTCTGTACAGTAGAAGTGCTGGGGACTGTGCTTTGATAAAGCAAACGCACATTTACACCATATGTAGATATCATTCACATAAATTACGATACGTGGTTGGAAAACGTTGGTATTAACAAAACAGGAAAAAAGTTTTTAGACTTGAAGAGAATTGGATAATATATGTAAGAAAGCGGACAATGAATAGTTTTCTTCACTCACCGTTGGCAAAACACAGAAGGAAATTGCTAAATTTACAAAAACATAAGATATATCGGTTTTCTTTGTTCTACATGTGTGAATGCCACTATGGATGAAGCCACACTTGCATTACTAATCTGTCATCATTTATAATACTGTCAGTGTAAAACTTCAAAGAAGCAAAAGGCAAATACATGAATATTTACCTTTAGTAGTTAGCACAATTCCAGACCAACCGGACCAAACATCCATCTAGCTTATGTTCTCCATTATGACACCTTCTTTGCTTACTTCTCACTGATGCTTGTTGCATTTCTGCATGCAACGTTTTCAATGTATTTTCAGATTTTTCTACCCAATATGCTAATCGCCATGTTTGCCTGCTATTTACAGCGCTTTCAGCCATTTCAGTTTACTTGCAATTAAGCAAAGCAGAAAAATACACTTTTCACATTGATTGCACGATTCAGAGCCTTGTTCAAGATTCATCAGTTTCTAAAGAGAGAAAACCTAGTAAATATTACTACTACTACTACAACTACTACAACAATTACTACTACTACTGCCATTACCAATACCACTAATGCTACTTCTACCACTTTTATGACTGCTGATCATCAGTCCGAGTTTCATCAGTGTTTGGTCAATGTATCAGTTGTTATCATTGACTTAACATATAAAAAAAATAAAATATTCTAAATCTTCTCCCATTCATTGCAGTGGTAATCATGAACATCACATGAATTGTACAGTAATGCCATCCATGAGCTGTCTATAATTTTTACTGAAATATATTAGAGCTGCACTTGAAGTGTCTCATATGTGAGGCAATATATATATATATATATATATATATATATATATATTTATATATATATACTGTATAATGAAGGGTCCCTCACTGATTTTGTAAGTTTGCCCACTGACAAAGACATGAGCAGTCTTTATTTTAAGGGTAGGTTAATTTTAACAGTGAGAGACAGAATATCCAAAATAAAATCCAGAAAATCACATTCTATAAATTTATTTGCGTTTTGCAGAGAGAAATACGGCATACAAGACTTAATACTTGGTGGTAAAACCCTTGTTGGCAAGCACAGCAGTCAGATGTTTTTTTTTTAAGTTGATGATGAGGTTTGTCCACATGTCAGGATGCATTTTGGTCCACTCCTCTTTGCAGATCACCTCTAAATCATTGCTTGCCAACTCGGAGCTTCAGCTCCCTTCGTAGGTTTTCTATGGGATTAAGGTCTGGAGACTGGCTAGGCCACTCCATGATCTTAATGAGCTTCTTTTTAAGTCACTCCCTTGTTGCCTTGGCTGTATGCTTTGGGTCATTGTCGTGCTGGAAGACCCAGCCACGACCCATTTTTAATGTCCTGGTGGAGGGAAGGAGGTTGTCACTCAGGATTTTTCGGTACATGGCTCCATCCATTATCCCATTGATGCGGTGAAGTAGTCTAGCACCCTTAGCAGAGAAACACCCCCAAAGCATAATGTTTCCACCTCCATGCTTGACAGTGGGGACAGTGTTCTTCCCTTTTTTCTTCCAGACCTATTTGCACCCTAGTCTATTGACTTTCAGCTCATCACCCAAAATCACCTGTTTCCAATCTTCTACCCTCCAATTTTCATACTTTTTTGCAAACTTGAGCCAGAGCTTCTTAAGATATTGAAGTCAAGGCTTCTTTACTTTTTTGGGCCAGCATTCCAGACTTGTGTAACGTGTGTCACACAGTGCTTTCATGGAAATCTGTGATCTCACTATTACAAAGCACACAAGCCACCTCCACTGTGTTGTTTATCGTACCATAACTGATAGACCTTTTGATGAGCCAACTTGTAGATATTTTACCTGGACGTACACCTCTTGGCTTCTTATTCTGCCAACTGTCATGGCACTCACATGATGCAGCTTGGCAATTTTTTGGGTCGAGACGCCGCTATCAATGAGCTGGAGGACACTGTTTCTCTTTTCTTGTGCAATCTTTATGGATGTTCCTAGATTCGAACCAGTGACTTTTGCTTGGGAATCAACTTAATAACACACTAAGCTATTAGGGAATGTGAGAACAGGTTGTAATTTTTAGTGTACAGAAAGAAAAAGATTTTTCAAACACCAGGATCAAAACAGTAACAATGGACTGGCATGACAAGAATCTAGTCATAGTGTTATGTGGCGATAAATTTCACTAGTATGTGGTATTTTTGGTACATTGGTCTCAGTATAGTAGGTTTTGTTTAGTTACAAGATGTTAAAAGATGTTGGTTATATTCATAGAGATTCAAAGTTATCAACATTCCAACAATATAGTTATAATATTCGTTATTTGGTAACTTTTTATAACTAGTATTTAGAAGAATTAGTTAAAGAATGATTTTATTCTTGCCTTTTCTGTGCGATATATAGTTTATCTGTATTTTTTTTATTTACGGCGGGTAAACATGTTTTGATAGATTTTGGAAGGCCCATGGTGGGGGGTTAACATAAAAATTTTGCCCTGGGGCCCATTAAACTCTAGTTGGGCCACAAGTCAGATGTCCAGCTACAGTTGTTTCATTAACCTCACAACACCACAGCACCATTTTTAAAGGCTATCTTGGTGCAATACTGCAACAAAGGCTGAAACAGAGACTATCTTCTTAGGACATGAATCTTGCTTTTGTCTTGGACACAATGATAGCCAGAGATTGATCTGGAGATCACATGGGTAGCATCATAAACTAAACTTACTTCTGACACTGGAGAAATTGTAAAATGTGGGAATACAGGCGCACACTGGTAGAGGCACTACTGACAGTGTTCCCACCTGACAGTGGCGGGTCATTGGAAGCACAAGGCATAGGAGGAAGTAGCTAACACAGCTGGTGAACTGGCACCACCTTGGAAGGGAGGGTTAGCCTTGCTGAAATGTGGAAAACATCCAGCACCATCTGATGCGGTCCGTATAAGGAAAAGGCAGCATTTCAAAAACATGGTGAATGAGTATGTGTCCACACAGCACCGCATATTGAGTGATGGATCTGCCCCATTTAACTTCTGGGTCTTCAAATTGGACACATGGCCTGAGATTGCCCTATACACCTTGGAGGTGCTGGCCTGTCTTGCGGCAAGTGTACTGTTGGAATGTGTGTTAAGAATGGCAGGGGATGTGATCACAGACAGGCACATCTGCCTGTCCACAGCCAATGTTGGCAAACTCACATTCATTAAAATAAACTAAGTGTGGATCCCACAGGACTTGTCAGTACCATTTGAGGACTAGAGAAGTAAAATTTTGTTTCTGTGGGGGAACTCTAACAAAAGTATCTGTGGGGGCACGCTTGAAATTTTGGCTCTTTGGGGGAACTCTAAAATCAGGCTCTTTTGGGGGCACTCTGAAAATGGTGGCTCTGTAAGGGAACTCTGACAACAGTCTTTTGGGGGCACACAAATGTGACGCCCTGGCTGGGCCAGGTAGTCACAAATAGGCCCCTCCACTACACCGTTCCCTCATAGGCAACATCAGCCAACCTTTAAAACCCTAGTCACCCCCCTCAGAGCTGGATGGACACACCAGGGGCGGAAGCAGGCGGTTGGAAGACGCCCACCAAGGAGTCTAGACAGCCCGGGGCGGGAAAGTAAACAGATTCTGTTAGAGTTCAAGTTGGAGAGGAGTGTGGGCTGGAGCTGTGTGCAGCTCCAGCAGAAGCGAATACCCCAAATTGAACGGCGCCAGGGTAGGAGCCCTGGTGCCTTCGGCTAAGAGGCAGACGGCGGTCTCCGTCTGCAGGAGTCGGGAAGACGGCTTGGTGGACCTGAGGTGGACCGGGGCAGGGTAGTGGCCCGCTGGTACCGACCCGGGGAACCAACTCGGAAACTGCAGTACACAGGGGGGTACTCGGACCCTGAAGCAAAGTCCAGAAGCTGGTTAATTCACCGATTGAGCCCAGGACTAGAGGTCCTGTCCCACCCAAAGTCCCTATTAGAAGACAACAGCCCACCAAGGGGGATAGAAGGCCACTGCCAGGGCTCAGAGATCCCACGGGCCAGTGTCTGCGGCAAGGGCTCCTTAGGCCACATTCAGCCGGGAGCGGACTCCTGAAGTTGCAAGCACAGGCAGTCCACCATTACACAAAGGTGCAGGAGAAAGACAGAGACCACCTGCCGGGTGGGGGGACCAGAACACAGCCGGCTGCGGGCACTGACCATTATCACCTTGGTTTACCAGAGACTCGTGTGTTTCTTTCAAAAGTGAGTATACCAGCACCCTGCGGTCGCCCATCTCCCTGCACCAATCCTTAACGGGTCTCGGGGCCACCATCCCTGCCCACGGAGGGGTTAACAACTTGCTGCATAACATCTCCCCTGGGTGCCCCGTCACTGCAGCGGTGGTGTCCAACCTCACCATATACCGTGGGTGGCGTCATGAACTTAATACAGCTCAGCCCGTACATATACGTCCTATATCCACCACTACAAACCCCCTTTTTGATCGAAGTGATCGTGAGACCCCCGGGTCCGGAGACCCTCGAGCCCCCCACAGAAGGTCCGGATCCGAGCAGCTCAGCTGCTGGGAGTGGGGCAGAACACAAATATTTTTTTTATTCATCTACTTCCTATTTCACCATGACTGCTGTGGTGACAGAACCTTTTAAAGTCATCTCAAGAGATGAGCAAACCCGAGGTTCAGTGTTAGGGGTACTTTGCACGCTGCGACATCGCTAGCCGATGATAGCTATGCCGAGCGCGATAGTACCTGCCCCCGTCACACATGCGATAGCTTGTGATAGCTGCCGTAGCGAACATTAGCACTACGGCAGCTTCACACGCACTTACCTGCCCTACGACGTCGCTCTGGCCGGCGGGTCGTGCGGCGTCACAGCAACGTCACATGGCAGGCGGCCAATAGAAGTGGAGGGGCGGAGATGAGCGGGACGTAATTATCCCACCCACCTCCTTCCTTCCACATAGCCGGTGGAGGCAGGTAAGGAGAAGTTCCTCGCTCCTGCGGCTTCATACACAGCGATGTGTGCTGCCGTAGGAACGAGGAACAACATCATACCTGTCGGTGCAGCGAAATTATGAAAATGACCGACACTGCACAGATCACCGATTTACGATGCTTTTGCGATCGTTTATTGGTGCATCTAGGCTTTACATGTTGCGATGTCGTTATTCACGCCGGATGTGCGTCACTTTCGATTTAACCCCGACGACATCACAGTAGCGATGTCGCAGCATGCAAAGTACCCCTTAGGTGTTCGTACCAAACACAGACTTAAACACAAACAGAGTTCGGGTTCGGATGCTATATGTATGCAAACCACTCATGTGAGCATTGCTGTGCTCTGGTATGCTTGATGCTCAGCCTAGAGAAACCTGCTTCCAGTGTTTTGAACGGTTCGCACTGGGGTAACAACAGAGTGATTGTCTGTAGTTTGCACCAAACAAATAAAACAGTAAAACTCCACCTACCCTCCCGCAGAAGTGATCTGTTTATGGCTGGCTGCATGTGGATGGAGACCTGAACTGCCAATCAGTGACTTCCATTGGGGTTCAGGTCATGTCTGAGTCTGAAACTGAACTTTAAAGTCTAGCTGAACCTGTTGAACCGAACTTTAATGGGTTTGCTCATCTCTAGTCATTTCCCTACACACATTTATTTGCAAGTCAATGATCCTGGTCTTGGAACATCGTGGGACTCCTTTTTGGATTATGTTGGACCGTGGATTAGGGGTTTCCATGGGAATAAATTGGTGAATGAGGGTGTCTTTTGTCTTTATTTCTTAACTAATTTTCTCTTTTTATGTCTTTCAAATTTGCTTTTGCGGAATGTCATGGAGTATTGCTATGGATTACAGCAGACTTTTTTTTAAAAAAATTAATTTTTACTAAATTGGTGAACAAGGGCTACAGTACTCTGTAGTGTGTCACGATGCCCATTGATTACTTTGGAACTTCGTACCGAGAATATTCTTAGAACAAGGCTCCATAGGTGTTTCCGGGTCAGCGATAGCTACGGAATTTCCCAACAGTGTGGGAAATTCAGTGCTGCCGCTGACCAATGGTGACCTATGGAGCCTTGTTATGTCACAGCGGCCTCACTGTGGCCACCCAATAGAAGTGGAGGGGCGGAGATGAGCGTCTGGAATATCCCGCCCACCTCCTTCCTTCCTCATTGGCGGCGGCTGCAAGTACATTGTTGTTCCTCGTTCCTGCGGTGTCACACATTATGAAGTGTGCTGCCGCAGGAATGAAGAACAACATCGTACCTGCAGCAGCAACGATATTTGAGATTAGAATGACGTGTCAACGATCAACGATATGGTGAATATTTTTGATCGTTAATCACATTCGTGTCACGTTTCACACGCAACGACGTCGCAAACAAGGTCGGATGTGGGTCACGAATTCTATGACCCCAGCGACATCTCGTTAGCGATGTCTTTGCGTGTAAAGTGGCCTTTAGGGGCTCTGCTAATGCAACATAGTGCCTGCAATTTATTACAGCCAAATTTAGTTTGTGTGGTATCCCCATACTCATGAAAAAGTGGGTAACAAACGGTGGCATCCAATTTTTGGTGATACCTCTTGTAAAAGTGAAAAATTTGATGCCAAAGCAACATTTTTGTGAAAAATATGAACATTTTCCATATGACAACGTAGTGTTAGCAAATTCTGTGAAGTACCTGTGTACAGCTGGATAAAAACCTTAAAGCATCTAGTCTCCAAAATGGGGTCACTTGTGGGAGGTTTCTGTGGTTCAGGTACCTTACGGGACCTGCAAATGCGACATGGTGCCACACACTATTTCAGCAAAATGTGCTTTCCAAAATTCCAATATTATTCCTTCTCTTCCAAACAGAGGTTTCTGACCACATGTGGGGTATCAATGCGCTCAGGAGAAACTGGGTAACACATTTTGGGGTCCTTTTTGACATGCTATTTCTTCTGAAAGTGAAATCAATTGGGGCAAAAGCAACATTTTTAGGTAAAATGTAAATTTTTATTTTCATTGCACTTTGAATTAGTACCTGTGAAGTACCTGAAGGGTTAAAACACTTCTTGGATGTGGTTTTGAGTGGTTTGAGGGGTGTAGTTTTTAAAATGGTGTCACTTTAGGTATGTTCTGTCACATAGCCCTCTTAAAGTCACTTCAAATGTGATGTGGTCCCTATAATCATGGTTTTGTAAATTTTGTTGGAAAACTTAGAAATCACTCATAAACTTTGAACCTTTCTAATTTCCTAACAAAAAATGATGATTCAAAAATGGTGTGATGTAAAGTAGACATGTGGAAAATGTTGTTTGTGTGTGACATAAATTTCTGTTTTAAAAGCATAGAAATAAAAAGTTTTAAAATTGCAAAACCTTTTCAAAATTTTCATTGAATTTCCAATATTTTCACATATAAATGCAAAAAAATTCATCCTAAATTTACCACTTACATAAAGTACAATATGTCACGAAAAAACAGTCTCAGAGCCACTGGGATCTGTTGAAGCGTTCCAGAGTTTTCATTACATCGTAAAGTGACACTGGTCAGAATTATAACATTTGGCCTGGTCATTGAGGAGTTAGGGGTACTTTGAACGCTGCGACATCGCTAGCCAATGATAGCAATGCCGAGCGCGATAGTACCCGCCCCCGTCGCACATGCGATATCTTGTGATAGCTGCCGTAGCGAACATTATTGCTACGGCAGCTTCACACGCACTTACCTGCCCTGTGACGTCGCTCTGGCCGGCAACTTGCCTCCTTCCTAAGGGGGCGGGTCGTGCGCCGTCACAGCGACGTCACATGGCAGGCAGCCAATAGAAGCGGAGGGGTGGAGATGAGCGGGACATAAACATCCCGCCCACCTCCTTCTTTCCACCTTGGCGGTGGAGGCAGGTAAGGAGATGTTCCTCGCTCCTGCGGCTTCACACACAGCGATGTGTGCTGCCGCAGGAACAAGGAACAACATCGTATCTCCTATTGGTGCGAAATTATGAAAATGTCCGACGCTACACAGATCACCGATTTACGATGCTTTTGCGATCATTTATGGGTGCATCTAGGCTTTACACGTTGCGACATCGTTACTGGCGCCGGATGTGCGTCACTTTCGATTTGACCCCGACGATATCGCAGTAGCGATGTCGCAGCGTGCAAAGTACCCCTTAGACTGCAGGAATAAACATTAGCCATAGATGGCAATGCAAAATTTGTCTGGCTATGCAACACTTGGGTGTACATGTTATATTACGCTAGAATTGGTAGGTTTTGGTAAGTTTATTATTTAAAGTGACCTGTCATGTCCTTAACCTCTTCATGCCATGGCCATTTTCTAATTTTCATTTTAGTTTTGTCCTCTCCTTATTCCAAGAGCCATAACTTTTTAATTTCTCCATCAATGTAGCCATATAAAGGGCTTGTTTTTTGGAGGATAACTTGTACTTGAATGACATAATTCGTTTTACCATATGGTGTACTGGAAAACAGGAAACAAGTTCTAAGTGTGGTGAAATTTAAAAAAAAGTGCAATTCGACAATGTTTTTTTTGGATTTTTTATTTGTCATGTTCACTATATGGTAAAACTGACCTGGCATTATGATTTCCCAGGTTAGTACAAGTACGTAGATACCAAACACGTATACATTTTTTTTATTTAAGTGGGGAAAAAAATATCTGAAATTTATAAGAAAATTTCTTTGCTGTCGCCACTTTCCGACACCCGTAACTTTTATGTTTTTTGGGAACTGGGACTTTTTTAGGGCGTTTTTTTGAGCCCTGAGCTGTTGTCTTTATTGATGACATTTTTGGGTAGATATAATGTTTGGATTGCCTCTTAGTGCTTTTTATTACTTTGTTGTGGAGGCCAAAAAATGTATTTTTTTTTTGTTTCGGTATACTGTTTAACGATTGGATTAATTTATTTTACATTTTGATAGATCTGACATTTCTGAAGGCAGCAATAGCAAGTATGTGCTTTTTATTATTATTTTATTTTCGGTGAGGCATAAGGGAAGTGATTTGAACTTTTGTGTTTTTTTACATTTTTTTCATATTTTTAATTTTTTTTCACTTTTTATTGTATTTTTCTAGTCCCCTTAGAGTTCTTGAAGCTGCGATCACTTGTGCTATACAGAGCAGTGCATCAGGATAGCTCTGTATACCAGAAATCACAAACTCCTATGAATATCATTTTTCAGCTGGCGTTCACAGGAGAAATGCAATGATAGAGACAGCTAACCCCTGGCTGTTATGACAACTCATTGGCGCACCTTTGACCTGACGGCAAAGGTGTTATATCCTGCTGTCAGAAATTGACATTATTAATAATAATAATAGTAATAATAATAATAATAATAATAATAATAATATTTATTCATTTATATAGCGCTGTTAATTCCACAGCCTTTTACACAAACAGTGGCATTTAACTGGCTAACAGCTGATCTGGCCTCAGCTGTTAGAGGCACATGATAGGTGATTAAATCAGCCATCATGTGCCGGGAATAATGTGGGCTCCACGTGCATGCCCAGGTCAAAGGCAGGGACATGACATATAATGTAAGTTGACGCCATATGTTGGAAAGGAGTTAAATGCTATTAATATGCAGATAGGGGTTTATTCTACATGGTAACAGCGCTCCAAAGTTGCATGGCAGCTGCACTGCAAGCAAAGTGATCAGGAGGAAATGGCACGGCTTTAGTCAATGCTCAGTATATAGTGAACTGCAGTTATATCCACGCCCCGAGCACTAGGTGACAGCTTGCTCTGTTATGATGCACTGTTAAGCCTGCTGTCAGTCAGTGCCTGGTCATGGTTACAGTTGCCACTCACTATGTACTGTGCAGTGACTGAAGCTTCTCTGGCTCCACCTCTATGACTGAAAACTGGAAGCTGAGGGAAGGAATAAAGTTAATTTCCTCCCAGTAGCTGTGCTTTAAATACAGTAATTGGGCATCATTGGAACACTATTAACCTATAAGTTAACCCTGTATCTGCAGACTAATAGCGTAGGTTTGGGGGCAAGTCAAGTTTTAAGAGTTTTAAAAAACACAAACCTTGTGGGAGCTTAGCTTACCTTTACACAAGGCAATAATGGTGCTATTGTATTTGGTAATGGAATGGTGTAGTAATGGTACAACGGTTTAGCATAGGATTGCTGACCTTTGTGAATATACCCCAATAGGCAGACAGATAAAAAGATACATAGACATTTGCTATATACTGTATATGGTGTGTGCCCCTGTTGTGCCATGTTTTTCATTCTTTTTACTTTATCCATAGCCTAATCGTGACACCAAGCTTTTCTAGAAAGAGAAAGTAATACTAACCTTAATCTACCGAAGAACATCTATCTTAGAATATCTGAAAAAAATTATTTTTTTTATTAAAATTTAATTAAATTTATTAAAGTCAATTTTATAATCTATTTAATTGTATTAGGTTGTCACATATAACATCAAATGTTGTCATACTATTAGTGTATCATATAGGTCAAACCTGTCAAAAATAATGATCTGTGTAGTAAGTACAGAAGGGATCACTGCGGCCTGATTTTTAATAGACATTTCTGCAAGGTAGGATTTAGCATTTCCCCTTAGTTAGTACGAGAGGCTTGGGCTGCCCAATCTCCGTGGTAACTGCCAGAAAAATGCTCCTGATGCTTGAAGAGGTCAGCTAACCAGGTCATCCACTCTGGCCTCTGCCTGAGCCGGGCCTGCCAGGCCACAGTCTGCAGTTAGTCTAAGTCCAGGTCTAGCCTGCAAGGTCAGCTAATCCAGCTCTGATATAATTTTTTTGAGTCAGTTCATGGCCTACACCCACCAGGTGGCCTCTAAAATCGATTGTGACCTTTTGGCCTTGTCTAACAGAGGAATAGCATCCAACCTAGGAGAAGGTTTACACAAGCATGACAGCTTTCTGCTGAGTTTTATTAAGGATAGCACCAAGCGTTTAGAGCACAAGGATACATATAATGAAATGGACATGGCATTGCCCTGACCATTAACAACTTCTGTTTTTACCATCAAGTGTTAAGAAGGGATCAACATTTTCTAAAATATCAGATGAGATGTTATACACTGGAATAAAACTTTTGGTCAGAAATCCGGATCACATATGGTAAACTTAAACTTATTGGGTTGCACACAGAAGGGGTTTATAACACTGCCGATGAACCACTAATATTTTGATATAATTGAAACTGCATTGTGAGGACATAATTAATGCTGAAACGTGTGTGTAACAAAGTACTCTAAGCTTGTCAGCAAGTGAATCACTGGGATCCTGGGTGGCTCTGTCCCTTCCCATTACTTGAACTTGACTTACTCTTCCGCATACAGATCCAAAGTTCAATTGAAAAGTTTAGTTGTGTGACTAATGTAACAAACTCTTCACTGGGGTTTGCGTGAGAAACACTGTATATTTCCAAACACCCCCCTCCAACCAAAAGGTTAACACATGCATTAATTTGAAGGATTCCAAATGGGTTCTCAATTGTTGTAAATAGCAAATGTAGTGTAAGAGTATTGCTTATGACACACAGACTTTCTGGGACGAGTGTGCACTAGATTGAAGGTTTCAGTAAGTGTGTTTTTTTCAGTTGCATCACTAGATTAGACAAAGGAACATTTTCCATGCTTGGTTTATTCCTGAAGCAAAAGCTTAGCAGAAAAAAATAGGGCATTTACACTCCTGAACATAACAATTGCTACACCAGGAAGGAAAAGTCGTGGAGTTATAGAAATTGCAAGATCCAGGGGCATAACAATTGCGATCGCAGTGGTCAAAACCGCGACTGGGCAAGGGGGATGGAGGATACACGCCAGCACCAGCACATAGTTCAGCTGGATATGTATCTTCAGTTACAAATTCAGATAAAATATATTGCTGCACAGAGACCCGCTGGGTCCTTGTGTAGCGCCCCACAGGGCAGGTAGTTAACCTACTTGTTGTCGGGCCGTGTCAGGTCAGGCGATTTCACAGGGTGACCTTGCCCGACTCCGTTTCCCCGAGGAGTACAGTAAATAGTGGGGGAAGTGGGGTATTTGAGGAAAGTTTGCAGCCAGTAGTAGCCACCACTGCAGAATTCATCGCCGGGGCAGGTGTTAAGGCAGCTGGGATGGTGTTGCTCCCCACAGGCGGAGCGGGCTCCGGGTGGATGAAGAGGGAAGATAATGGCGGTTGGCGCCTAAGCGCTGGGCGGCAGTGCCGGTAAGGACGAGCCAACACAGTCTCTGCGGGTTCAGAGTGTAGTTTACTCACAACTTCAGCTGCCAGCCCAGTCACACTGGTCACTGCCGTGATGGGCTCAAGTCGATCCCAGATATGGTAAGGGGTCACCACCAGTGTTTGAGGAGTGAAGGAGAAAGAGAGTCCTATTTCTAGGGTGTCCCCCTCAGCAGTTAGGTACCCTGGCTGAGCTCCCACTCCAAGCCCCGGGCCTATTAAAGTCCAAGTTTTCCAAAGATGTCTTGCCAGAACTATGGTCCTGATGGGTCTGCTCCTGATGTGAGTGTGTTGCGCCTATTTCTACTCCAAGTGAAACATGCCCCCCCAGGTGGCTGGCTTAAGTGACCGGGAGTCCCATGATTGTTATGGCCACCCCCCTGCCTACCCTGAGCCATCCCACCCTGTGTGAAGGCTCCTAAGCTGTATGTAGTGTATGGAATGTGAAACACCGATGATTAACCCCCCTTACCTGAGATGAATACCTCACCTTAATTGAGGTGCAGTACCCTGTGGCGACCAGAGCCTCGGGGGCGCCACATTCCCTCATGGCAAATGGCAGTACTCCCGGGCTACATCAAAACACAAATAACACTGCATTTTTATATGCATGTAACAGGTTAACAATTTAATTTATTTGTATGAATCTATACCTTACCATCATATAAAAATAAACACCAGACAATAGACAATGATTGAAAAATATCAAAAGGATAAAATTCAAAGTTGAATATCAAGATTTTCTATATATGCAATAGCGTTATCCTTTACAATATAGAAATCATTCTTTTCACCATGGTAGGATCTCAGGGGGCACTCCTCAACAATGTGCTGGATAGTTTGACAATGTGCTCCAGAGTCGGAGAGTCATATTTTCCCCACAGGTTAACAAGAAAAATATCCTTCCTTTTTTGGGATGTGAGATAGCGGGGCCATTGATATGTGACGGACGGTACGTATCTCCCAGAATGCGCACAGAAACATATTAGAGCCCTACATAGTGGTCAGTCCGGAAACCTCCAGGCCGGGTTATGCAGGTGGCTCATGTCCACAGTTCTCATTTAAAAGCTCTTTGTAAAGGCCTGGGTGGGGCAGAGCGTGTTGTGTAAGCTGCAGAGCAGGAAACTGAAGAGAGTTCAGGCCTGTGTGGAACTATAACACAGGTCTGTGGATCCCCGGGAATAGCAAAACGGAGTATAGTAAGACCGTCTCCTACGGCAAGCCGTGCCTATGTGACGGGGAACCGTATGGACTGTGAGTAACCCGGCTGTGTTCCGGATGACTTTTCCTGTACAGCAAGGACAATAAAACTGTTTGGATCAGACTGTTTTGGGTCACTTCCTCATTGTCGTCCTGGGGGACCCCCACCCCGCTACATTATGGTGGAGAATGCGGGCATGGAGCATTGAGGCATACCCCACCGCTGCACCAGCTGAAGTCTGTGACGGCTCTGCATGTCCATAATTAGGCTGGCTACGCTACAGTATAAACCGGCTAATAACATGGAGGAGCTTCTGCGGCAGTTGGTAACAATTCAGCAAAAGCAACAGGAGCAATTGGGTCTGTTCCAGCAGCAGCACCAGGAGTCCCAGCGGCAGCATCAGGAATCCCGGCGGCAGCATCAGGAGACCCAGCGACAACAACAAGAGGCGAATGCATTGCTACGGCAGCAGATTGCGGCTCTGCATGAGACACCGGCAGCAACTGACTCCGACCGACGGGTGCCCCGGGACAGGGTTCGCTCTGCCCTGCGGAAACTAAGCCTGGAGGATGACGTGGAGGTTTTTCTTACGGTTTTTGAGCGCACAGCGGAGCAGGAAAAACTGCCGGCAGACCAGTGGGCGGAAGTGGTGGCTCCGTTCCTGATAGGGGACGCCCAGAAAGCCTACTTCGACCTCAGCCAGGAGGATGCCCTGGACTACAAGAAATTGAAAGGTGAGATCCTTGCACGTCTGGGGGTCAATACCTACGTGAGGGCTCAGCGAGTGTTTTCATGGGCCTATGTGGAGACCTGTCCAGCCAGGTCTCAGGCATATGACTTACTACAACTGGTTAAAAAGTGATTACAGCCGGAGGTGTTGTCTCCAGCCCAGATGGTGGAAAGGGTGGTGGTCTACCGGTTGGTGCGGACTTTGCCAGTCGCTATTCAACGTTGGGTGGGGCAAGGAGACCCGGGTAACCTGGACCAGGTGGTGAGTTTAGTTGAGCGATATACTGCCACACAGGACTTTATACGAGACTCTGCCCCAGTGCGTCAAGCCCGGCGGCCACAGGACCCTGGCCGAGAGACACGTACGGCACTGGTGAACAACAAAAACAAAGCCCATATTGAGGGGGCAACCCACACTGAGAGCGGCAAAAGACTAGTTCCCCTAGGAATAGTAACAAAAACTGGTGGGGCCACCGCTATGAAGTGCTGGAGATGTCAAGGGCCCGGCCATATCGCCGCTTATTGCCCGTTGATTACGGAGTCCATGGATTGTGGGTACACCCGCCGAATGTCTATGTATGCTAATACGGTGTATGCTGCACGCCCTATTCTTGAACCTCCTCTCTGTCATGTGTATGTAAATGGACATCGGGCAGAGGCCCTTTTGGACTCAGGCAGTATAGTGACCCTCGTTCATGGGTCGCTGATCTCGGGGTCGGAGTCCACGGAGAGGGAGGTTGGGATTGTGTGTATACATGGTGAACTCCGCAAATATCCAACAGCAGAGGTATGCCTCTCCACTTCGTGCGGGGACGTGACGCATGTGGTAGGAGTGGTGAAAACCCTACCATATGGGGTAGTAATGGGAAGGGATTTTCCGTTGTTTTGGTACCTGTGGGATAGAAATAGTACCTTTTCCCAGGCAAAAATGAATCTGGGTGCGGAGCCCGATGATTCCGAGTCGGTGATCCCTGCTGTAGGCATCGCCGACCTTGGGACAGGGGGAGACCCTGACAGGGGTCCACTAGAGGTGTTGGCAGGGGAAAGTGAAGAGACTGTAGCGATCCCGGAGCTGGAAACATCCCGGGAGGACTTCGGGACGGCCCAGCTAAGGGATCCTACTCTCTCCCAGGCGTGGGAGAATGTAAAAGAGGTGAATGGGGTGGCCCAACAACCAGGGGCAGAAGTTGTCTTTCCCCGCATGGCGGTTTATAATGATTTACTCTACCGAATAGACAAAAGCAGGGAAGAGATAGTAGAACAACTGGTCGTGCCACAAGCCCATCGTCAGGCAGTGCTTAACATGGCTCACACACACCCCCTGGGGGGACACTTAGGGGCTACCAAGACACAAGAGCGTATTTTACGGAGGTTCTTTTGGCCAGGAGTGTACGCAGATATACGGAAATTCTGTGAATCCTGCCCGGACTGCCAACTGACCTCGCCAATTGCGAGTTTCTGGAGTCCATTGGTGCCTCTTCCAATTATAGAGGAACCTTTTGAACGGATCGCAATGGATCTGGTAGGGCCCCTGGTAAAATCCGCACGCGGTCACCAACACATATTGGTGGTTGTGGATTACGCCACACGCTATCCAGAGGCCATTCCGCTGCGCCATACCTCCGCGAAGCTTATTGCTCGGGAGTTATTTGCCATATTTTGTCGTCTTGGGTTACCAAAGGAGATCCTTACTGACCAGGGGACCCCGTTTATGTCCAAGGTGACAAAAGAATTATGTAAACTGTTGAAAATAAAGCACCTGCGCACATCGGTGTACCATCCGCAAACCGATGGGCTGGTCGAGCGGTGCAACAAAACCCTTAAGTTCATGCTTAAAAAAGTGGTTGCCAAGGACGGGAGGGACTGGGACATGCTGTTGCCCTATCTTATGTTTGCACTCCGAGAGGTGCCGCAGGCATCCACGGGTTTTTCACCATTCGAGTTGCTTTATGGCAGACACCCTAGGGGCTTGCTGGACGTAGCCAAGGAAACATGGGAACAGTAGCCCACCCCATATAAAAGTGTGATTGAACATGTGGCTCTAATGCAGGACCGCATCGCAGCGGTTTTGCCTATTGTAAAAGAACATTTAACAAGGGCACAAGGGGCACAAAGGTGCACTTATAACACACGAGCCACCATCAGATCTTTTGATGTAGGGGATCGGGTCTTGGTTTTGGTGCTCACGGCCGAGAGTAAACTTTTGGCCAAATGGCAGGGGCCGTATGAGGTTCGGGAAAAGGTGGGGGAGGTGAACTACCGAATATACCAGCCGGGGAGGAAGAAGCCGGAACAACTGTATCATGTTAACTTGCTTAAAGCCTGGAAAGACCGTGACTGTATGGTGACGGGAGTAACACCGGTGGGGCCCTGGGGGGAACCTGTAGTGCCACCCATCCTGGGAACAGAAGGGAGTGTAAACTTAGGCGACACCCTCACTAAACTGCAGCGTCGGGAGGTTCGGAAGTTGGTACAGCAGAACTCGTATGTGTTTTCCGAGATACCCGGCCGTACTTCGGTTATCCAACATGACATTGTCACCGAGCCTCGGGTAAAGGTGCGTATGAAACCGTACCGGGTGCCCGAGGCCCGGAGACAAGCCATTGCAGCAGAGGTGAAACAGATGCTTACCCTAGGGGTGATCGAGGAATCAAAGAGTGACTGGGCTAGTCCCATTGTGCTGATTCCAAAACCCGACGGGTCGCTACGTTTCTGCAATGACTTCCGGAGATTGAATGAGGTTTCCAAGTTCGACCTTTACCCTATGCCCCGGGTGGACGAACTTATTGAACGGTTGGGAAAGGCTCAATATTTCACGACGCTTGACCTTACCAAAGGCTATTGGCAGGTGCCGCTGACAGAGTCAGCCAAGGAAAAAACGGCCTTTATTACACCAGAGGGGCTCTATCACTATATTGTCTTGCCTTTTGGTTTACATGGAGCCCCGGCTACTTTCCAAAGACTGATGGACATAGTGTTGGAACCCCATCAGAAGTACGCATCCGCCTATCTAGACGACATCATCATCTTCAGTTCCGATTGGCAGACCCACTTGTCCCAGGTCCAGGCCGTCGTTAACTCCCTGCGGGCGGCAGGGTTGACCGCAAACCCAAAGAAATGTGCAATCGGTCAGGAGGAAGCCCGCTATTTGGGGTACGTGATTGGTCGCGGGGTGATCAAACCTCAAGTAAATAAAATAGAGGCCATCCAAAAGTGGCCCAGACCAGTGTCCACTAAACAGGTGAGAGCGTTCCTTGGCATTGTCGGGTATTACCGGCGGTTTATACCGGACTTTGCCGGGAGAACAGCAGCTTTGACCGATCTGCTGAAGGGGAAAAAGGCGGCTATGGTACGCTGGACCCCTCAGGCTGAGGAAGCGTTTCAGTCCATGAAGACTGCCTTGTGTGGTCAACCGGTCCTCATTAGCCCCGATTTCGGTAACACCTTCCTGGTACAAACAGATGCCTCCGAGGTGGGTCTGGGTGCCGTACTCTCGCAAGAGGTGAACGGAACTGAGCATCCGGTTACCTATTTGAGCCGGAAACTTACCCCGGCAGAAAAGAATTATAGCGTAGTGGAGAAGGAGTGCTTGGCTATTAAATGGGCCTTGGAGTCCCTGCGCTATTATTTGCTCGGGCGACAGTTTCGGTTGGTAACGGACCACGCGCCCCTCGTCTGGATGAGAAATGCGAAGGAACGGAATGCCCGGGTCACCCGCTGGTTCCTGTCCCTTCAGAATTTCAGTTTTACGGTAGAACATCGGGCCGATTCATCCCAGGGCAATGCCGGTGCCCTGTCTCGGGCGGCCTGTTTGGGTGCGTCCGTTCATCCCCTCGGGTTTGAACGGAGGGGGGGGTATGTGAGATAGCGGGGCCATTGATATGTGACGAACGGTACGTATCTCCCAGAATGCGCACAGAAACATATTAGAGCCCTACATAGTGGTCAGTCCGGAAACCTCCAGGCCGGGTTATGCAGGTGGCTCATGTCCACAGTTCTCATTTAAAAGCTCTTTGTAAAGGCCTGGGTGGGGCAGAGCGTGTTGTGTAAGCTGCAGAGCAGGAAACTGAAGAGAGTTCAGGCCTGTGTGGAACTATAACACAGGTCTGTGGACCCCCGGGAATAGCAAAACGGAGTATAGTAAGACCGTCTCCTACGGCAAGCCGTGCCTGTGTGACGCGGAACCGTATGGACTGTGAGTAACCCGGCTGTGTTCCGGATGACTTTTCCTGTACAGCAAGGACAATAAAACTGTTTGGATCAGACTGTTTTGGGTCACTGCCCCATTGTCGTCCTGGGGGACCCCCACCCCGCTACAGGGAGGAAGCATTAATTTCAAACATTTCAAACATGTTCAACAATACCGGTCACAGGTCATCAAAACATTTCAAGTCAGAAAATATCAGCAGGGAGAAAACATTCTGCATATGGAAAGTATTAACAATTATTCTTGCTTGGTTGGTGGTGTTTCCAGAGGGCCGGTCCCGACCCCCTGGTTTGGCACTTTTATTGCACATCCTCTGACATAATGTCCTGACCTGCCGCAGTGGTGGCAAATGGGTCACCCGTCAGCATCGTAATGGTCAATCACTGGGGGCGTCCGGAACCTTCCACGTCGCTGCCCAGGGAGGCCACCAGCACCGGAGGCCAGCTCAATGGTGGCAGGTCATCGATTCTCATGGTCCCGGATCAGCAGCGGCCAGGTTTCATCGAGCATGAGATATGCCCGGAACAGGCTATAAAGTCTCTTCTTCCAGGCAGCCAGGGTACATGCCCCCATCGAGCACTGTGGCAGCCAGGTCCCTCCTGATGAGACATGGCATGGCAAAGGGCAAGGCCGAGGCTGCTGCTTCAACTCGTTGAACAACCGCGACCTCCTCTCTCAGGAATAGATCTCTGTCATCGCAGGGTTCCACACTGGTGGCCGGCAGCGAGGCCTGCCCTCGCAACCTTTTCCAGCTTCTCCGGCTCCTTGTCAAGGGTTCTGCTCACAAAGCTCCACCTTTCTTTTTCCCCTCTCTTTGTAGCCAATGGCGCCCGTTGTTTCTGGTCAGCACCAATCACACAGTCCTTGGAAAACTCAATTTTGCACAGTCTATCAAGGCGCACATTACCCAGGTTTTATGGACATGATATCCTGTTCATGACACCAAATGTAGTGCCCTACGAGGCAAGTGGTTAACCTACTTGTTACCGGGCTGTTTCGGGTCGGGTGAAGCAATCTCACTGGGTGGCCTTGCCCGATTCCGTTGCTTAGAGGCATACAGTAAATGGTGGATGAAGCGGGGTATTTTGGGAAGTTTGTCTGGACGCCACCTGTGGATTGCGGCCAGTAGTAGCCGCCGTTGCAGAAATCCTCACCGGGGCAGGTGTTAAGGCAGCCGGGATGGTGTCGCTTCCCACAGGTGGAGCGGGCCCCGGGTGGAAGAAGAGGGAAGGTAATGGCGGTTGGCACCTAAGCGCTGGGCGGTGGCGCCGGTAAGAATGAGCCAACACATTTTCTGTGGGTTCAGGGTATAGTTTACCCACAACTTCAGCTGCCAGCCCAGTCACACTGGTCACTGCTGTGCGAGGCTCAAGGCGATCCCAGATCCGATAAGGGGTCACAACCGGTGTTTGAGAAGTGAAGGAGAGAGAGAGATTCCTATTTCTAGGGTGTCCCCCTCAGCAGTTAGGTACCCTGGCTAAGGATGAGGAACATATATACCAGGATGAGGAACATATGTACCAGGATGCGGACATACATACCAGGATGTGGACATGTCGCGGGCGGAGGAGGGGACGCTGTGCTCTCCCACTGCTCGGGTCCGGCTGCTGCTGCTCGGTGGTGGCGCGAGCAGTGGGCCGGATCCCGGGGACTCGAGCAGCGTTCCTCGCCCGTGAGTGAAAAGGGGGAATTGATTGTGGGGATTTGATATTGTCCGTGACGCCACCCACGGTTGTGGTGAGATTGGTGACACCACCGCTGCTCTGGACGGGGATCCCGGGAGCGATGACAGGGAGCAGCCTGGATGTTAGTTCTCCCCTCCGTGGGTAGGGGGTTGGTTGTCCCGGGGTCCGGTGATGGGGTAGGGATGGATGGCAGGCGGGTTACGGGGCCTGGCGAGGTGCAGGGTCGTGGGGGCAGCGCTGTGCCGCACGGCACGGTGGTACTCACTCAGCCAGTAATTCACACAGAGTCTCTGGTCAAACAAACGGCTGGATGGACGGGTCCCACAGACGGCTGCGGTGTTTTTCCCCTGACCCCAGGTTGGTACTGTAAGTCCTTTCCTGCACCTTCCGTACGCTCCTCCTGCGCTCCGGTTTCCAGCTGGCTCCCCGGTTCGGTACCGGTGGGCCACCGCCCAGCCCCGGCTACCTACGGTTCCACCAGACTGTCTTCCTGGCTCTCGCAGACGGCCACTACCATCTGCCTGACTGCTGCACGAGGGCCCTAGGCTCCAACCTAGGCCCCAGTTTGCGTCTGCCTCTCTGCAGACCTCCTCTCTCTTCCTCTGCCTGGACTTGTCTGAACTTGTTTCCTGCCTCAGGCCAGCTAAACTCCTCGGTGGGCGTGCCCATCTGCCTGACTCCGCCCACGTGGTGTGTCTGTCTGAACCCGAGGAAGAAATCAGGTCTCACTGGGGATGACTGCTGTGAACTGCTGGGGGTGGGGGTGTGTGTGTGCTGTTACCTGTGGCCCATGGCTTGTCCAGGGCGCCACAGACATACATACCAGGATGCGGACATACATACCAGGATGGGGAACATGTATAACAGGATGGGGAAATATATAACAGGAAGGGGCCCAGGACGAGGACATACAGTATAAACTGGGATAGAGAACATATACACCAGGATGGGGGATATAGATACCAGGATATGCCACATATATACCAGGAAGGGGCCCAGGATGGAAAACAATAGAACTCAATGGGGGACATTACTACATAATAGGGTAGGAGGGTTAACTTGTATTTACCTATAGAATTTAGACTGCTACAAGGGCCCATACATGTGACCAACATGCTGGGGGGTACCAACATGTAGGGAGGAAGGTGGGGGCCCAGGTCTAAATTTTGCACCGGAGCCCATCGGACTCTAGTTACGCCACTGGCAGGATCAATGAACATGTTAATGATATTCAAATTATGCAAATGATAGACAAATGGAAACAAAAGTTTCAAAGCATCTCGATTTTTTGAGCATCAAATATAAATTCCATCTGCATAAATAAAGGCACTTATACACCTTGCCATGATATAAATGAGGTCATTAATAATTTTTTGAGGAATGTTCTGCTACACTGAATGCACTTGGACATGCAAATCATCAAAATCTGCAATTTTTGTGTTGATTTTAAAGGTCAATAAAGAGCCGAAAGATCAATATAAATATTGGCAGATTAGAAATGCATTATAGAAGGAGATATGTTTACAAAAACATCAATCAAGTGTAATGAATAGTATCATAAAGGATTAGTTGATAAAGGTTTTTTTTATAACTAAAAAAATTATTTCTGATAAAAAGATAAATATAATAAAATAATCCTAGGCAAAGTGGGAAAAAAGAGGTTGGCCTGATAGCGGAAGGGGTTTGGTTAGAAGTAGTAAAGTAAATTGTAGCATCACCTAGCACCAGGGGCATGATGATCACAGTCACAGGGTTCATGACCGCGAGCAGGCCTGGGGGTACAGGGTCCCACTGATTCCAGCACCTGATTCAGCTGGATGTTTATCCGAGGGCGCACATCCAACTGAAATGTATTGCAGCCCACCGGCGCCAGCACATATTTCAGCTGGATATGTGTCTTCGGACACAAAATCAGATAAAATGTATTGCAGCACATAGACCTGTGGGGTTCCTGCACTGCAATGTGGTGGCCTCCAATTAAGGATATCAATATTCCCTGTACCCATAATCCTGCCCATCTCTTTGTACTGAAGCTGATATTGAGCGGTAGATGGGATTATGTGTATTGGGGAGCTGTTAATATGCATTTTCTTTAATAGCATCACATGTGACCGCCAAGCAGCCGGCTTCCTGCAGTGGCAGGGTAGTCACATGTGCTGCAATTAAAGATTATGGATATTGACTGCTCCCCATGCCCATATTCCTGAGTGTGTGGAGCAGCGAGTATGCTGGCAGCTGACCACAGTGTAAGTGTGCACACATAACAATGATGTCATGCACTGTAGAAAATAACTTGGCACTCAGAAGAGATGAGAAATAATTTTGATCATTTATTCCAATACAGTTCCAGCACAGACGTTTTGGTCCTACCTGGATCCTTCATCAGTGTGCCATGTGTAACTGTCGAAGAAAGTCTCAAAGACAATGAGTGCTGTCTGGGTTTTGTGGTATCCACTTCTGTAATGATCGAGCACTCATAGACTGGCAACAAGAAAGACAAAGTAAGAACTACAGTCTGACAGGATGGATACAGGTTTGGGAGCATGCAGGATGGGTACAGGTTCAGGTGTAGGCAGGAGTATCGGATCAGGTTCACAGGGCATGTTCTAGTTCACAAGACAGGTACTGGTACATAGGTTCAGGTTCTGGTACAGGTGGGATCATGGGTACTGAGAACAGGATCTTTACAAAGTTGCTATTGAGCACAGGACAGACTAGGGAATAACATTGCCCAGGTACCTACATATAGGGGAAAGTGCCTTAACTTCCTAGTACCTCCCAGACATAGGCTGGGAACGCTTCCAGAGTGTTCCCCCTTTAAGAAGCAGGGAGTGTGTACTCATGCACCATAGGCATTCAGCCAGGTGACCACACATACGTGTGCAGGCCCAGGGACCTGGAAGCTGCGGCGGGTACCAAAGCAGGACACGGAACACTTGTGCAGTTGTGGAGGTGAGTTAATCAGCATCCCTACCATGAAGGATAAGCGAGGCAGTGCAGAGACCCTGTTGTTACAGGAAGTAATGTCCTGGCTCATTCGGATGCTGCACAAGAACAAATGTCCGTTTCTCAGTCTATGGTTCTCAATGTCAAGATTAGTAATGGGTGCAGGTCTATGAGATCCCCCATTACTAATACTGTAAGTGAAAATAATTAAATACAAACACCAAACAAAATCTTTTTTGAAATAAAATACAAAAAAAACACGCTCTTTCTCCAATTTATTAACCGCAAAAACATTAGAAACCGTGGCCACCCACTTTGGCTTCAGGAGACTGACTGAGCTGCAGCTGTGAACGGTGATGTAACTCAGTTTATCTGCAATCACAGCTTGGAGGTTCCCACGGTAACCCCACTTGTGACTTCAGGTAAAATACCTCAGGTGACCTCAATGACCTCACCTCAGGTGAACTCATTCAGTTCAATGAGACCTGCATCTCCTCGCCGAAAAAACGTGCAGATGTGGTGCTGCAATTTATACACCAAATTCCTGCTCCAATACTGTATCTCCTGGCAAAGAAACACATCAGTACGCATGCAGTTTTAATGTGATATTTTACCAGGAGATGAAGATTTGATGCTGAACTTTATACACCAAATCCATGCACCAAATCTATATTCTGTGAAAAATACCCCATCTAAACGCGATGTGGTTTTGATGCGATATTGATGCTTTTTTTTTTGCCGAAGATGCAGATTTGGTGCAGGAATATGGTGTATAACGTTCTGCACCAAATTTGCATCTCCTCGCAGAAAACCCACACCAAAACAGCGTTAAAACCATTTTTGTGCAGTGTGTGATGCCAACTAATCACAAATGCTGTCACACAGGGTGGGCATACAGTCTGACTGCAACCAATCACACACCGGGACTGACAGAGGCAGCAAAAGTAGTGAATATGAGGGTTAATGAGCGGATCTGGAAGTAGTGTTACAGCCGCACTAGAGACTAGTTAAGTATAACGCTCCTGCTGTAATCCTCCTTTCTATTACCATTTTACAGCACAATGTTCGGGTCCCCTAGACTTATATGGAGTTTGGCATCTGAGCAGATGTTTGGGTTCAAGTCTGTTCCCAAGTTTAATTTTGCTTTTAAAATCCAGCTGGACCTGCCAAACCCGAACATCTACAGGTTCACCCATCTCTATCAATGAGCACTGCAAATCACTCATCCTATTCACATTCTACAGTAGCTCTCCTTTCCTTAATGAGCTCCCCAGGCGGCACCACTCCATACTTAATCCCCCATGTCACCCCTTCTCCATACTGAGCCCCCAATGCTGCCCCCTGTCCATACTCACCCCCCATGCCCATCCTTCTCCATACTGAGCTCCCATGCTACCCTTTCTCCATACTAAGCCTCTCATGCTAACCTTTTCCATGCAGAGTCCTTCATGCTGTCTCTTCTCAATACTGAGCCTCCCATTCTCTCACTTCTTCATACTAAGGTCCCTTGCTACCACTTCTCCAAACTGAGCTTGTATGCTGCCCGTTCTTTATATTGAGCACCCCATGCTACCATTTTTCACAAGAAGCCCCCCCCCCATGCTACCTCCTCTCCATACTGAGCCCCCATGGTCCTGCATCTCCATATTGAGACCTTTACATTCTGTCCATTTTTCATACTGAGCTCCCCGAATTTCCATATTCAGCAAACCACATGTGGTTCCTTGTTCACATTAAGCCCCAATTCTGCCCTTTCTCCATACTGAGCACTCTGTGCTACCTCTTCTCCATAATCAGTCCCCCATATTTCCTCTTCTCCATACTGAGCCACCCATGCTGCCCGTTCTCTATACTAAACTGCCCATGCTGTTCCACTCTCCATACTGAGCTCAACAAACTGCCCTTTCTCCACACTGAGCCCCACATGCTGTTACTTTTCTGTATTGAGCCCCTATGCTGCCACTTATCCATACTGAGCCCCCTACTCTGTCCTTCCTCCATATTGTCCCTTGCATTTTCCGGCATTATGTAAACTCCCCTTATCATCAATCTACAGGAAAAGCACCCCTGAATATTTGTCTCATGAGGGCTTACTTGGTTTTGGCTACGGTGTCATCTTATCCTCTTCTTCATTGCTGCGGTGTATCATCATCAGCATGATGAGGTTACCTCATAGTACTGCCATGACATCAGCAGCCTGAGCTCGCTGCTATACATCAGGGCATGGGGCTGATTTGAGAGTCTCTGTCCCCACCAATGCGAAAGTGACGCACATCCGGTGCCGGTAACGACATCGCAATGTGTAAAGCCTAGATGCGCCGATAAACGATCGCAAAAGCGTTGTAAATCGGTGATCTGTGTAGTGTCAGTGTCAAAGCTGAATGAGGTTACAAAACCAATTTAGTGCTTCAGTAAGTCAGTAAAAAGTAGTTAGGAGTGTTCAAATCAAGAAATTGATAAGGGTGCCCATACTTTTGCACCGGTCAAATTTTGTTTAAATGCGGATTGCACATTTTCTCTTAGTACAATAAACCTCATTTCAATGCAGAAATATTACTCAGTCCATCAGTTATTAGATATATGAAACTGAAATAGCTGTTGCAAAAACCCAAATTGTTATAAAGAAAAAAGGTTAACATTAATAGGGGTGCCCAAACTTTTTCATATGACTTTAACAGTGGGAAAGCGGTTGTTATAAGTTTTTGCAGTTTGCAGCTTTGTTGCATAACGTTTTAGTATTACATGCCATACAGAGTCAGTGAAAAGATGGGTGACAGCTTATAGACATAGTTATGTTTGTCTGCTATGATTTCCTTGCATCTGTCATCTGTTTATAAAATTAAATAAGTTAAAAAATGTAAAATAAAAAAAAATTAAAAAAAAAATTACAGGAAGGCAACTCAAAGGGTTAAGATTCTGAGTTATTTTTGATTATAGGGGACAATACTGTTTAAATGTTGCTGTTTTGTTTGATGACAAATAGTTTGTTACATTAGTGGCATATTATGCACCACTTGTCTGTATAATATCATTTCCTATTACTTAGCAAACAGATCTGTCATTTACTTATTCTGTTTGTTTTTTTTTTAGAAATGTGCCATCTGTGAGATTATTTAAGTGATTATCTTTTCCTTAATTTTCTAAATCTGGGATTTTGTAGCAGTGGCTGTGAAGTTTTTTTTTGGACACATTCACATTACTCATCAGTCCCATGCTAGTTTTGTTTAAAAATGCTGGTGTTTGGAAAAAAAGGGTTTATCAGATCAGCAGTGTATGATGCGCGCATGCAGAGAAACAAAAGAGCAATGCTAATTTCAGTAGTGCTGGCAGCATGTCATGAGGCCCCAAAATAGGCTGAACAAGGCTTCCCTTACGACTAGAACAAAATACTGTGCAGTGTAAACCTGATAATGCCGTAACATCTCTGCCTGGAAAGTGGCCTTTTCATTGTTAGTTTCAGTAACGCAAACTTTCACTACATCTTCGTCACTGATTTATAATAATAATAATAATAATAATAATAATAATCTTTATTTCTATAGCGCCAACATATTCCGCAGCGCTTTACAATTCAGGAGGCTCATATACATATACATATCATATACATAAACATATAAAAACAAGTAACAATTATAGAAGATACAATATTTAAAGGGAAAAATGGCAACCCTGCTCGTGAGAGCTTACAATCTACAATGAGATGGGGGGAGGGGCAAGGTACAAGTGCTTATTTACAATGACAATCCAGCCATCTCATGGGGGATAGATAATGGCTTCCTGGACCAGTTGGCCAGAGCCTTGAGATGCATTTGGGTGCCATGGAGTTTGACGTGGGGTTATGTTCTGAGAAGTTGTGGAGGGACAATGTGAATTTAGTTCGGCTAGGGATTGTGATAGGCCGCCCTAAAAAGATGCGTTTTTAGGGAGCGTCTGAAGCTGAGTAAGTTGTAATTTGTCCTAACTTCTTGGGGTAGAGCGTTCCAGAGGTTTGGTGGAGCTCGGAAGAAGTCTTGGATTCGGGAGTGGGAGGTTCGAATTAGTGTGGATGTTAGTCGAAAGTCATTTGCAGAGCGTAGAGAACGGGTGGGGTGATAGACAGAGAGGAGGGTGGAGATGTAGGGGGGTGCCGCACTGTGATGAGCTTTGTGGGTGAGAACAAGCAATTTGAATTGGATCCTATGATATATGGGCAGCTACTGCAATGACTGGCACAGAGCAGAGGCATCCGAGTAGTGGTTAGCCAGATAGGTGACCCTGGCTGCTGCATTAAGGATGGACTGTAGAGGGGAGAGTCTAGTGAGGGGGAGACCAATTAATAGAGAGTTACAGTAGTCAAGGCGAGAGTGGATCAGGGCCACGGTGAGGGTTTTTGTCGTTTCCATTGTGAGAAAGGGCGGATTCTAGAGATGTTCTTGAGGTGCAAGCGGCAGGTGCGGGCAAGAGATTGTATGTGGGAGGTGAAGGAGAGATCAGTGTCAAGTATAACACCCAGACAGCGGGCCTGCAGCCTAGGACTTATCGTTGTGCCACACACAGAGAGGGAGATGTCAGGTTTAGGAAGGTTGGGAGATGGAGGGAAAAGCAGAAGTTCAGTTTTGGAAAGGTTAAGTTTCAGATAGAGAGCAGACATGATGTTGCAAACTGCAGTCAGGCAGTCACTTGTGTTCTGTAGTACAGCGGGGGTGAGCTCAGGGGATGAGGTGTATAGCTGTGTGTCATCAGCATAAAGATGGTACTGAAAGCCAAATCTGCTGATGGTCATTCCAATTGGGGCAGTGTAGAGGGAGAAAAGAAGAGGGCCAAGGACTGAACCTTGAGGGACCCCAACAGTGAGAGGAAGAGGAGAAGATGTGGAGCCAGCAAATGATAAACTGAATGAGCGGCCAGAAAGATAGGAAGAGCACCAGGAAAGAACAGTGTCCTTTAATTTGATTTATATTAGACTGCTCTGCACAGAATATTATAACTTCATGATTAGTAATAATACACATCATGGACATTATGTTAGTCTAACTGTCTTTAACCCCTTCACGACCGCGGGCAGTAAAATTACGTCCTATTTTAACGTGACTTAACGACCAGGGACGTAATTTTACTGCCTAAACTTCATTTGATTGCCGTGGCCACAGCAACGGCTTTCAAATGATGTCCCCTGCTGTTTCTTACAGCAGGGGACCTTTGCTTGACCCCAGGGGGGGTGGCATCGCCACCCCCCATAGGCGATCGATGTGATTGGCTGTTCAAATCGGAACCGCCAATCACAATGATCACGCTGTTTTCGGCAAAAAAAAATGCCAAAAATGGTGTGATCCTGTAAAATCCAGCTAGGACCGGGGCTGCAGCAGCTCCGATCATTGGCTGGAAGCATGCAGACACCGTGGCCCCCCCTGCAGCACTGATTGGAGCGATCGTGCTATGACGCGCAATCGCTCCAATCAGTGTGCAGTGGGGCGGTCTGATCTGCCGGTGGCCGCCCTCCCCAGGCCTGTGCTGGTCTGGGGACCCTCCCCCAACATGTCTGCAGCGTTCAGCACTGGCTGGTACTAGTGGTACCACGCCACCGCTGCTGCTGCCGCTGCTGTCACGTCACGGAGCAGGATCAGGAGCGGTGAGTATTGTGCTCACCTTGCAGCCCCTGCGCGCTTCCGTAATGGCCCCTGCTCGTGCCCCCCTGCGATCTGCCCCCCCCGACATCCCGATCTGCCCCCCCAACATCCCGATCTGCCCCCCCGACATCCCAATCTGCCCCCCGCCATCTCTATTCTGCAGCTCCTCCGGTATCTCCCTCCTCCTTTGCTCTCCTTGCAGCCCCTGCGCGCTCTTGTGATTGCTCCTGCGCGCTCCCGTAATGGCCCCTGCCCGTGCCCCCCTGCGGTCTGCCCCCCCGACATCCCGATCTGCCCCCCCCGACATCCCGATCTGCCCCCCGCCATCTCTATTCTGCAGCTCCTCCGGTATCTCCCTCCTCTGCTCTCCTTGCAGCCCCTGCGCGCTCTTGTGATTGCTCCTGCGCGCTCCCGTAATGGCCCCTGCCCGTGCCCCCCTGCGATCTGCCCCCCCCAACATCCCGATCTGCCCCCCGACATCCCAATCTGCCCGCCGACATCCCAATCTGCCGGCCTCCCCCGTGATCTCTATTCTGCAGCTCCTCCGGTATCTCCCTCCCCCTCTGCTCTCCCCCTCCCCCTCTGCTGTTCACCTCTGCTGTCCCCCTCCCCCTCTGCTGTCCCCCCGACGTCCTCTTACCTGTCTTCACCGGCCGATCACATCTGCCTCCATCGCTGGGTCCTTCTTCCTGGGTCTTCTGCTGAGCTGTCCAACTTCCTGCCTGCGGCTCCTGTACAGCTGTCTATCTCGCTTGCCTTCTGTTCCTCCTGCTACTCCTCTGGGTACTGTGAGTATAAGTTTTTTTTTTTCTTTTTTTCCTCTATCCCCTGTCCATTTTTACACCTCGTGCGTCCCGCCGAGCGCTGATCAGGGATGCAGATAACGTATCTGCATCCGTGGTCAGTTTTCGGCGGGACTTTTTTTTCCTCGTATCCCCGACGCTTTTTGTATCGCATCAGTCCGTGCGTCCCGCCGAGCGCTGATCAGGGATGCACATAACGGATCGGCATCCCTGCTCAATTTTTGGCGTGACTTTTTTTTCCGTATCCTCGATGCTTTTTGTCACGCCAAAATTTGAGCAGGGATTCCGATCCGTTATGTGCATCCCTGATCAGCGCTTGGCGGGACGCACAGACTGATGCGATACAAAAAGCGTCGGGGATACGAAAAAAAAGTATTGCATCTGTCCGTGTGTCCCGCTGAGCGCGGATCAGCATCCCTGCTCAATTTTTGGCGTTACTTTTTTTTTTTCCGTATCCCCAGCGCTTTTTGTATCTCATCCGACCGTGCCTCCTGCAGCGGCCGATCAGTGCACTGCGTCTGTGCGTTTGAAAAGTCAAATGGCGTTCCTTATCTTCTGAGCCCCGCCATGCGCCCAAACAATTGATTTCCACCACATATGAGGTATCTGCGTACTCGGGAAAAATTGCACAATACGTTTTATGGTGCATTTTTTCCTGATACCGTTGTAAAAAGAAAAAAAAAAGCTACCTTGTTGCTGCAAAAATTTTAAAAAAAATTAAATAATTTTCACGGTTCAACGTTATCAACTTTCAGTGGAGCCCCTGGGGGTACAAGGGGCTCACTAAACATCTAGATACATTCCTTGAGGGGTCTAGTTCCAAAATGGGGTAATTTGTGGGGGAGGTCCATTGTTTAGGCACCATAGGGGGGGTCTAAAAACGTGACATGGCGTCCGCTAATGATTCCAACCAATTTTGCTGTCAAATGGTGCCCTTCTCTTCTGAGCCACGCCATGCGCCCAACAATTACTTTCCACCACATGTGAGGTATCTGCGTACTCAGGAGAAATTGCACAATACGTTTTATGGTGCATTTTTTTCCTGATACCCTTGTGAAAAAAAAGCTACCTGGTTCAAGTAACAGTGCTGTGGTAAAACAAAAGAAAATTGTATTCATGGCTCAACATTATCGACTTCTGTGGAGCCCCTTGGGGCTCACCAAACATCTAGATAAACTCCTTGAGGGGTCTAGTTTCCAAAATGGGGTCACTTGTGGGGGAGCTCTACTGTTTAGGCACCTCAGGGGGTCTCCAAACGTGACATGGTATCCGCTAATGATTCAAACAAATTTTGCTGTCAAATGGTGCTCCTTCTCTTCTGAGCCCCGCCATGCGCCCAAACAATTACTTTCCACCACATATGAGGTATCATCGTACTCAGGAAAAAATGCACTATAAATTTCATGGTGTATTTTTTCCTGATACCCTTGTGGAAAAAAAAGCTACTTAGGTGAAGCAACAGTTTTGTGGTAAAAAAAAAAAATTCTTTTCACAGCTCAACTTTATAAACTTTTGTGAAGCTCCCAGGTGTTCAAAGTGCTCACCAAACATCTAGAAAAATTATTTGAGGGCTCTAGTTTCCAAAATGGGGTCACTTGTGGGGGAGCTCCATTGTTTAGGCACCTCAGGGGGTCTTCAAACCTGACATGGCGTCCGCTAATGAGTGCAGCTAATTTTGCGTTCAAAAATTCAAATGGCGCTCCTTCCCTTTCGAGCTCTGCCGTGTGCCCAAACATTTGATTTCCACCACATATGAGATATCTGTGTACTCAGGAGAAAATGGACAATACATTTTATGTTGCATTTTTTCCCGATACCCTTGTGAAAAAAAAAGCTACCTAGTTGAAGCAACAGTTTTGTGGTAAAATATTTTTTTTTTCTTTTCACGGCTCAACGTTAGAAACTTCTGTGAGGCCGCCAGGTGTTCAAAGTGCTCACCAAACATCTAGAAAAATTATTTGAGGGCTCTAGTTTCCAAAATGGGGTCACTTGTGGGGGAGCTCCATTGTTTAGGCACCTCAGGGGGTCTTCAAACCCGACATGGCGTCCGCTAATGAGTGCAGCTAATTTTGCGTTCAAAAATTCAAATGGCGCTCCTTCCTTTTCGAGCTCTGCCGTGTGCCCAAACATTTGATTTCCACCACAAATGAGGTATCTGCGTACTCAGGAGAAAATGGAAAATACATTTTATGTTGCATTTTTTCCCGATACCCTTGTGAAAAAAAAGCTACCTAGTTGAAGCAACAGTTTTGTGGTAAAAAAAATTTTTTTTCTTTTCACGGCTCAACGTTATAAACTTCTGTGAAGCCCCCAGGTGTTCAAAGTGCTCACCAAACATCTAGAAAAATTATTTGAGGGCTCTAGTTTCCAAAATGGGGTCACTTGTGGGGGAGCTCCATTGTTTAGGCACCTCAGGGGGTCTTCAAACCCAACATGGCGTCCGCTAATGAGTGCAGCTAATTTTGCGTTCAAAAATTCAAATGGTGCTCCTTCCCTTTCGAGCTCTGCCATGTGCCCAAACATTTGATTTCCACCACATATGAGGTATCTGCGTACTCAGGAGAAAATGGACAATACATTTTATGTTGCATTTTTTCCCGATACCCTTGTGAAAAAAAAAGCTACCTAGTTGAAGCAACAGTTTTGTGGTAAAAACATTTTTTTTTCTTTTCACGGCTCAACGTTATAAACTTCTGTGAAGCCCCCAGGAGTTCAAAGTGCTCACCAAACATCTAGAAAAATTATTTGAGGGCTCTAGTTTCCAAAATGGGGTCACTTGTGGGGGAGCTCCATTGTTTAGGCACCTCAGGGGGTCTTCAAACCCGACATGGTGTCCACTAATGAGTGCAGCTAATTGTGCATTCAAAAATTCAAATGGCACTCCTTGCCTTTCGACCTCTGCCGTGCACCCAAACAATTGATTTCCACCACATATGGGGTATCAGCGTACTCAGGAGAAAATGTACAATAAATTGTAGGGTGCACTTTCTCTTTTCTCCCTTGTAAAAATGAAAATTTTATGGCTAAAGTAACATTTTTGTGTTAAAAAGTAAAATTTTCATTTTTTCCTTCCACATTGCTTTGGTTCCTGTGAAGCACCTAAAGGGTTAATAAACTTCTTGGATGTTGTTTTGAGCAGTGTGAGGGGTGCAGTTTTTAGAATGGGGTCACTTTTGGGTATTTTCTGTCACCTCGGCCTCTCAAAGTCACTTCAAATGTGATGTGGTCCCTAAAAAAATTATTATGTAAATTTTGTTGGAAAAATTAGAAATTGCTGATGAACTTTGACCCCTTCTAACTTCCTAACGAAAAAAAAATTTCTTTCGAAAATTGCGCTGATGTAAAGTAGACAAGTGGGAAATGTTGTTTCGTAACTATTTTGTGTGACATATCTCTCAGATTTATGGGCATAATTTTTCAAAGTTTGAAAATTGCGAAATTTTCAACATTTTTGCACAATTTCCTAAATTTTCACAAATAAACGCAAAAAGTATCGGCCTAAATTTACAACTGACATGAAGTACAATATGTCACGAAAAAACAATCTCAGAATCGCCAGGATCCGTTGAAGCGTTCCAGAGTTATAACCTGTCAAAGTGACACTGGTCAGAATTGCAAAAAATGGCCCGGTCATTAGGGTCTTTTAGTGGCCGGGGGTGAAGGGGTTAATACACATGGTTATTTTAATATGAACATGTACTCTATCTAATTGCTCGCTCACTTTGCCAAGCTGTTTCATTTTTAATTGAAACCCCAATTCACTAAAACTTTGGAAAATTGTAAAGAAAGCAAGAATGTAATGATTTGGAGATCTCTTATAGCCATATTATATTCACACCAAATTATAGAACACAGATCAGAAGTTGAAAATGAGACATTGGTCCATTTCATTTAAAAAAAAAAAAAAAAAAAAAAAAAAAAATCAACTCCTTTAGAAAATGATGATGGCAGCAACATATCTCAAAAAGTTGGGACAGGGCCGTATCTACTATTGTGTTACTTCTAGAGTTGAGCGAGTACCTAACTCTTCGTACTCGCTTTACTCAAACTGAGTACTGTCTAATACTCGTGTATTTGTTCTGAATAGCGTGTGCAATGCAAGTCAATATGGAAAAACTCGCAAAGTAACGAGTAACCCAAATGCTGTACTATTCGTGCGAGTAGTGAATAGTCCGGCATTCAGGTTACTCGTTACTCTGAGAGTTTTTCCCCATTGACTTGCATTGCACATGCTATTCAGAATGAATACGCGAGCATTAGACAGTACTTCTTATGAGTATAGCGAGTACGAATAATTAGGTACTCGCTCAACTCCAGTTGCTTTCCATCTTCTTTTTAAAACAGTCTGTAAACATCTGACAAGTGAGACTAAATGAGTCCATTCTTGTCTGATGTAGGATTCTAGCTGCTCAAGAGTCCTACATCTTCTTTGTCAGCTTTTTAGCTTCATAATGCATCATAATATCAAATGTTTTTCATTGATGAAAGTTCTGACTTGTAGGAAGTCAGTTCATTACCCAAATGCTTCTGTCAAACCATGCTGTTGTGATGAATGCAATATGTGGTTTAATAATGTGGTTTAACATTTATGAAATTGAGAAAGGGATTATGCTCCCTTTCCCTCTCCCCTCCGATTGCAATGGCCCAATCATTGCAATGGTGACCTGAGGTGACCATGACAACCTCTGGTTCACCAAGCTATGGAAAGCGCCTGGGATCATGCCTGCAGCATGATCCCAAGTGCTTCTGACAGTGCAGCTGTGATAGCTCACGCATTGCAATTCAGTGTAGGTTCAATCAGAGCAGTGAAACTTAATGGCCCATATAGTGAGTAAGTAAAAAAGTAAAAATATTTTTTTAAAAAAGCCGAAAATAAAGAACAAAAAAATAAAAAAAAATATTCCAATAAATAGTTATATTTATGTAACCCACCAAAACAGAAAACTACACATATTTGGTATCATTCTGTCTGTTAAAACCTGATCTAAAAAACTGTCCCACTAGTGCTCTTCAGTGAACACCGAAAGAAAAATAGTAAAAAACGTAGCAAAAACTGTCTTTCCTTTATACAGCTGACAAAAAAGTGTTATAAAATGCAATCAAAAGTCATACATAAATAAAAATGTTACTGCTAAAAACATCATCTTGTCCCACAAAAAATTAACTGCCATACAGCTCCATCAGCAGAAAAAATAGCTCTCAGAACGTAATGCAAAAATTATTTTTTTTTCTATAAAATTCTTTTTATGGTGTAAAAACAGCAAAACATACAACAAATCCATATAACTGTGGTATTGCTGTAATTGTATTGACCTGAAAAATAATCACTTTTACTGCAAGAGGAAAGGCATAAAAAGCAAACAAAAAATAATTCCTGAATATCTGCTTCTTCTTGATTCTGCCTCACATAAAAAAGGAATAGATAACGATCAAAAAATATGTTGCCCCGAATGGTAGCAATAAAAACTCCAACTCATCCTGCAAAAAACAAGCCCTCACATGACTATGTTCGCAGAAAAATTAAAAAGCTATAGCCTTTAAAATGCAGTAATGCAAAAAATCTTGTAAAAAAAGCGTTTTTTAGAGTGATAGTATCGAAACCGAAAAAAAAAATAAATATAAATCTGGTATTGCTGCAATCGTACTGACCTGAGGAATAAAGGCATCTAATCACTAGAGACGAGTGAACCTCTCAAGGTTCGGTTCGGTCCGTGTTCGCCGAACAGTATCTGTATCCCATTAAATTCAACAGGAGGCAAAAACAATGGCATGGAAAACACCTTTACGGTGGTCCAAAAGCTGCCAAAATAGGTCAAAGCAAAGCCATTAGTTTCCTAGACTATTAACATAAGAAATATTGAGGTGGATGAGTGACAGGTGTAGGCCTGGTGTGCTGGGTGCCCTCAAACCTCATGCAACAGCTGGAGATAAATACTAATTAATAACTCTTGACCATTTCCAAAAATTAGGGGCATACACCAGGAAAGTGGGATCAATTGCCCAAGAGTACCCATAGTGTTGTAGCGCAGCTGTCAGGCATGAGCCATGCATGAGACAGGGTCTGGGCCAGCATTTACAGCTTTCAAATTAATTTAAAATGAAGAGGTTGATGAATAACAGGTGTAGGCCTGGTGCTCTGAGACCCCTGTCACTACAGACAACATACAAAATGGAGACCCATTTTGGAGTCTCCACATTTCAAAAAAATTCGGAGCAGGCATAACTAGAGTGGCATTAATTGCCCAAAAGTACAAATAGTATAATGGCGTATCATGGATGCATATAATAGGGCCTTGCCCAGCATTTCTACCTTAAACATTGATCAGTAATTGGTGCATTAATTAGAGGTATAGGCCTGGTGCTTTGAGATTCTTTCCACTACTGGCAACACACAAGAAAGAGACCCAACTGTGACCTTCGCATGCTCAGCTGTGGTCTGCGCATGCCGAGCTGTCCAGGTCACTGCCCAGCTATGTATCTAATCTACTATATGTGATATAACGTCACAGATTGCAACACTGCTTGCATATGGCTCATATTACACCACTGCTACCATAGAAATAGATGGTGCAGTGTCAAACATTACACCACTGCTCCCATTGAAGTGGATGGAGCAGGGACACATATCTAATCCCATCTTGTGCGATACACTACACTGATCCATGTATCTAATCCCAGCATATGATAGTCTGCATAGCTAATCGCAAAATGTTACACAGCGAGAAGCACTAACAATCAGCGCTGCCATCAGTCCTTCGTGTTGCTGTCCACACATCAGTATCACTTTGCAGTCACTAGTAATGGCTCTGCACTATGCAAAAGGATAAGTGAGGGTGAAGTTCATGTTCCAAAACCCAGAGGGGAGCAGACATCAGACACAAGAGCAGATCCTGCACACATTAACTGGAGGTGTAATGTGACCTAGCACTACACTATGGTTTCATAGCAAATTTCAGCTGGTGCTTACCATATACATTCTTTTTTAATTATATACCATTAAAAAGTTTGATTTATTTTTTAATTAAACATCTTTGCAAATTTGAAGTGGGTTTGTTTTCTTTAAGACCCTTTCCCTTTTCAATTAGTTGTCAGCAGGTGCTCATCACGCACAATCCTGTTGGATTGAAAGACTGGCAGGTGATACCAATTCTACCTGATCGTTCCTGGGATTTGGCAGATGTGCCGATGCAATGTCACCTGCCTGATCATTTTTTCATACTGGTCTGATCCTAACCGAAATGGTGCTCAAGTATTGAATTTTATTTTTCTTTTAGGCATTTGGAGCTAAAAATTCTTGCAATTGATTTTCATTAAAAATTTTGCAGTTTAGCTTTCATGGGCATTTTGTTTCCCTACATCTTCCAACTTTGAGAGAGGAGCTTAGAAAAATAACTTCTCAAGCTCTCAGTCTGTCAGAACACGACCACTGAAAGACTCACAAATAACTCATTCTCCAGCCATCAACACAACGGCTATAAGAACTGCTAAATATTTGATAAAACTTTAACAAAAATTATTTTTTAGGCTGGAATACATGCATTTAAGTAAATAAAAAATCCTGACAGGTGGACAACTCCTCTTTTACAAACTCTAAAATGCCAAGCAATATATATATGTAATTGTACCGTCCCGTGCTCGGTTGCAGCCGAGCCGCTCGGATCCGGGCTCGTTGGTGGGTGGCTCGAGCGCCTCCGGACCCGGGGTCAACTCTTGCGCTCTTTTCATGGGGAAGAAGGCTTTGGCAGGAATCTTTGCGCCAAAAGATGGCGGCAAGATGGCGGATTCTGAAATTTTTCAACGGGTCACCGATGACTTCAAGGCGTACTTCACCAGGTAGGTGATTAGGTAAGTATCCTGTTCGTCACGCCAGAAGAGTCGATGTGTACTGTCTAGAGTTGAGCGCGGTTCGCGGTTCTCCAGTTCGAGGCTCGAGTGATTTTTGGGGCTGTTCTAGATCGAACTAGAACTCGAGCTTTTTTGCAAAAGCTCAATAGTTCTAGAAACGTTCGAGAACGGTTCTAGCAGCAAAAAGCAGGGCTTTTTACAGCTACAGTGTGCAGGAGCCATCGCTGGCAGCCTGCCACAAGCTGGTAACCAAGATAAACATCGGGTATCCAAGCAAAGCGCTTTGGTTAGTAACCCGATGTTTATCCTAGTTACGTGCAGGAAGCCCACACTTCCCCGCTCAGCTCACTCCGCCCCCTCCTGCCCGCGGCATGTATTGTACACATACATACATACACACACACACACACACACACACACACACACTCTGCACACATGGTCCCGCTCGGCTTACCTGCGGTGATGAAGTCCCGCCATCCCGACCTCAGCGCTGTCACTGTCCTCCATGGCCGCCGCTTGTCACACCACCTCTCGCTTCCGACCCGAGACTGACTAGCGGTGACGTCACAGGCTCTCGCGATACTTGGCAGTGAAGGTGATTGAAGTCAGTGACAGGTGCTGTCAGCAGTGCAGGAGATCAGCGCAGGTAATGTACCTCGCTGACAGCAGCACTTGTCATCCCCCTGCAGTGACCTGGGCTGACCCATTGATGTTAGCTCAGGTCACTGCACTGCTCTCCCAGCCAATGGGGAACATCCTGCTCTTCATTGACTGGGACACTGTGGATCGTCATGGCAACCCCTTGGATTACACCAGACCTGGATTTGTTTTTTTTTCTAATAAATTGGTTAAAGAGGGAATGTTTTGGGGAGTGTTTTTTCAAATAAAAATGTGTTTGTCGTCTATTTTTTTTATTACTGACTGGGTTGGTGATGTCGGGTATCTGATAGACGCCTGACCTCACCAACCCCAGGGCTTGATGCCAGGTGACTTACACATCTGGTATTAACCCCATATATTACCCCGTTTGCCACCGCACCAGGGCGCGGGATGAGCTGGGGCGAAGCACCAGGATTGGCGCATCTAATGGATGCGCCACTTCTGGGGCGGCTGCGGCCTGCTATTTTTAGGCTGGGGAGAGTCCAATAACCATGGACCTCCCTAGTCTGAGAATATCAGGCCCCAGCTGTCTGCTTTACCTTGGCTGGTGATCCAATTTTGGGGGGACCCCTACGTGTTTTTTTTTTAAATTATTTATTTAATTTAAAATAACAGCGTGGGGTGCCCTCAGTTTTGGATTACCAGCCAAGGTGAGGTTGCCAGCTGTGGTCTGCAGGCTGCAGCCGTCTGCTTTACCCTAGCTGGCTTCAAAACTAGGGGGAATCCTACGTCATTTTTTTTTTCATTTTTTTTGGCTAAATACAAAGCTAAGCACCCCTTAGTGTCACATGAAAGGCACCAAAGGATGCTCCACTTTTTCTCCACTTTTTCTCCATTTTTTTCTCCACTTTTTCTCCACTTATTCTCCACTTTTTCTCCATTTTTTTCTCCATTTTTTCTCCACTTATTCTCCATTTTTTCTCCACTTATTCTCCACTTATTCTCCACTTTTTCTCCACTTTTTCTCCACTTATTCTCCACTTTTTCTCCATTTTTTTCTCCATTTTTTCTCCACTTATTCTCCACTTTTTCTACACTTTTTCTACATTTTTTCTCCACTTTTTCTCCACTTTTTCTACATTTTTACTCCACTTTTTCTCCACTTTTTCTCCACTTTTTCTCCACTTTTTCTCCACTTTTTCTACATTTTTTTCTCCATTTTTTCTCCACTTCTTCTCCACTTTTTCTCCACTTTTTCTCCACTTTTTCTCCATTTTTTTCTCCATTTTTTCTCCACTTCTTCTCCACTTTTTCTCCACTTTTTCTCCATTTTTTTCTCCATTTTTTCTCCACTTATTCTCCATTTTTTCTCCACTTTTTCTCCACTTTTTCTACATTTTTTCCTCCACTTTTTCTCCACTTTTTCTCCACTTTTTCTACATTTTTTCTCCACTTTTTCTCCACTTTTTCTACATTTTTTCTCCACTTTTTCTCCACTTTTTCTCCACTTTTTCTCCACTTTTTCTACATTTTTTCTCCACTTTTTCTCTACTTTTTCTATGGTCGGTCTACCCATTAGCTCTGCCATGCATACTGTAGCTCTACACCTACTGCACATGTTACTTTATGATTGACATCTCTTTCGTACCAGAGCTGTCTAAGCCTACTCTGACCCCATATTTGTCATTACTATATTGTCCTTGTACTGTATTATGACATTTGTATCATGTGTTTCATTCCTTGCTGTGTTGCAATTTTTTTGCTGCATCCCAATTGTACCTCTACATTGTTCGAGTTTATGGTATTGTTCTCTCACTCTTATGTGATACTGATTATTGTCATTTTTCATGATTACATGCAGATAAGTCCAATCTGACGAAGGCTCAGGCCGAAACGTCATTTGTAACTTGTTTTGGACAAAAACATATATGCTTATGAAAATTTTTTTTTCTTAATACCGACCAATAAAGAGTGATTTTGCATTACTATCCGTTGTGACTTACTGACTTAGTCTGGGAGATTTAGAGTGCCGAGGTTAATCACTAATTTTATCTATTATTTCCTCTGAGCACCTATATACCAGTGAGCAGAGCTTCCTCTACAGTAGTTCTCCTGATTAGGCATGCCCTTGCAGGGCATTGCAGCTTTGGTAGCAACCATTACGACATGGACTCTGCTGCTGTGGATCCGAGAAGAGTGAGTGCAGATTCATTGCACCCACACTCCTCACATGAAGGGTCCGCACTCCTAGAAAATGGGGGATACGTTCCCTGAGTGTCTCCCCCCCATATTCTAGACGGTCCAGAGTCGTCGTGGGACCCCTTTATTTTTTTTCTTACAATAAATTGGTGAAAGAGGAAATGTTTTGGGGACTGTTTTTTCAAATAAATTTCTTTTGTCGATTTTTTTTTTTTTTTTGTTAGTACTGACAGTTTATGATGTTGGGTATCTAATAGACGCCATGACATCACAAACTGCTGGGCTTGATCTCAGGTGACTTTACAGCTAGTATCAACCCGATTTATTACCCCGTTTGCCACTGCACCAGGGCACGGGATGAGCTGGGGTGAAGCGCCAGGATTGGCGCATCTAGTGGATGCGCCACGTCTGGGGTGCCTGCGGCCTGCTATTTTTAGGCTGTGAAGGCCCAATAACTATGGACCTTCCCACCCTGAGAATACCAGACCACAGCTGTCCGCTTTACCTTGGCTGGTGATCCAATTTGGGGGGGACCCTACTTTTATTGTGTAATTATTAATATTTATAAAATAATTATAAAAAAGAGCCTGAGGGGACCTCCACATTGGATCCCCAACCACGGTAAAGCTGCCAGCTGTGGTTTTCAGGCTACAGCCGTCTGCTTTACCCTAGCTGGCTATCAAAAATGGGGGGACCCAACGTCATTTTTTTTTTAAACTATTTTTTAAATAGAAAAAATTAATGGGCTTCCCTGTATTTTGATTGCCAACCAAGGTAACGGCAGGCAGATGGGGGTGGCAACCCATAGCTGTCTGCTTTATCTGCGCTGAGAATCAAAAATACCGCGGAGCGCTACGTCATTTTTTTAAAGATTTATTTTTACAGCACTGTGATGTCCAGCAATCAAAATACAGGGAAGCCCATTTTATTTTTAGTTATTTAAATAAATAATTAAAAAAAATATATATGGGCTCCCGCTGCATTTTTTGTATTGCTAGCTAAGGGTAATCCAAGCAGCTACTGGCTGCTAACCCCCACTGCTTGGTGTTACCTGCACTGGCAATGGAAAATCCAGGGAAGCATTTTTTATTTTTTTGCCAAAAAACTACAAAAAAAGGACGTGAGCTTCGCCATATTTTTGTATGCTAGCCAGGTATAGCAGGCAGGTGCTGGAAGAGTTGGATACAGCGCCAGAAGATGGCGCTTCTATGAAAATGCCATTTTCTGAGGTGGCTGCAGACTGCAATTCGCAGCAGTGGGGCCCAGAAAGCTCAGGCCAACCTGTGCTGCGGATTCCAATCCCCAGCTGCCTAGTTGTACCTGGCTGGACACAAAAATGGGGCGAAGCCTACTTCATTTGTTTTCTAATTATTTCATGAAATTCATGAAATAATAAAAAAGGGCTTCCCTTTATTTTTGGTTCCCAGCCGGGTACAAATAGGCAACTGGGGGTTGGGGGCAGCCGTACCTGCCTGCTGTACCTGGCTAGCATACAAAAATATGGCGAAGCCCACATAATTTTTTCAGGGGGCAAAAAACTTCTGCATACAGTCCTGGATGGAGTATGCTGAGTCTTGTAGTTCTGCAGCTGCTGTCTGTCTGTATGGAGAAGAGCAGACAGCAGCTGCAGAACTACAAGGCTCAGCATACTCCATCCAGGACTGTATGCAGAATTTTTTTGCCCACCAAAAAAATGACGTGGGCTTCGCCATATTTTTGTATGCTAGCCAGGTACAGCAGGCAGCCACGGGCTGCCTCCAACCCCCAGTTGCCTATTTGTACCCGGCTGGGAACCAAAAATATAGGGAAACCCGTTTTTTTTTAATTATTTCACTTATTTCATGAAATAATTAAAAAACAAATGACGTAGGCTTCGCCCCATTTTTGTGTCCAGCCGGGTACAACTAGGCAGCTGGGGATTGGAATCCGCAGCACAGGCTAACCCGAGGTTTCTGGGCGCCTCTGCTGCAGATTTCAGTCCGCAGCCGTCCCAGAAAATGGCGCTCTCATAGAAGCGCCATCATCTGGCGCTGTATCCAACTCTTCCAACAGCCCTGGAGCCGGGTGGCTTGTTGGGTAATCATGAGTTAATACTGGCTTTGTTTTACTAGCCAGTATTAAGCCAGAGATTCTTAATCTCAGGCACGTTTGACCCGGCCATTAAGAATCTCCAATAAAGGGTTAAAAAAAAACACCACACAGAGAAAAAATACTTTAATAGAAATAAATACACAGACACACTTAGAGACGCCATCTTTATTACCCCCTGTCAGCCCTCCACGATCCTGCTCTTCTGTCTTCTTTCTAGTGTAGTAGTAGTGACGATTGTAGTGAGGAAGGATCAGGTTCACCAGCTCATCACTTGGGGCTGGGGAACCTCATCCTCACTACAATGCTCACTACAATCGTGCAGCCTTCACTCCGTGAGTGAACAGTGCTGGCTGTCAGCGGTAACAGCGGTACCGCTGACAGACGCGTTACCATAGCAATGGTGCTCTCGGAGCCGCGGTTAGCGGTGACGTCACCGCTAACTGCGTTGCTATGGCAACGGTGATCTCCGTTAATGACCGGCTGTGTCAGCCGGTCCCTAACGGAACGGGGAGTCGACCGTGTGGTAGAGCATGTCGCCGGTACACGGCGATACACATATGTGCACCGTGTACCGGAGAGATGCACTCGCAGGTCCTATATGACGTGTCATAGTCATGTGACCAGTTTGTAGCCAATGAGATAATAGCCACGTGACTGGTCACATGGCTATTTTGACGTCACGATAGGTCCTGCATCTCTGCTGGCAGTGCCGGTCGCCGGGAGGATTCAGCGATCATCGGATGGAATAGCGGCAGGAGACAGAGTGCAGAAGGGATCGTGGGGACCGGTAAGTGTTATGGCAATGTTTATTAACTGTTTGTGTACATTTATCATGCATTTTTATGTGTTTGTTATTGCCTCCCATTATAGCCTATACGTTCGAGTTCGGTTCGTCGAACGTTCGACGAACTGAACTCGAACGGGACCTCCGTTCGGCGAACCGCCTTGAGCCGAACCGGGACCAGTTCGCTCATCTACTGTCCCGCGCTCGGCTGCAGCCGAGCCGCTCGGATCCGGGCTCATTGGTGGGTGGCTCGAGCACCTCCGGACCCGGGGTCACTTCGCTCTGAAAGGATGCTGGCGCTACGTAGGGGGTTAGGTTTACGGCCGGGTCCGTGGTTTTTAGTTACGTTCGTGATGCCACCTATGGACTGTGGTGAATGTGGACATCACCACTGCTGTTTACTAGGCACCCGGGGGAGATGTATGCGCAGCAAAGGTGTTAACCCCTCCGTGGGTAGGGGTGATGGCTCCGGGACCCGATTGGGATGGTATGTCGGTGCTTGGAGGTGCAGGGCGGTGCGCGGCCCGAGGGCACAGTTGTACTCACTATGATTGATGTACAAGAGTCTCTAGTGGCAGTGGCTTTCTAGCCCTCTCGGTGGGCTGTTGTCTTCAATCGGGACTTGGGTGGGAAAGGACCTATAGTCCAGACCTCAATCAGTGAATTAACTCAGTCCAGTGGCTTCTGGACCTCGTTTCAGGGTCTGAATACCCCCCTGTGTGCTCCGGTTTCCAGTCAGTTCCCCAGTTCGGTACCGGTGGGCCACTACCCTGTCCCGGACCTTTACGGTTCCACCTGGCTGTCTTCCCGGCTCCTGCAGGCTAAGGCCACTGTATCCCTCCTAGCCGAGGCACCAGGGCTACTGTCCTGGCACCTGTCAGTTCCCGCTGCAGACCTGTCACCACAGGCCTGCTGCACTCTCCTTCACTCACCTGCACTTCACTTGACTCACTGACTGTTTTCTGCCTCAGGCCCTCTGGAATCCTCGGTGGGCGTGCCAACCGCCTAGCCCTGCCCCCTGGTGTGTCTGTGACGCCCTGGGCAAGCCAGGGGTCACAGGTGACAACACCACACACACCCCACATTCCCTGCAGGAACACCAAGGTCAGAACACAAATCCTTGTTGCCCTCCTCCAGGGGCTGATGTTCACACCAGGGGGTGGGCCAGGCGGTTCGCACCACCCACCAAGGAGTTCACAGTCCTGGAGGCGGGAAAACCAGCAGTCAAGCTAGGGAAGTGAAGGAGTAAACAGTGAAGAGTTGAGTTTGAGAGTAGAAGGAAGTGGTAGAGGAGCAAGTGACAGGAGTGGAAGTGAGAGGAGAAAAGTGACAGTTTGAAAGCCTGAAGTTGGTCCGGGTGTGTGCCCCGGACTGAGACAGCAAGGTTGGCAGACGGCGGTGACCGTCTGCAGGAGAGGCTGATCGGAGGTTGCCGAAAGGACCGTGGACGGGTGGTTGCCCGGCGGTACCGGAGCGGTATACAAAGAGAAGCCAGCACCAGTGGCAGGGGCCTTTCGGATCCCGGCAAGGCTAGGAGTCGCCATAATTTGCCAAATCCGTCAGTGAAGGGGACCTCTGGGTCTCCCAGCAGCAAAGTCCCGATTGAAGGCAACAGTCCGACCGTGAAGGGGAGACACCGCCACCGCCAAGGCACCAGTTTCCCAGGGCCAGCGCCTGCGGGCAAGAGAGGGGCTCCTCCGGCTCATATCCAAGCTGGGGAGCGGGTTACCGGTGGGAATCCATCGCTACCAAAGAACCGTACTTAGGTGCAGGGAAGAGACCGTCACCGCTAACTGCAGGGAACATCAGAACCGCAGCCGTCCGAGGGACCCGTCCAACCAGCCGTTTGTTTACCGTGAACTGTGTCATCATCCTTGGGCTGAGTGAGTACCTCCGTGCCGTGCGGCACAGCGCTGCCCCTGCGTCCCTGCACCTCCACAGGCCCCATAACCCGCCTGTCCACCATCCTGACCTCCCCATCATCGGGCCCCGGGACTACCAAACCCCCTACCCACAGAGGGGCAAACCAACATCTAGCTGCTCCATACCACCACTCCCGGGATCCCCAGACAGAGCAGCGGTGGTGTCCACACAATCACCACAACCGTGGGTGGCGTCACGGACATTAATCAAATCCCCCACCAACAAATCAACCCCTTTCACTCACGGGCGAGGAGCGCCGCTCGAGTCCCCGGGATCCGGCCTATCGCTCGAGCCACTGAGCAGCAGCAGCAGCCGCAGAGCAGCGGCGGCCGGACCCGAGCAGTGGGAGAGCACAGCGTTGACACCCTCCTCCCCGCCCGCGACATGTCCATCAAACCCTGAGGGAGGTGACTAGGGTGTATATGTTTGGCTGGTGTTACCTGTGTGGGACTGGTGTTATGCAAGGGCCTACCTGTGACTACCTGGCTAGTCCAGGGCATCACATAATTAAGACAAATATTTGAAATTTCTTTTTGTCTTTCAGGGTACACTGTCGATTAGTCTTGTTTTTATCATGAAGATCACACTCTATAAAGTTTTAATGTTTTTATCTAAAACAGAACAGTCTTATGAATATCCCTAAACAATGTCTTTTTTTCAGTTATCTTATCTTGTTTATCTTCCAGGGCAGTCACCACTCATTTACCTTACACCCCTTTCCCCAGAATGGTAATCTACAGTTACAGTATGAGGAGACGATTACTGTTATTCCACCTAGTGCTTTCATCATGTCTCGGGCTGTTACACCACACACAATATTTGGATTTTTCTTTCAACTTCATTAGTCTGGCCTTGTACGGTGCAGCTCATATTTATTCTGTGCTCTATGCTTAGTGCTTACACCCTGGATTATGTGTAAATGTCTGAAAAAGTGATTCAGACAATATTCTCAACAGAAACTTCACTGTAATGAGGCAGAGGGAGTCACTTTGACCTCATGTCTGGCTTGAGATTTGGCAGTGTCCATATTTTTACATATCTTTTCACTCTCCATTTACAAAAAATTTGGCTTGTCTTGACTCAGGAGGAAGCAAAAAGAGAAGGAATAGGAGGAATATTAGATGCTTCATACATAAAAAAAGACAAATTGCAAAAGTAACACCAGTGGATACATCATTTGATTGTTGCACCATCAAGGCATGTGTTAGTAGCATCAGCAGAATTAGCAACAGCAGACACAGAAGCCATAACAAAGGTGTCACAGACTGCAATACTATGACATTATTGAAGCATACTGAAAACTACACCATCGCTTAGTCTGCAGTCTGTGACTGGGGTGGAAAAGTCATTGGAGATTCATGAGTTGTTCATCATGATGAAAGTGAGGCAGTCTACACTTTCAGGGCACAGCCAGAGGCACTTATCCATCAGGACACCACCAGCAGTGCTGAAGACACTTTCTGAGAGAATGATGGCTATTGGGCATGACAAAACCTCCAGGGCGTGACTGTCGAGCTCAGGCCACTCTTCCATTTTTGAACACCAAAATACCAAAAAGGGTCCAACTACCCCTGATGGCATCAATATTGAGCTTTAGATACTCAGGCACGATCCTCTCCAGGGGTTCACTATGTGTCAGATTTGTACTCTGTTCTGCTGGTGCATGGGATGGTCTAAAAGATTTGTGCCACAACTCACAGTAATTACTTCTGCCACTTAACTACTGCTAATCTTTCTGCTATGACGACTCAACGTTCCCATGGTTTGAAGTCTAGAACTGCGATGCACACTACGTGCCTCATTACTGCCATGGGGAAAACCACTCTTAAGACTGTGTATAAGCTTGTTTCGATACTCCAGCATGCACGCATCCCTTTCTAGGGGGGAAGCATCTGGCAAAATGTACTCTTGTATTGTGGATCTAACAGAGTGTCAACCCAGTAGTCACCAGTGCACTATTTCTAATCATAACAATTCGAGCATCATGTTGCAGATAGTGCAGCAAAAAGGTGCTCCATGTGTCAGACACTTCCCTGTGTTCCAACTCCACGGTGTGGGTGTGTTGGTGGCAGGGTAACACTCAAGTTTGCTTCCACCGTCCCCTTCCACCAACCACGTACAATAGACAGGAGATCAATATCTTCTTTATCTCCTGACTGTTACACACCCATCACCTCTTTCTCCTCATCCTCCTCCATTTGTACCTCGGCTCCTGCACTTCCTATAACAGTTTGTCTAGTACCATAAGACCTCCTTGATCACTGTACTTCCCCCTGCCATGCCAACCACCTGTGTGATGACAGTTATTGGTATCCCTTTGCATCCTTCTCTGCTTCCTCCTCTTCCTTTGGAGAGCTTTCAGTAACTTTAGCACACACCGCACATACACCTCATACACCACACTTATTTTCACACTCATGTTTGATGTACCCTACCCCTCTTTTAACCAGCTGTTTCACAACCCTAGGTCCACACCTGTCAGTCACCTGTCACTAAATTAATAATCAGTATTTATTTGCTGAGATGGCAATTTGTGGCTGGACCACACAGGTAGAAATCACTACTTAGATGATGAAATGGCAATTTTGGGCTGGAGCACACAAATACAAATTACTATTTAGATGATGAAATGGCAATTTGTGGCTGGACAACAAACAGAATTAGCAATCGCTATTTAGATGATGAAATGGAAATTTTTGGCTAGACCACAGAAGTAGAAATCACTTTTTATGACATGAGAATTTGTGCCTGGACCACAGAAGTAGAAATCACTATTTAGATGATGAAATGGCAATTTGTGGCTGGATCACAGAAGTAGCAATCACTATTGAGATGATGAAATGGCAATTTGAGGCTGGACCACAGAATTAGAAATCACTACTTAGATGATGAAATGTCAATTTGTGGGTGGACCAAAGAAGTAGCAATCACTGTTTAAATGAAGAAATGGCAATTTTTGGATGGATCCCAGAAGTAGAAATTACTATTTAGATGTTGAAATGGCAATTTGTGGCTGAACCACAGAATTAGCAATCACTATTTTATTGATGAAATGAGAATTCGCAGCTGAACCACAGGATTATCAATTAGTATTTAGATGGTGAAATGGCAATTTGTGGCTGGACCACAAAAGTAGAAATCATTATTTATATGATGAAATTAGCAATTTTTGGCTGGACCACAGAAGTAGAAATCACTATTCAGATGCTGAAATGTCGATGTGGAGTAGGCTGCAGGACCACAGATTTAGCTGACAAATTTAGATGCTTAAATGTTGATTTGTGCCAGGAGCACAGAGTTATTATGAACTTATGGCATTGCATGTTTGCTTCTTATATGCAGAAAGACAAGTGACTTTGGCAGCCAATGACACAACGTGTCTGAACATTGTGGATGATTTATGCAGCCTGATTGGCTGTCATAACATCCACACATTAAGTTATGAAAATAAAACAAGAAAAAATCTGCCACTCTTCTGACTTCTCCCAACCCCCTCTCCTCATGAAACACCTCCCCCCTCTCATCAAACAGCACCACTATCCTAGCCAAAGTCATAATAATGTAGAAGTAAAGAATTAATGCAACTGCGAAAAGTTACCAAACATAGACGAACATTGCTGATTTTTGAGAAAAGTGCTCCAGATTCTGAACCCGAATCTGAATGGACAAGACTTGTGCCGAATTTGAGATAGGTGGACCTTTTTCAAACTAGTTCACTCACCTCTACTAATGCCTGAAACTGCACGGTAAACAGCATAAAAATAAATAAAAATAAAGCCAATTCTTAAACTGCTGTTGATTTATTCATTCTGCCTTTCAAAGATCGCAGTACGCTGCATCTCATATTTATCCTGTGCTCTACGCTAGGTGATTACACTGCAGACTACATGTAAATCTCTGAAAAGTGTGTTTCAGACAAAATTCCCAATAGAAAGTTCACTGTTATGAAGCAGACGGAGACACTTTGAACTCCTGTCTGGCCTGTTGTCTGGTGGCGTCCATCTTTTTATGCATCTTTTTACGGGTGCACAAAGGTGCTGTCATCAACAGTTTTGTTCACTTTTGAAAAGATGTACACCGCTAAACAGAGGCCAAATGTAGTAAGGACTAACTTTGCTGCCTCATTATAGTGAATGGATCTCTCAGGGATTTCACCTGAATCACGTATTTTGGAGATGTAGGTTCAATCCCTAATGTAAATAGTTAGCATAGAGATCAGGCTAAATGTGAACTGATCCAAAAATGTTCTGTATCCCAAATTGCCACCAAATAGCATTCAATTCAATCCAGAAAAACAAAAGTCTTCACTCAGGTCCATCATCTGTTAATGAAAATATAGGGGGCTTCCATGTTACTGGTAGCACAAAAGCTTTGGAAAAACACCATAGCTTCCCTCAAGAAAGAAACACCGCAAAATATACACTCCCAAATCCAAATGCCCCACCTTCTGAGCCCCACAATGTGCCTAAACCACAGTTAACATTCACATGTTTGCAATTATTGTAATGAGGAGAGCCTGCTTAATTTATGGGGTGCAGATTTTCAGAATCAGTAGCTGGGCATAATATACAGGCACTGCAATGTACTGGGCACAATAATGGCTTATTTGAAATTTTTAATTCTGCTGAAATTTTTAATTCTGCAACATTCATTGTGTTTGACTGGGTGTTTTCCAGAGGCTAAATCATCACTATACTTGTAGAGGGGTGTAATTTCCAAAATATGGTCACCTGAAGGATTTTCTGCTGTTGTTGCACTTAGTGGCTCTGCAAATGGAGTCCTCAAACTGTTCTGGCAAATCTGTGTTCCAGTACTCAAATTGTGCTATTTCTTTCCCAAGCCCTGCTGTGTTGTCAAACTGTACTGGACAGTCACACGTGGGTTATTGCCACATTCAGCATATATTGTATAACATATTATGGGGCCTTTTTTCCTATTCCCCTTGTGAAAATTGGAGATCTAGGGTTAAAAAAACATTTTAGTGATAAAAATGTAATTATTTTTTCTTCACTGCCAATGGTATAAAATTATGTAACACACTTGTAGTGTCAATATGCTTACTACACTCCTGGATGAATTCAGAGGAGGGCAGTTTGTAAAATGGGGTCTTTGGGGGGGGGGAGCTTCTGCTGTTCTGGCACCTCAGGGGCTCTGCCAATGTGACATAGCACCAACCAATCATTCCAACTAAAGCAGGCTTTACACGCTAGGAGATCGCTACGGCGATCTCGTTGGGGGTCACCGATTTTGTGACGCATATCCGGCCGCTGTAACGATCTCGTTGTGTGTGACTCCTAGGAGCGATTTTGGATCGTTGCAAAAACGTCCAAAATCACTCCTCGTTGACATGGGCGTCCATTCTCAAATATCGCTGCTGTTGCTGGGGCGAAGTTGTTCCTCATCCCTGCGGCAGCACACATCGCTACGTGTGACGCCGCAGGAACGAGGAACCTCTCCTTACCTGCCACACGCCAGCAATGAGGAAGGAAGGAGGTGGGCGGGATATTCGTCGCGTTCATCTCCGCTGCTCTGCTTTGATTGGCCGGCCACTTAGTGACATCGCGGTGACGTCGCTGTGATGCCGAACGTCCCTCCCCCTTGAGGGAGGGATTGTTCGACACTTACAGCGACGACGACGACCAGGTAAGTCCGTGTGACGCTACCGTAGCGATAATGTTCACTGTGGCAGCGATCACTAAATATCGGCATAACGATAGGGGCGGGTGCTATTACGCTCGCCATCGCTAGCATCGGCTAGCGATGTCGCAGCGTGTAAACCCCGCTTTAATCTAAAATAAATATGGTGCTCTTTCCCTTTTTCACTTTGTACTGTGCCTCAAAAGTAGTTTTCAACACATATATGGGGTATTGGTGTACTCAGGAGAAATTACACAACAAATTGTATGGTCCATTATCTCTTGTTACCCTAGTGAATTTGAAAAAATGTGGGGTCAAAGCAACATAGCAACATTTTTGTGGTTAAGAATGTTTATTTTCATTTTCACAGCTCAATGTTTAAAAATCTGTGAAGTACTTGGGGGTTCAAAGTGCTCACCAAGGAGCTAGATAAATTCCTTGTGGGGTCTAGTTTTCAAATTGGGGTCACTTGTGGGGGATCTCTACTGTTTAGGCACCTTAGTGGATTTGCCAATGTGATATGGCACCCGGAAACTAATGCAACTAAGCCTTAAATAAAATATGGCACTCTTTCCCTTTTTGACTTTGTACTGTGCCTCAAAAGTAGTTTTCAACCACATATGGGGTACTGATGTACTCAGGAGAAAGTCCACAACAAATTGTATGCTGCAGTATTTCCTGATAGCCTCGTGAAAATGAAACCTATGGAATTGAAATAACATTTTAGTGGTAAAAATGTGGTTTTTTTTATTTTCACAGCTCAACATTATAAAATTCTTTGAAGCACCTGAAGGTTCAAGATGCTCACTAAACAGCTAAATAAATTCATTGAGGGGTCTAGTATCCAAAATGTGGTCAATTGTGGCGGAGTTCTACAGTTTAGGCACATCAGGGGTGCTTTAAACATGACATGGCATCCACTATTTTTTCAGACAAGGTTGCACTCTAAAATTCAAATGGCGCTCTTTCTCTCTAAGCCCAGCCATGCTCCCAAACAGTAGATTTCCACCACACATGCAGTATTTGTGAACTCAAGGGAATTGTAGTGCATTTTTTCTTGTTACCCATGTGAAAATGCAAAATTTGGGGCTAAAGTAACATTTTTGTGGGAAAAAGTTAAATTTTTATTTTTTACTTCAACATTGCTTTAGTTCCTGTGAAGCACCTAAAAGTTTAATCAACTTCTTGGATATGTTTTTGAACAGTTTGAGGGAGGCAGTTTTTAAAATGGTGTCACGTTTGGGTATTTTCTGTCACTTAGGCCTGTCAAAGGCACTTCAAATGTGATGTGATCCCTAAAAAAATGGTTTTGTCAATTTTGTTGGGAAAAATGAGAAATTACTGATAAACTTTGATCCTCTTTAACTTTCTAACAAAAAAAAGGATGCTTCAAAAATTGTGTTTTTATAAAGTAGACATGTGGGAAATGTTATTGATTAACCACTTTGTGTGACATAACTCTTTGGTTCAAGGGCATAAAAATTAAAAGTTTGAAATTTGCTACATTTTCTAAATTTTTGCAAAATGTCTGATATTTTTACAAATAAATGCAAAAAATATCATCCTAAATTTATAACTGTTATGAACTACAATATGTCAGGAAAGAACAAGCTGAGAATTACTGGGATCCGTTTAAGCGTTGTAGAGTTATTACTTCATAAGTTGACACTGGTCAAAATTGAAAAAAATTGGTCCGATCATGAAGGTAAAAACAGGCTGGGTGGGGGATGAGGTGAAGGATTTAATAAACACACCAACATTTAGGAAGATAATATTTTAACATATTAGACCCTGTGTGTAATTATTCTTTTTCTTTCTTTTAAATTTCTATTTTTATACTTTTGAATATTTTAAGATGTCCATATGCATTATAAAACTTGTGCCAAATGCTTGTTCAGCTGACTGCCATCTCTTCCGACCCCTTCATACACATGCACTTTTGACTTAGCTGAGCATGCTCGATTCTTTTTCCATTGCTTCATTTGCCAAGGGAGAATTTGGATACCCCCATACAAATTAGAAGGTCGAATAGTGAAGCCTAGTACTTCAAGGTTGGCTGACTATGCTCTAATGTGCATGGGAGTATTAACCGAGTAATCCATTCATACATTGTTTTTGCAATAACATTGGTTTGTGTTTAGGAGCTCAGACTCCATTGATGTGCTGAACACGTGAAATCCAGTAATTGCTTCAAGTGGAGACAATTTCTAAGTGTCCATAATGTCCTCACCATTGCAATCAGAACAAATACTAGGACCCAGTGGGACAACACATCAGCAGGGTTCACGGTTTCTCCATTTTCAGATGCACTTAAACCTAGAACAACTTATTTTGAAGTTTAAAATCCAGCATAGTAGGGTTGGAAGCAACCATTGTGGTAGGGTAAATGCACTAAGTAACCTACCATGGCTTCTATCACTAATATGAGGCCACTTGGGTATCTGAATATAGGCAAATCATTTTAGCAGCATCCTCTGGTGTCACATGTGCCTGTTGCTGGTCTTCCAGAAGATGACCTAACGCTAGCTCTACAAAAAGTAGATTCAATACTGAAAATATCTGGCTGCTCAAACGCATAAGAGAAGTTACACTATGAAATCCCAGGTTTTGCTGGATCAATTGATAATGAATATGCTCTATTTTTTAGAGAGGATTGGGATTATATTCCATAGGCCATAAATTAATTATTCCATAGATTAATTGTATTGCAATAATTATATTCCATAAATTGTCTACAAAATATACGTACATTGGCAGGGCATTAACTCTTGAGAAAATGCTTGGCTTCACCTAACAAAATTAGCTAATTGCCATGGAAGCAATATTCTGAAAGGTGATATCTCTTATGAGACAATTCCTTTAGATTTCACCCACTGGATGTTAACAAAAAAATGTTTCAGTTTACTGATACTAAGCAGAGATTTTTTAAAAAAGCAGAGGAATTGAAACAAAAAGAAAGAAAGTTACATAAATCTTCATAATACAAGAAATAAGGTCATCTTCCATGTATACCTATGGCTTATTTCTTGTATGATGATCTATCTATCTACTGTATCTATCTATCTATCTATCTATCTATCTATCTATCTAGCTATCTATCTCTATCTACTGTATCTATCTATCTATGATCTATCTATCTATCTATCTATCTATCTATCTATCTATCCATGAGCTATCTATCATCTATCTATCTATCTATCATCTATGTATCTATCTATTTATCTATCTATCATCTATCTATCTATCTATCATCTATCTATCTATCTGTTCTATTATTTATCTATCTATCTATCTATATATCTATCTAGGATCTATCTATCTATCTATTATACAACTATACGGTAATGGAAGGAATGGAAAACAAACAGTATTAGTGTAGTTATGGCCATTATTTAACAGATTGTGACTTTTACTTTCTGAATATCTCATTTGTTTTATGTTATATAGCTATGCACAGAAGGTTTATCCATCCCCAATAATTGTAATGTCACCCTAGTGCAAAAAAAAAGTTTTACAGAGAGTGAACAATATTTGCTTGTTACCTTACTAAGCCAAAGACCATATCAGCTAGAGATGGCACGGTCGGTGTACCCTGAAGGCAGGACACCCGGCATACTCAGCCAAGCTCCAACAAAAAACCTTCTTTATCCTCTCCTGTTTGTAGAAAGAATTATGATGTTGCTGGCCTTCTGCTGATCAGTGAGATTGTGGTGGGCTCTGAGATAGATCCTGTAAGTGTGGCGTACAGTATAACAGCGACTCCTATTCATTAAGTCTCCATGTGTAATAAGCCACCAAAAAGAGGGACAGCTGCAGTTTGGAAGAACAAACAACGCAACTCATTCTTAGGAGGCCAAACTTCCTAATTTGCTGCTGGGCAGCTTACTACAGTTAAATTCTTTCTGTTAACACTCTATTTGCCATTGACCACTGAAATCTTCATGGCCGGGTTGTGCTAAGCACGTGGGATACAATACAATACTTATACTGCAGAACTTTTCTTTCATGAGAAACTAAACATTAAACACTGGAAACAGTGTCTGAGAATAAGACTTTCTTTTAAATAAGCCTTAGAGCTGCATTTACTAGAAAGGGACTGGGGGACAGCTCCATAGTAGAGCTGGATAACTGACTCCATGTATATTGTGTTATACTCAAGAATTATTGGGATGCACCTATTTATGAAGATCAGCAAGAAGCACCATGATGCTGCAAATATTTTTGGTGGAAACCTTCTTACAAAAAAATTGGTATGGATTTAATTACAGATGAGCGAATCGATTTGATAGAAAAACAATCTTTTGTCGAATTTTATGAATTCGCTTGTTTACTTTGATCAATTTGCGAATTAATTCCCGCTTCCGCTTTTTCCGCCTTTTCCGGCTTTCCCGCTTCCGCTCCCGCCTTTTAAACATAGACAGAAGTTTGCATCACAGAAGGTTCATATGACCTCAGACACTATGGCATGAGCATCACCATAATGATTTGAAACTACTGACAAACAGATCTGATGAGATTTGAAATCTGGAAGACTCATAGGGAATATAAAGAGCATCGGCGAGTGTCAGACCTGCCACACTATTTACACTATTTTATAATGGGGATAAAAGTTCCCACTTGGGGATAAAAATTTCTCACTCCGTTGACCAGTGTGGATCACCAGCAGGGACACCCACCAATCAACAAGTTGATATGATAGGTGATAGATGGCATTAACAGGACAACCCTTTAATGGGGGGTGACATCTTTTCATACATATTTTCTATAAAAACTTGATGTTCATATGCAAAGCAAGGTAGGAGCCGTGCAATAGGGATGGCCAGACAACACCATCAACATAGTATTTCAGATGACAAATGACAGAAAAAAATATTTTTGGTATGTTATACAATCATTATAAATTCATGCCAGTAGATTCAAACTGGAAGATTGAAAGAGAAGGCAGATGGCTTGGGCAGTATTGAGGAAAAGTGCGATTTGTACAATATATCTCTTAGCACAAACAAGTTTGGAGAGCTGTTGGAGAAGTAGTAGAAGGAAATGGGAAGTACAGGGATAATTCAATAATTGATTGTCTATCTAACATTTAATGTCTGCTACATCAAACAAGGGTAGTTGAGTGCATTTGGGCTAACACTAAAGCTTTTCCTTCCATGGAAAGTTCTCATTAGAGAAATTTGTGATCTCACACAACCACTGACAATATATCATATAATCATGGCATTGCTTGTCCTATTTCCAGAACAAGAATTCTCTAAACAGTGACAAAAGAGTTTAAACTATCTAGACAGCCCTTTCATTCTCTGAATCTTTTATACAGCTAACACATGGGACTAGAGATGAGCGTATCTGATGAGTTTCAAATTTATCACTTAAACATGATTTTGACCAGAAAGAGATTTTATTTTCAATGATTTGAATGTTCGTTATCTTTTCTGGGGGGGCCCCAGGGCATGAAAAATGTAAGATGTAGAAAAACACCCCCAAACCAGCTAATACTCACCTCACCACTCATCTACACTGCTCATTTTCCCCCATACGGTCCTTGATACCACTTCTTACTGCTGCCGTGCACTGAAAGCCTGGGTATTTAAATGATAGGGCAGGATTTGCAGATATTATAGTTACCTTTGATAATCTTTTCAACCCCAATTCTTTAACCCATCCAAAAAAAGGATTAAGCAAGAAATAGTAGGTCGGTAGGTACATGTACAGAAAGCAAAATATGGCAGTAAGCCATATAGGTGGAGTATGTATAGTTTCAAAATTGGACAAGTAAAACAGGGATACAATAACAGACAGGCACCTAAATGTCTATATGGTCTAGTACTACTAGAAAACGTATGGCTCATAAATGTTTTTGGAGAGAAAGTGGATGGTGTTATGGAATATATGGAATACTACTTGTTTCGGCTACAATAGGATAATGTTACCTCTTACAGTGACACAGTCAGTTTGAGGCAGTTTTTCGTACAGGAGGTTTTTTGCTATCACATATTACTAGGAAGAATAATTTGGGGACCATTTTTAAATTAAAAACAAACATAAAAAGCTTTCTAGTGCACTGTGTTACTAAATAGTCTGTTAGTTACTACCAAGTTACCATCTATTTCAATTGTGAGGTCACTTTGACATTATTAAGAGTGTTATCAACCACATGTCCTATTAAATACTATAATAGCACTCCAAAGACATAATTGACGCAACCTTTGGACATCCGTAAAATCAACAACCTCCCAGAGAAATAATACAAAGTATAAATTACAGTATAAGGTTTAAATTTAAATTTATACTTTGTATTATTTCTCTGGGATGTTGTTGTTCATGTCTCATTTATGATTTGAAAACATTGGGACTAATTTATTTTTTGTCTGTGTCTCTCTGTTTATTGGTACCTTATTTTTGCTGATTTTACTTGGTTTTAATGAATATCAATAAAAATTGTTTTTAAGATAGTGATATCGTCACTCCCCTTTTGTTTTGGCCATCTTGCGGATGTCCAAAGGTTGTGTCAATTATTAAGGGTGTGTTTGTGTTAAAAAGCTTGAAAGGGGCTAAAGATGGTGCTAGGAGACCTTAGAGTTTTATACATGTCTTTTTAGGGCAGTTAGAGGCTTTGCAATATTGTAATTCACAATAAATTAATTTGCTGTAATTAGTTTTTTTATTTTAAATTTGGCAGATCTGGCAAATTCAAATTTTTGAAAGATTAAAACATCTTTAGTTTTCCTTCTGAATGTAAAGTAGCTGTACAATTCTGGATGAAACTGCCGTTCACCTACAAACATGCCCCAATGCTGCTGAGCGAATAAGGTAGCAAGTAGTGATTGGTGATCCCAAACTGTAGAGATCGGGGATTGCACCAATCACATAGTGATCGTGTACATGTTCCCGATCTCAAGCTTTCTTGAGAAGCTCGTGTTACAGTTCGGGTCCAGTTTGGGTCCAGGGACTTTAAAAAAAAGCACATTATTAAAAAAAATTATGATCATACTTACAGGTCCCACGATGCACCCTGCAGACTTTGTCTCCTGGCCACTTCTGCTTTCGCGTCCGATCATTGCTGTGCCCCCTGTAAGCACCCCTGCTTAAAGGACCTTCCATAACATCATAGCTATGTCACCAGTCTGGTGTGACTGTTGTACAGACATTGGCTTACAGACTGACCACATGACTATCACGTCAAAAAAGGTTCTGTTAACTGAACTTTGTCATCACGGCGCACAATCTCCCATGTATTTCCATGCAGCTGAGGCACTCCTGTCCTAAGAGCATCAGTTCGTGTGGGGTGATGCAATGCGAGACGCAAGTGTAATCATACCCTCACTGTCAGCCTGCTTCTCACTCTGTACAGAGAGATGTAGCAGAGCTGACATGGCTCCCCCTGCTCACTTTGTATAGAATATGTCTGTACAGAATGATGAAGCTGACATATCTGTCCCTGTGGATTACATCGGACTAAAGATTTTTTTTATAATAAAGATGGAGTCTCTAAATGTTTTTTGCTTCATTTCTAATACAAAAAAATTCTGTGTTGTGTTTTTTTACTGTTTACTAGAAATTCATGGTGGCCATGTCTAATTTGGCATGATACCATGAATTTTGGGCTAAGTACCATCTGAGAATACAAACCTGGTACTAACCCCTTTATTACCCAGCGTGCCACTGCCACCAGTGCCACTGGACGAGCCAGGTGAAGCTCCGGTGAAATGGCGCTAAGAAACAATGTGCCATTTCCAGGGGCGGCTGCGGGCTGTCGAGAATCCCAGCCCCAACTGCCTGGCTTTACCTGACTGGCAATCAAAATATGGCGGGAGCCTATGCATTTTTTTGTAATTATTTCTTTACATAATTAAAAAAAAAATGAAAAAAAAAATGAATAGGCTTCCCTGTATTTTGGTTGCCAGCCAAAATAAAGCCAGGCAGTTGGGGGTGGCAGCCCGTAGCCGTCCAATTTATCTGCACTGAAAATCAAAAATACCGTGGAGCGCTACGTCACTTTTTTAAGTTATCTATTTTTATACAACTATATATTATATACATTATACATATATATATATATATATATATATATATATATTTATTTATATATATATATACATATTTATATATATATATATATATATATATATATATATATATATATATATATATATGATAGATAGATATAGCAAAAGAGGGAAAGCCAGCACTGCTTGAGAATGGCATGCAACAAATGAAAAAGTATAAATTCACAAAATATTCCAACTGTACTATAATACAAAATGAGATTTTTAGCATACAATTGATCAATTTTTTGAGCCACCCCTGCCACGTCACTGCAAATCTTGATAGGGGGGTCCTAATCTATATTATATATTTTCATTGTACCATGCAACCTCCTAATTATATTAAAAGCAGAATCATATTGAAGCAATACATTTTAGAGATTTGAGATTTGCCGTGACGTGACAGGGGTGGCTCAAAAAAACTGATCAATTGTTTGCTAAAAATCTCATTTTGCATTATAGTACAGTTGGAATATTTTGTTAATTTATACTTTTTTATTTGTTGCATGCCATTCTCAAGCAGTGCTGGCTTTCCCTCTTCTATTGTTACTTATTGGTCCGGTGGCTGACTCCTACCATGGTTTTGGTTTGTAAATTCCTTCTGTTTCTATCAAAATTAATTTTGGTGGCTGTTCACATTCAGCCACCTCACTCTTTTCCACAGGCATTGTTAATTAAGCACCATTTGTTTGGGCCTGCTCCGCCTTCATTCATGGCTGCAGGTCGGGCACTGTGAGGGCCAGTTCTGACATTGTCCTGGTGTGTGTGGCATCTACTGCACATGCTGAGACCTGGGCTGCCTTTATTCGCAGTCCCCTCTCTTTGCAACATGGAAGCGATTCTGAAATGTTACAGGTAAATGTGTTGCTTCAATATGGTTCTGCTTTTAATAATAATAATGATAATAATAATAATTTTTATTTCTATAGCGCCAATTCAGAGGGGACATGTACAGACAATATGAGACAATACAAAATAACAAAATTAAGATACCAGGAGGAGTGAGGGCCCTGCTCGTAAGCTTACAGTCTATGAGGAAATAGGAGAGGCACAAAAGGTGAATGGGGGGGGGGGGAAAGCTTGTTATATATGGTCCAGCCATCGATTTAATAGGGGATTCAAATCTAGCTGTATGAACCTGTCATCGGCCAAAATTTATACAGGTACAGGGGACAAGAATTGGAAGTAAATTTTTTTTAGGAAGGGTAGAAAGGGACTAGATTAGATCAGGGCAGTGAGGTGATAGGCTAGTCTAAAGAAATGTGTTTTTAGGGCCCGCTTAAAGGTATGGATGTTGGAAATTAATCGGATTGCTCTTAGTAGTGTGTTCCAGAGCATAGGCGCAGCTCGTGAGAAATCTTGAAGACGGGAGTCGGAGGTTCGAATTGTTGAGGATGTCAGTCATAGATCATTAGAAGAGTGGAGGGCATGGATAGGGGTGATAGACAGAGATGAAGGAGGAGATGTAGGGTGGTACAGAACTATGGAGAGCTTTGTGAGAGAGAATGATAAGTTTATGTTGGATTCTGTAGCGGATGGGCACGGGTGGGATGATAGACAGAGATGAGGGAGGAGATGTAGGGTGGTGCAGAAGCGTGGAAAGCTTTGTGAGTGAGAGTGATAAGTTTATGTTGGATTCTGTAGCGGATGGGCAACCAGTGCAATGACTGGCAAAGAGCAGAGGCATCAGTGAAGCGGTTGCAGAGGAAAATAATCCTGGCTGCGGCATTCAGAATGGATTAGAGAGGGGAGAGTTTAGTAACAAGGAGACCAATTAGTAAAGAATTACAATAATCCAGGCGAGAATGAATGAGAGCGACAGTAAGAGTTTTTGCAGAGTCAACGGTAAGAAAAGGTCGAATTCTCAAGATGTTTTTGAGGTGGAATTGACAAGAACGAGCAAGTGAACGAATGCGGGGAGTGAAGGAGAGATTGGAGTCAAATATAACCCCAAGACAGCGGGCGTGCCGCTGGGGCGTAATGATAGAACCACACACAGAAATGGTAATATTGTGTTTCGGAAGGATAGGAGAGGGAGGAAACAGAAGAAGTTCAGTTTTTGATAAGTTCAGTTTTAGGCAGAGGGAGGACCTGATGTTGGAGACAGCGGACAGACAATCGGTTGTATTTTGTAATAGTGCAGGGGTGATGTCAGGAGAAGATGTGTACAGTTGGGTGTCATCAGCATAGATATGGTACTGGAAACCAAATTTGCTGATGGTTTGTCAAATAGGGGCTGTATATAGAGAGAAAAGGAGGGAGCCAAGGACTGAACCCTGAGGAACCCCGACCGTAAGGGAAAGAGTAGAGGAAGAGTATCCGGCAAAGGATATAGTGATTGAGCAGTCAGAGAGGTAAGAGGAGAACCAAGAAAGAATGGTGTCCTTGAGCCCGATAGAGCAGAGCATAGTGAGGAGGAGCTGGTTATCCACAATATCGAATGCAGTATATATACAGCACCTTGCGAAAGTATTGAAGTATTGGCCACCTTGAATTTTTCAACCTTTTCTCACATTTTAGGCTTCAAACATAAGGATAAAAATTTTAAATTTTATGGTGAAGAATCAACAACAAGTGGGACACAATTGTGAAGTTGAACAAAATGTATTGCTTATTTAAATTTTTGTAAAAAAGAATAAACGGAAAAGTATGGCGTGCAATATTATTCGGCCCTTTTACTTTCAGTGCGGCAAACTCACTCCAGAAGTTTATTGAGGACCTCTGAATGATCCAATGTTGTCCTAAATGACTGATGATGATAAATATAATCCACCTGTGTGTAATTTAGTCTCCGTATAAATGCACCTGCTCTGTGATAGTCTCAATGTAATGTTAAAAGCGCAGATAGCATCATAAAGACCAAGGAACACAACAGGCAGGTCCGTGATACTGTTGTGGAGAAGTTTAAAGCTGGATTTGGTTACAAAAAGAATTCCACAACTTTAAACATCCCAAGAAGCACTGTGCAAACGATCATATTAAAATGGAAGGAGTATCATACCATTGCAAATCTACCAAGACCCGGCCATCCATCCAAACTTTCATCTCAAACAAGGAGAAGACTAATCAGAGATACAGCCAAGAGGCCCATGATCAATCTGGATGAACTGCAGAGATCTACAGCTAAGGTGGGAGAGTGTCCATAGGACAACAATCAGTCGTACACTGCACAATTCTGGCATTTATGGAAGAGTGGCAAGTAGAAAGCCATTTCTCAAAGATATCCATAAAAAGTGTCGTTTAAAGTTTGCCACAAACTACCTGGGAAACACACCAAACATGTGGAGGAAGTTGCTTTGGTCAAATGAAACCAAAATTGAACTTTTTGGGCATAATGCCAAACAAATTTTTGGTGTGAAAGCAACACAGCTCATCACCCTGAACACACCATCCCAGGAAAAAACAGTCCTCAGAGTTGGGGAACATTGCCTGAGCAGAAGGAAGCAACTGTTTTTGAAGGATAACCTTTTAGGCAGCTTGATTTGTGCCGCCCCTTCAGCAGGTGAACTGCTCGGATCCGGGGTTGCTGTGGCTCGAGGGTCCCCGGACCTGGGACTCAGCGGCCACTCGAAAAAAAGGGGTATTTACAGGGGATGAGTCAGTGACGCCACCTGTAGGTCGCGGTCATGGGAAGTACCACCGTCTGGCGCAGGGAGTACCTGGGGCGGATGGAGTGGGGTAGCCAGGTGTTAATCCCTCCACAGGTAGGGAAGGCCTTGGGACTCTGGAGGGGTGGTGGATGGTGCTGTACAGGTTTACTGGGCAGGCAGGATGCAAGGAGGGGGCCAGTGTACTCACTCAGGTTGTTGTGATATTAGATGCAGAGAATGAAGCAGACTCACACACTGTAGTAAATCAAAGTCTCTGGGTACCACTGCAACTGCGGGAAGCCCGTCCGGGTGTCTGTTCTCACTGGTATCACTTAATGGTCCGGGGCCTTCCTCCGTGCACAAATTTAGCTGTTCTTGTGACCCCTTGGCCTGAAGCTCTCAGGGTCCCGCTCCCTATGTGTAGGGGAGCTATGCTCTCGATGGTTGGCACTTGGGATCTCAGTGGGTTGCATAAGCTGTAAAACCCTATCCCCCTCGTTGTGCTGATGCCTTCAATCTCTGAGCTCTAGGGAAAGTTCATAAAGAGACTCTTCCTTCCAGGTGAATTATCAGGACGTTGAACCGCTTTCTGATCTAGGCTCCTGAACCCCGCCGTGCTCGGTACCGGTCCGGTTACTGGACTTTCCGATGCCGACCATCCTCCAAGACTAAGTCAGTACACCCCTTTCCATTACCCTGCGACCGCGTCTTTGACTCCTCTGGTTCCATACCACCATCTGCAACCCAACCTAGGTCACTCCCGGGAGCTCCAACTCGCCAGCTCCTCACTTTTTGGGAGCTACTACTCAACTCTCACTCTAAACTGAAACTGACTTCCTTCCCTCCCTCCCACCAGTCTGCCTGACCCCTAGGTGGGTGACCCTTTTCCAGCTAGACCAACCCACTGGTGTGTCTGACAGGTCATCATGTGAGGTGTGGTTAGGATTTGTGGTGCTGATGGGAGTGATACCGGTTTTCAGGAACCTGGAACCATGGGGGATAGAGCCTGCATCATAGAAAGAGAGGATGCAGTCCCCTGTGACACCCTGATATAGTCAGGGGCGTCACAGATTCATACGTCCTTTGCAAAGTTTAATCTGCCCAATTACAGCCTTGCTGATGCATCCCCAGATCATCACCGATCCTCTATCAAATTTCACAGTGGGTGCAAGACACTGTGGCTTGTACGCCTCTCCAGGTTGGGGTAATAAGGAGTTTAATCATGGCAGGCGTCTCCCCGAGATACCGTCCATAATTAAACTGTAAGTGAAAGTAAAGAAACACACACACCGAAAAATCCTTTATTTGGAATAAAAGACAAAAAAACAACCCTGGTTCACTCCTTTATTAATCCCAAAAATACCCCTCCAGGTCCGAAGTAATCCACACGACAAGGTCAGCTCTGCTCTCTCGGGATGTAGTGGCTCCGTAGCAATGAAGTGACTCATGCAGTTAGCAGAGACTTCAGCCAGCACAGCAGGCTTCAAGATTAGAAAATCTGCCTATCTACATCGTAAGAAGCAATAGACTAGTGGATAAAGCACCCGCATAAGAAGCATAACGTCGGGAGTTCTGTAAAGAATTTTTTTTTTTTTATCTATAATTTTGCTAGAGCTTTATATAATTATCAATAGTAATATCATGGATTAAAGGTATCCCCAAAAAGAGTTGCAGCATTTCATAACTTAGTGGTATATAATACACCAAAGGATCCACAACAAGATGACCATGGGGAACAGCAAAGGAGAGACTATTTAGAGTACTACAGGGCATATAAATACAAAGTACACCTCATTGCCCAGAGGTATACAAACTTAGCATAGAGCTTATTGTCTAGTGGTTTGGGCATAGCCCATTCAACACATTCACCAGATAATTGTTTATTCAAAAGTTGTCAAACCATCAACCTACTTGCATCTATGTGTATAGCCAACTTAATGTACATATCAATGAAAGACACACCTGTAAGGCTACTGTCACACATTCCTGTGACACTTCCCAGAGCTGTCCATTTTTTTCTAAGACAGTACGCTATCTAGCGTTTCATAGAGTTTAAGTGACAAAAGGGAGTAACTGTAATATAGAGACTAAGTAGAAAGGGAAGGTCAGCTTACCTGCCGGATAAGGATACAAAGTGCACAATGATTTGTAGTATTTTTATTTTATTTATTTATTTTACTCACTTATGGAATATGACAGAATTAATTCCACAGAGATTTATAAAGATCAAACTGCAAGATCCAGAAGAAAGCGAGAATCAAGCAAAAGAATCCTTTAAACACTTTTATCGCTCATGCGCACGTTGCCTACTCACATGCATTTACGCTGCGTCTAGCACTGCAGCGTAAATGCATGCATCCTGCATCCCCTGCACAATCTATGAAAATTGTGCATGAGATGTGCGCACGATGCTTTTTTGAAGACAGCGATTTGGATGCTAAAATTTTGACCCAAATCCGTGCTGTCACGCTTCCCGGTTCCCGTGCCCCGCTCTCCGGTCCCCGTGACCCGCTCCCCGCTTCCCGGCGGCGTCCCCTGCTCACCACTCCGGTCCCGGCCTCCTCTTCCTCACCTGCACCCTCCATGTGTCCTGCTCCCGGCGCCCCTCTGCGACGTGGGACACTCAGCCGGGCACTCCTGCTTCCTCTGCACCACTCCCTGGACTGGCTTCTGGCACACGGGCCTCGCGCATGCGCATTAGGGCGCGCGCGCGGTCATTGACCCTCTCTTAAAGGGCCAGCACCTAGAAACAGGAAATTGCATAGACAGGTACAGGGTATATTAGGATTCTCTTTCCTGGTGGGCGGGGCCTGTTCTACGTGTTTAGTAAGCTAGGAGTTCAGGTCCCCATATTGCTGTGTCCAGTATTAACCCCTGTCTGTCTCGCAGAGCCTGTCCTGCCACGCCAGCCGGTCCTGACCAAGTCCGTTCCAGTACCACTGACGGTGACTCCGGCGGAAGTTCCACCACCTCTGCAGCTCCGCCAGTCTCCAGTCCCTGGCTCCGTTTGGTGACCTGTCCCCTTGCTCAGCAGGTTCCGGATTCCGCCTGACCCTACAACCCGGCCTCGGACCCTGAGCCTCGTCACCCGGACTACCGTCTAGAACTCCGTGTTCTCAGCGACATCTACTTTCCAGCTCTCCTACGGACTGTCTTGCTACCAATAGTGCTTCGGCTGCCGTGCATCAAGACCCTCTGGCGGGGTGACCGGCCTGGCTGCCTCACCAAGGGAACCGGTGTACGGTCCAGTGTTTCCACCACCCGGACGTAACACGTGCGTTGCAGCATGTCAATCATTCCGTACGCTTTGGATGCAGCTCCCACTCTGTCTATGGTGGGGGCAGCAGCTATAGCACATAAAATCGGCTTTTTTCTACAAAAATATACTGCATTCTTTATGCAGTGTTTCTGCAGCGATTTGAAGCACACATGTGCTGTCAAATCGCTGCAGAATATACAGCAGGTATGTGCGCATGAGCCCTTAGGCTATTGCGCACTAGAAAGTGCCTTTTTCGTAAGAAAAAAACAGACCCTCTGAAAGAATCCTGCACCCGTGGTAAAAACCGCACCTGCGTTTTTGCAGCAATTTGACGCGTTTTGTCGTGGCTTGGTGCGATTTGCCGCGGATTTACCGAGGATTTTCCGCAAATTGGTCCCTGCGGTTTTTACAATTATCTATGGCAAAAAACGCAGGTACCTGCGGAAAAGACGTGACATGCTCATTAATTCCACAGCGGAAAATCCGCGGCTAAATCTGCAGGTATGAAAAAAAACGCAGTGTGCGCACAGCATTTTTTCAAACCCACAGGATTTGCTGGGGAATGACTGCAGCAATGTTAGACACATTTTCTGCAGCAATTCCGCGGCAAATCCGCTGCAAAATCTGCGGTAAATCTGCAACATGCGCACAGGGTCTTAATGTGACATAGTAACCTCTTCATGATGTGGCAGTTTTACGTATTTTTCGTTTTCTTTTCTTACTCTCCATCTTCCAAAAGCCATAACTTTTTTAGTTTTGCATCCACATAGCCATATGAAAGGTGTTTATTTGTAGGACAAGTTTTGAATGACACACTTCATTCAACCACACAGATTACTAAAAAACCGGAAAAAAATTTCAAGTGCATTGAAATTCCAAAAAAGGTGCCATTCCACAATTGTTTTTTATTTATTTATCATGTTTACTAAACTGTTAAACTGACCATATAATATGATTCTCTAGGTAAGTACCATTATGTGGACACCAAATATATAGTTTCATTTTTATTGAAGTAGTGAAAAAATAATATTTTTTTTTTACTTTTGTCACCATTTTCTGAGACCTGTAATGTCTTCACTTTTCAGCCTATCGGGCTCAGTGAGAGCTTAATTATTGTGCCCTGAGCTGATGTTTTTTACTGATACCATTTTGGGGTAGGTATGATGTTTTGATCGCCAGTGGCTAAAAAACATACTTCTGGCATCTTGATTCTTTTTCTCATTATGCGGTTTAGTGATCGGGATGATTTGTGAACGCAGTGATACCAAATATGGTTGCAGTCAGATGTGCCCCCAGCCTGTGAGACGCAACTTCCTGCATCAGTCCCCTCTCATCATGGTTCATTCATTCTGCACTCTCAGCGGGCAGCCATGCTGCATTTTTCTCCAAACTTCCTATCTATTTGGTCCCTTAATCTAAGCTACTTTCTAATATACTTGCTTTAAAAATTTCCTACAATTCCCTAACAACATTATCTAATGGCTATTTTTTTTTTTACGCTCTACCACAAGAAGTTAGGACAAATCACAACTTACTCAGCTTCAGACGCTCCCTAAAAACGCATCTTTTTAGGGTGGCCTATCACACTCCCTAGCCAAACTAATTTCACCTAATCCCTCTACAACTTCTCAGAACATAACCCCACGTCAAACTCCATGGCACCCAAATGCATCTCAAGGCTCTGGCCAACTGGTCCAGGAAGCCATCATCTATCCCCCATGAGCTGGCTGGATTGTCATTTTAAATAAACACTTGTACCTTGCCCCTCCCCCCATCTCATTGTAGATTGTAAGCTCTCACGAGCAGGGTTGCCATTTTTCCTTTTAAATATTGTATCCTCTATAATTGTTACTTGTTTGTATATGTTTATGTATATGATATGTATATGTTCCTCCTGAATTGTAAAGCGCTGCGGAATATGTTGGCGCTATAGAAATAAAGATTATTATTATTATTTTAAATTTCCTGTTTGTTGATGATTTGTGTGGAGACACAGGGCTCAGTGGGAGCTCTCGTCCTCTAAAACCCGCCGCCTTTAGAAAGACAGCGTGGCTCAGGGCTCATCCCAACTGAACGCCGGCCTCCTTAACCGTGGGCGTAACACTACTCAGACAACACAGGGTTAGGGAACCACAATAATTAGACTTTATTGGATCCCCAAACAATTAACGGCACATAACGCATAACCAGCAAAACACACAAATGTAACAGGCAACAGAGTCTCACCCTTCCGCTGGCTCACCAGGGATTTAGAATGTCCATGCCTCACAGGTTCCAAGCTGTCTGAGGTCTGCAAAGTCTGCAACAGGTGACTGAACTGTCCCAACCTGAGTGTCCTCCTTAGGTAGTCCTGGTTTGATGTTAAAATCCTGGCAGCCGGAGTCGAAATCCCTAGGCTGTGGATATGGTCTCCAACCGGATCCGGAGTCCCTAGATTGAAGCCATAAGATGTCCTGATCCTCCAGTCAGCTCCAAAGAGCTTAGACTGAATCCATCAACCATCAACAACCTGGAGGCTTAAAGAAGTCCTCTCTTATAGCCACAGCCCTCCCCCTGGACACACTGCGTCCTCATGCATTGGTTGGACAAGATTGCTTCTCCCATTGGACGAATTTCAAGCTACATGGACAATGCTCATTCAAATGATGTGCTTAGAAAGGCTGAGGGTGTACATGTAAACTGGGAGCCACTAGACAATGGCTACTAAGGTAATTACATTATCAATACAAACTACAATACAATGGTTACTGGAAATGTCTGGAGAACAATAGTCTAGCTTTCAGTGGCCAACACAATTACATTGAGTCAACAAGAGTCTTGTAAAAACAATGAGGGACTTCTCCCCCATCTATAGACAATCTATCATGCTGTCTGGCTGGATTTTAAGAAACGTTAACCCATGAGAGTCCATGTCGTCACATTTTGTTTGAATACTCCAGGGATTGCTGGTATGTTCAAAGTGTCATCAGGGGGCAGAGGCTGGGGTCACTGTCACAGCTTCTGCTCCTCCCTGAAACAGAGAATCAACAGTGGGCGATGCTGTAACTGTTGTGTCCCTGAGTGTCTTCGTAGTGCATTGTCTGAATCCCCACCCTCCATATGCTGCCTCCTCCTTTGAAGTATCTGTGTGACCCGGCAACAGCAGTCAGGAGCGGTAACATTAATTACGTCATCACCACTCATCACAGTTGCTGGATATCGTAGAAAGTAGCCTGACTGAGAGTGACCTATGAAGCATTGTTCTCTGAACGAGGTTTCAAAGGTTCTACTACAGAATTGGTGGACGTCATGGGAACCTCATGGACTATGTCAGAGCTGCTGGGATTATGTTTTTAATTATAAACTAGTGAACAAAGGAACGTAACTTGTCTTCCTTTCTTTCTTTTTATGTCTTTCAGGTTTCAATTTCTGGACTTTGCCTCTCTATTACTAACACCAGGGCTTGAAGCCAGCTGACACTACACAGCTGACATCAACCCCAACTATCATTTCCCTCATTGCCGCCGCACCAGGGCAATCGGGAAGAGCTAAGGCTAAGCACCAGACTTGGCATATCTAATATGATGCACCAATTTTGGGGAGGCTTTGGGCTAGTATTTTAAGGCTGGGATGGGTGCAATAATCATGGACCTTCTTAGTCTGAAAATACCAGTAGCTGTCCTGTCTACAGACTGCTTTAACGTCACGTCAAAAATTGCAAGTTTACTGAATGTGCAATTTTACTGAAAACACCGACAGAGAAGATGCATCGAAGTCATGTGCGACTTACAAACAGCGACAGAAAATTGAACACATTTGGATAGACTTGTAATCATTGCAGCTCACAATGCAACACCATAGAATATAATAAAATCCTATGTGACACTGCAATTTCAAAGTTGCATGACACTAATAATACTAGCCCCAAGCTGTCTGCTTTACCTTGGCTGGTTATCAAAAATAAGGAGGACCCCATGTCCTTTTATTACATTATTTATTAGGTTAAAGCATGGTAAACACCCTTTCAGTGCCTTATTAAAGGCACTAAAGGGAGCAAGTGTATAATATGTAGGGAGGTGGAATATTACTTTGCTTTGGTCAACTTCCTGTTTGTTCTGCTTCTTGAATTGAACCAACTTTATTGAGATAAAAATTCATGCTGCAAAAATGCATAAAAAAACTCACCTGAACAAACACTAATCATGTGCACATACCTTATGGGGTGGAGGAGGAGGCGTTTTTTTTTCTTCTCTTTTTAAGTTTTTCATATATACAAGTAATTATACAGGAAAGTTTCCTAACATTTTTTCCTGTAAAATCCATTTTATCTTCGGTTTTGTATGTTTTATTATCAGTCCGTAAAAGTGGCGTAATACTCTGACAATGTTACTCCCAGCAGCGACCTGGGAGTCATGAGGGAAGCATTCAATATGTCTTCCCCTTGTCATTCTATCACAGAGTATGATGGAATAAATGGGGACCGGAGCAGCTCCTAAACTAGCCCTCAGGCTAGGGTGGCTCTAGCTGTCCCTGATCCCAGAGATACAGCTGAAGGTGAAGATGTCGGGGCCGCCTTCCTTGCCCTGCTCCTGTACAGCCCCGATCTAATAGACCTTCTCCCTCATCCAAGCGGAGGGCTGGGAGAGGAGTGGTAGAACCCCCAGATAAGGACAAACAGGGGAAACCAAAACTCGATCACACAGCACTCTCACAGAGATATTAGAGAACAAGTGATAAGGAGGAAAATATGAGAGGAAACAACAAGATGACAAGAGAATTCCACAACAACTGCACACACAAAGCAATACAATCCCCAGCAGGACTGGGATGCAACAGCAAACGGACTGGTGGAGCTAAAGCTATAATCGGCATGGGAAGACAGGTTCCTCCATCTTAAAAAGCCTGGGAGTGACTGTGAAAGGCCTCCCTCAACATGTGATCCAAAAGGTAACCAGGTGGCTAGCAGAAATTAACTACTGCAAGCCCAATCACTGATGAGAACACAGCTGGTCGACGCATGAGCTTGTCTGTGTAACTCGTGGGCGAGGGTTGTGACGAACCTCTACCCACCCCGACACAGTAGAGACACAGGGGCAGAGTGGAGTAGGTGTTTTGCGGTGTAAAGGTGATACCTTTCAGCTGCCATTAGTTTGGGTCCTGTTCACTCCTATGGGCCTCGAGCCTCGCTCAGTCAGGAAGGAGACAGACACCTGGTCACTTTACTAAACAGCTTGCAGGCAGACAGTTTTAAATGGTTCACAATAGTCTTATCGTCATCCTTATCTTTCAGATCCTTCAACTCTAACATCCGGCTCGGCTTTGCAGGAACTGCCGTAATGGGGCGACTTAACTTCCCATTTCGGACCCACTCCCCCAGCATGGTGGTGGGACGCTCAGCTCAGCTTACGGATGGGTAGACCACTTGCCTTACCGCCAAAACTGCTTCCCTCAGGTAATGGCAGATGAGGCCTCAGGTAGGAGCACCCCAATTTCTCCTTACGTCTCCATAACACTTCTGGACTTATGCCCTGCTGCAATAGAGCCCCTTCTATCAGCTTGGCTTATCTCCTTCTTTCTGTCCTGCCTCTGTAGCAGGGACCAGAGAATAGCGAAGGTTTGGGCTTCCTTCACCCTTGAATCCTGTCCTGTCACCTCCACCCTTCTGTACTCCAGTCTGATCTTCTGTCACTCCAGGACTTCTCTCTTGATCTGCACTCTTTCACAGCCTTTCCCTACCTGTCTGAACCAGGACGTTTCTTCCCCTATAACTTTTCCTGTGCTGATGAGCTCTCTCTCACTTAACCCCCTGCTGCACTGTCATCTCGCAGTCCATCCCTTCTCTCTGAGGGACCTGGGATCCATGACTTCTGGTTGCAGCCGGCCGTATTACACAGGGGAAGGAATATACATTAATGCAAGACAGTTTATAAAAATACAACACAATTCACAATATACATTTTGGAGTTCCAGTAGTCACCATAATTTAGTGGGGGCATTAGGGCACTGGTCACCCTATTACACTCCCCCCACTTTAATGTCACCACTCCTCTGGCAATGGGAGCTGCTCCTAAAAGACATTAGACACCATAGACTAAAACATACTTTTACTGTGGGTCGGGTATATTCATGAATCCTATCGGTACTGCCACTATACCCATGTATGAGCCTCCCTTCCCTGCCAGGGAGCCCATTGTCAACTAGTGGTAGCTGGCAATACCGCAACATAACCCACCTAAAAGAAAATATTATAACATGTTACATACATTATAAAACACTATCACATAGCATTCAAGATTAATAACATGAGCGCGTGTTCTTTCCAGCAGCCGTAGACCCGTTTGGCCCTCTGGGAAAACATGCAAACAGTTCAGTCCTCTCACCCGCCAGTCATGGTGAGGATCACGTTGTGGAATTTTCCATTTCGCCCACCGGACCTGAACGGTGATGGTGCTGTCCATAAAGCAAAGGGAGAAAGCATCCAAACAGTCCTGGAGGTCTAACACTTACTACACACATGTCATGTTTCAATTTACAACGTGGCTGATTATAGTCTCAGGGTTGGGGCAAGGTGGGAGGGAAGTCTGTGGCGGGGACAAAAATGGACAAAGTCCATGGCGAGGCAAGAGGAAGTTCATAAAAAGGACATGACTTTGGGCCAAGAGTACAGTCTTTCTCCAGCCCAAAAGGCTCGCAGGTTCCCCAAATCCAAAAGGGGAAAAACAAAAAGCCACAACAAAGTACTGGCCTCTTCTGGCCACGAGGGGCATGTCCTATCCCTCAGTCACACAAATAACCTTCATATAAAACTTCAGCCTCTTCCAGCCACTTCAGGGAAACCTTCTCTGCCCCAACCGAGGCTCCTCCGCCTCCAGCTTCACAGATGATCCTTGCGGCAGGCCTGTCGGCCACCAGCAGCTTCTGACACTAGAGAACGATTTTACTGAACAGATGCCTTATATTTACTTTCCATTTTCTTGGGACAGAGACATAATCATCATCATCATTTTTCAAGCACATCATCTTCAATACCTGACTCAGCTATGCAGGGACGGCCGTAATGAGGCAACTTAACCTCCCACTTTGGACCCACTCCGACAGCATGGTGGTGGGATGCACAACTCTGCTAACAAACTGGTAGAACACTTGCCTTACCGCTGCAACTGCTTTCCCTCAGGTACCGGCAGATGACGCCTCAGGAAGGAGCATTCCAATTTCTCCTTATGGCTCTATGACACTTCTGGACTTATATCCTGCTGCAATAGAGCCCCCTCTAACAGCTTGGCTTCTCTCCTACTTCTTTCTGTTTTGTCTCTGTAGCAGGGACTAGAGGATGGCGAAGGTTTGGGCTTCCTTCATCCTTGAATCCTGCCCTGTCACCTGCAACCTTTTGTACTCCACTCTGCTGTTCTGTCACTCCTGGACTTCTCTCTTGATCTGCACTCTTTCCCAGATTTTCCCTATCTGCCTGAACCAGGAAGTTCCTTCCCCTATAACGTTTCCAGTGCTGATGAGCTCTCTCTTTCACTTAACCCCTTGCTGCCGTGTCATCTCCCAGTCCATCCCTTCTCTCTGAGGGACCCGGGACCCATGACCTCTGGTTGCAGCCGACTGCATTACACAGTTGTTTAGAATGTTTAGTGCTGAAGTGCACATTTGGTGCTGGCTTTTTGTTTTTTCTTCATTGAATTGGTCGGTGGTTGACCTCCACCTTGCTATGCACCCCAATTTGGGATGTATTCCATCTGTCTAGATTTTGGCGGTTGGTGACTGTTCACATTAAGTCATCAGGCCTTGTCCACAGGCTATTTACTTCATGCAGCATTTGCTTGGACCTGTCCCGCCCACAGCCATGACTCAGTCATGGGTACGGGATTGAAATAGACCAGGTGAGTGCTGCTAAGAGCAGTTCTACTATTCATATGTGAGGCCATATGGCACATTTTATAAAAATATTTTAGTGTAGGACTGCCTCAAATGAGATTTGCCGTGACGTGGCGAGGCAGCTCAAGAAATTGCAATTTTTTGCCAAAAAGCTCAAAATTTTTATAATAAGTACAGTTTGGAATGTTTAGTGCTGAAGTGCACATTTGGTGCTGGCTTTTTGTTTTTTCTTCATTGAATTGGTCGGTGGTTGACCTCCACCTTGCTATGCACCCCAATTTGGGATGTATTCCATCTGTCTAGATTTTGGCGGTTGGTGACTGTTCATATTAAGTCATCAGGCCTTGTCCACAGGCTATTTACTTCATGCAGCATTTGCTTGGACCTGTCCCGCCCACAGCCATGACTCAGTCATGGGTACGGGATTGAAATAGACCAGGTGAGTGCTGCTAAGAGCAGTTCTACTATTCATATGTGAGGCCATATGGCACATTTTATAAAAATATTTTAGTGTAGGACTGCCTCAAATGAGATTTGCCGTGACGTGGCGAGGCAGCTCAAGAAATTGCAATTTTTTGCCAAAAATCTCAAAATTTTTATAATAAGTACAGTTTGGAATGTTTAGTGCTGAAGTGCACATTTGGTGCTGGCTTTTTGTTTTTTCTTCATTGAATTGGTCGGTGGTTGACCTCCACCTTGCTATGCACCCCAATTTGGGATGTATTCCATCTGTCTAGATTTTGGCGGTTGGTGACTGTTCATATTAAGTCATCAGGCCTTGTCCACAGGCTATTTACTTCATGCAGCATTTGCTTGGACCTGTCCCGCCCACAGCCATGACTCAGTCATGGGTACGGGATTGAAATAGACCAGGTGAGTGCTGCTAAGAGCAGTTCTACTATTCATATGTGAGGCCATATGGCACATTTTATGAAAATATTTTAGTGTAGGACTGCTTCAAATGAGATTTGCCGTGACGTGGCGAAGCAGCTCAAGAAATTGCAATTTTTTGCCAAAAATCTCAAAATTTTTTTATAATAAGTACAGTTTGGAATGTTTAGTGCTGAAGTGCACATTTGGTGCTGGCTTTTTGTTTTTTCTGCTAACAAACTGGTAGAACACTTGCCTTACCGCTGCAACTGCTTTCCCTCAGGTACCGGCAGATGACGCCTCAGGAAGGAGCATTCCAATTTCTCCTTATGGCTCTATGACACTTCTGGACTTATATCCTGCTGCAATAGAGCCCCCTCTAACAGCTTGGCTTCTCTCCTACTTCTTTCTGTTTTGTCTCTGTAGCAGGGACTAGAGGATGGCGAAGGTTTGGGCTTCCTTCAGCCTTGAATCCTGCCCTGTCACCTCCAACCTTTTGTACTCCACTCTGCTGTTCTGTCACTCCTGGACTTCTCTCTTGATCTGCACTCATTCCCAGATTTTCCCTATCTGCCTGAACCAGGAAGTTCCTTCCCCTATAACGTTTCCAGTGCTGATGAGCTCTCTCTTTCACTTAACCCCTTGCTGCCGTGTCATCTCCCAGTCCATCCCTTCTCTCTGAGGGACCCGGGACCCATGACCTCTGGTTGCAGCCGACTGCATTACACAGGGGGTGGAATATACATTAATGCAAGACAGTTTACAAAAATACAACACAATTCACAATATACATTTTGCAGTTCCAGTAGTTACCATAACGTAGTGGGGGCACTGTTCACCCTATTACAGAGGCATAGTATGGCGTGTGAGATTCTGCAGTGTGAACAGCATCAGATGCTGTCGTGACAATTAGCAAGATCAGAGCCAAACACCGTCTGACACATTGCTATTCCATTTGAGCACTGTTTCTGCAGCGCCCTACAGAGCAGGTGGTTAACCTACTCGTCACCAGGGAATAGCTGCTACCGCTGCTAATTTCCTTGCCAGGGCAGGTGTTATGCCAGCTTTGATGGTGTCGCTCCCTACAGGCGAAGCGGGCCCCGAGTGGATGATGAAGGTTGTAATGGCCATTGGTGCCTAAGCGCTGGGCATCTAAGGACAAGCCAACATAGTCTCTGCGGGTTCAGGGTTTAGTTTACTCACAAATTCAGCTGCCAGCTTGGTCACACTGGTCACTGCCTTGATGGGCTCCGATCAATCCCAAATCCGTAAAGGGGTCACCACCGGTGTATTGAGAGATAGAAGAAGTGAGAGTCCTATTTCTAGGGTGTCCCCCTCCGCAGTTAGGTACTCTGGCTGAGCACCCGCTCCAAGCCCCCGGGCCCAGTAAGGTCCAAGTTCTCCAGAGATGTCTTGCCAGAACTATGGTCCAGACGGGTCTGTTTTAATGTGGGTGTGTTGTGCCTATTTCTACCCCAAGTGGAACCCGCATCTCTTGTGGCTGGCTTCAGTGACAGGGAAGTCCATGTTCGTGTGGCCACCCCCCTGCCTACCCTGAGCCAACCCACTCTGTGGGAAGGCTCCTAAGCTATATGTAGTGTGCGAATGTGGAATACCGGTGATTAACCCCCTCCTTACCTGAGATAAATACAGCACCTTAATTGAGGTGCAGTACCATGTGGCCTAAGGGGTGCCACATTTCCATCAAGCTCAGCGATTTTCCTGCATCCCCAGCACTCCTGTTAGGCTCCTTCAGAAAAATGCTCTAGTTTACCTTTAGCAACCATTATACTCTGTACTTGAGTAGAGCACGTCTGAGAGTCCGTCCTGCTTGATTCGAGTACCGAGCACTTGAGCATTTTTGTGCTCCCTCATTACGAGTAGAAAATGTATAATTTTTTATACATTTTTTGAGAATGTCTTGACATAAAAAGCTGTAAATAGGTGTAAAATCTGACAAGTGATTTACATATACAGTCATATGAAAAAGTTTATGCACCCCTATTAATGTTAACCTTTTTTATTTATAACAATTTGGGTTTTTGCAACAGCTATTTCAGTTTCATATATCTAATAACTGATGGACTGAGTAATATTTCTGGATTGAAATGAGGTTTATTGTACTAACAGAAAATGTGCAATCCGCATTTAAACAAAATTTGACCGATGCAAAAGTATGGGCACCCTTATCAATTTCTTGATTTGAACACTCCTATCTACTTTTTACTGACTTACTAAAGCACTAAATTTGTTTTGTAACCTCATTGATCTTTGAACTTCATAGGCAGGTGTATCCAATCATGAGAAAAGGTATTTAAGGTGGCCACTTGCAAGTTGTTCTCCTATTTGAATCTCCTATGAAGAGTGGCATCATGGGCTCCTCAAAACAACTCTCAAATGATCTGAAAACAAAGATTATTCAACATAGTTGTTCAGGGGAAGGATCCAAAAAGTTGTCTCAGAGATTTAAACTGTCAGTTTCCACTGTGAGGAACATAGTAAGGAAATGGAAGAACACAGCTACAGTTCTTATTAAGCCCAGAAGTGGCAGGCCAAAAAAAATATCAGAAAGGCAGAGAAGAAGAATGGTGAGAACAGTCAAGAACAATCCACAGACCACCTCCAAAGACCTGCTGCATCATCTTGCTGCAGATGGTGTCAATGTGCATCGGTCAACAATACAGCACACGTTGCACAACGAGAAGCTGTATGGGAGAGTGATGTGAAAGAAGCCGTTTCTGCAAGCACACCACAAACAGAGTCGCCTGAGGTATGCAAAAGCATATTTGGACAAGCCAGTTTCATTTTGGAAGAAGGTCCTGTGGACTGATGAAACAAAGATTGAGTTGTTTGGTCATACAAAAAGACGTTATGCATGGAGGCAAAAAAACACGGCATTCCAAGAAAAGCACTTGCTACCCACAGTAAAATTTGGTGCAGGTTCCATCATGCTTTGGGGCTGTGTGGCCAATGCCGGCACCGGGAATCTTGTTAAAGTTGAGGGTCGCATGGATTCAACTCCGTATCCGCAGATTCTTGACAATAATGTGCAAGAATCAGTGACGAAGTTGAAGTTACGCAGGGGATGGATACTTCTGCAAGACAATGATCCAAAACACCGCTCCAAATCTACTCAGGCATTCATGCAGAGGAACAATTACAATGTTCTGGAATGGCCATCCCAGTCCCCAGACCTGAATATCATTGAAAATCTGCGGGATGATTTCAAGCGTGCTGTCCATGCTCGGCAACCATCAAACTTAACTGAACTGGAATTGTTTTGTAAACAGGAATGGTCAAATATACCTTCATCCAGGATCCAGGAACTCTTTAAAAGCTACAGGAAGCGACTAGAGGCTGTTATTTTTGCAAAAGGAGGATCTACAAAATATTAATGTCACTTTTATGTTGAGGTGCCCATACTTTTGCACCAGTCAAATTTTGTTTAAATGCGGATTGCACATTTTCTGTTAGTACAATAAACCTCATTTCAATCCAGAAATATTACTCAGTCCATCAGTTATTAGATATATGAAACTGAAATAGCTGTTGCAAAAACCCAAATTGTTATAAAGAAAAAAGGTTAACATTAATAGGGGTGCCCAAACTTTTTCTTATGATTGTAAGAATAATAACATAATGAGAATAAAAGTATATAGAGAAAAAAAATGTGAATATTCAGAGTAAAATACTACAGTAAAAAAAACATATCAAAATAAAATATTAAAAATATGTAATCCAAAGTTTTATAATTAAAGAAAACATTGAGCTATGCAATTTCAGTTAATCTAGAACAATATTCACAGCAAGAAGCTCATTAGGATCCATTCTGGACTGTTTTGTGCGTCACCGTGAATGTTAACTAGTTGGATATCACTTTGGTAACAGAACAAGAATTTTGTGATTGGCCATCTGTTTTAATTAGCTACTTTCTAAAATGGAAACAGGTGCAAAGCATTGTAGTGTCGCTGCCGCACTTGCACTGGCCGTCAGCACCCCACTGTCACACTTTAATGGGATAGAATACTGTAAATTCCAGGATCCTTTCTTACTGAATGGCAGAATGTTCGATTTACTAGAGTGGAAAAAATACCAGGGATTCTGGAATTTCTGCAGGTGTGAAAGATCCCTTATAGTGCAGATCCCATTCTAGTCTAGAATTTGACACCCATCATGTAAGCATGGTTTCATTGTCTATGTGAGTGATGTGTGGAACATCACTGGAGGGAAAGAGTCCATCAAGAACCGGGGGCTGCACAAAGCAAATTCGATTCCTTACCAACTATGGTACTAAATTACAATGATTTAATAATTTGCACTGTGTGATAACATGATCTAACCGATTACGTATATCCACTATATATATATAGATATATAGATATACATATACATTTGCTACATTGCAGTACAATACGAATGAGTGATGTGATCGCACTCACTTGTATTGTACTCCAGCCCAGCAGCCACACCTAAAGACATTTTTTAAAGGTCATCTTTAATACCAAGATACCTATGGGAGATCTTAAAGGGCTTGCTTACTGAGCTGTTTACTGTCATTTTGATAAAATCAATGTTTTCTCTGCTGCAGATCTAGCAATTATACAGAGCTCTGAAGTATGCTGGACTACCTGTAGCAGGCCAAGTAGTCCTCTAATGAAAATCTACAGCTGATTAAACAGTGATTTTATTAAAACTAAACTAAGCAGCTCAGTAAGTGACACATCGCTGGAATCAGGATCTCTGCCCCAACGTTAGGCTATGTGTCCACGTTGCTTTTTACCTGCTTTTTTGCTGCTTTTTCAACTGCAGCGTTTAATGCCAAAATGGTTGTGTTCTGCTTTTCAAGCAAAGTCTATGGGAATTTGGGTTTCTTGTCCGCACTATGCAGTTCAAACTGCAGCCTTTTTCTGGCAGAAATTTGGACAAAAACTCAGCTTTGCAGTTCAAAACCCAAATGGCAAAAACAATTGACATGTTGCTTCTTTGAAAAGCTGAGTTTTTGACCAAAGTTCTGCCACAAAAAGGCAGCATTTTGAACAACATAGTGTGAACAAGAAACCCAAATTCCCATAGACTTTGCTTGAATAGAAGAACACATCCATTTTGCCATTAAACAGCGCAGAAGAAAAAGCAGCAAAAAAGCAGGTAAAAAGCAGGTAAAAAGCAACGTGCGCACATACCCTAACAATTCCCTTCACAATTGGACGATTTTCCATTTTTGAGTTTTTGTTTCTTCCTCTCCTTCCAAGAGTTATAACTTTTTTTAATTTTCCATACACATAGCCATAGGAGGGCGTCTTTTCTGCAGGACGAGTTGTACTTTTGAATGACACTATTCATCATATGATGTTATGCACTGGAAAGGGTAAAAAAAAAATCAAGTGCTTTGAAATTACACAAAAAGTGTAATTCCACAATTATTTTTGGGTTTCTTATTTATCATGTTCATTATATGGTAAAACTGACCTGGTATAATGATTCTCCAGATGAGTAAGAGTACGGAGATGCCAACATGTATAGTTTTTTTTATTTAAGTAGTAAAAAAATAGTAAATTTGTAAAAAATAATTTTTTAGCTTGTTCGCCATGTTCTGAGACCCATAACACTTTCAATTTTCTGGATATTGTGCCATGTGAAGGTTTTATATTTGCATCATGAGCTGACATTTTTACTGATATCCTTTTGGGCTAGATGGAATGTTTTGATCACCTTTTAGGCTTTGTGCGCACTTTGCATTTTTTCCTGCGTTTCTGCAGCGTTTTGAGCTGCAGTGTTCTAATGCAAAATTGCTTGCGTTTTGATTTCCAGGCAAAGTCTATGGAAAATAGGGCTTTCTTGTGCGCACGATGCTTTTACAAATGCAGCGTTTTAGTTGCTTAAAATTTGTCAAAAACTCTGCGTTTGAAGAAGCAGCATGTCAATTGTTTTTGCCATTTTGGCTGCGTTCTACACACATTGAAATCAATGAGTTGTAGAAAATCGCTGCCAAAATGTTAAGCAGTGCGTTTGCACTGCATTATTGTTGCAATCCGCATGTTTTTTTAACATAACAAAGGCAGGTCTTTCCTCTCTCTCTCTCTGTCGGTCGGTCTCTCTCTATCTTTATGTCTCTATCTCTCTCTCTCTCTCCATGTCGGTCTCTCCCTCCCACCCACTCTCTCATACTCACCGTTCCACGATCACCGACGCGACGCTGCACGGCGTTCACACTGTGGCGGCGTCTTCTCTTTTGAAAATGCCGGCCGCTCATTAATCCATCACGTATTCCCTGCTTCCCCCACTCTCCGCCGCCTATGATTGGTTGCAGTCAGACATGCTCCCACGCTGAGTGACAGCTGTCTCACTGCAACCAATCACAGCCGCCGGTGGGCGTGTCTATATCGAGCAGTAAAAAAAATAAATAAATAATTGTAAAAAAAATGACGTGCGGTCCCACCAATTTGGATACTAGCCAGGGTAAAGCCACACGGCTGAAGGCTGGTATTCTCAGGATGGGGAGCTCCACGTTATGGGGAGCCCCCCAGCCTAACAATATCAGCCAGCAGCCGCCCGGAATTGCCGCATCCATTAGATGCGACAGTCCCGGGACTTTACCTGGCTCATCCCGAATTGCCCTGGTGCGGTGGCAAATGGGGTAATAAGGAGTTAATTGCAGCAGCCCATAGCTGCCACTAAGTCCTAGGTTACTCATAGCAGGCATCTCCCCGAGATACCTTCCATGATTAACCTGTAAGTTAAAGAAAATAAACACACACATCCAAAAAATCCTTTATTTGGAATGAAAGACAAAAAAACACCCTCTTTCACCACTTTATTAACCCATCAAAAACAACTCCAGGTCCGACGTAATTCACGCAAGGTCCCACGACGTTTTCAGCTCTGCTACATCAGAAGCTGACAGGAGCGGCAGTAGAACACCGCCGCGCCTGTGAGCTCCATGCAGCAACTGAAGTGAGTCGCGTGATCAGCTGTGCTGTCACTGAGGTAACTCGCGACCACCGTTCTCAGGTGGAGGTCTGCAGCTGTGGCCGCGAGTAACCTGAGTGAAAGCACAGCTGATTTCGCGGCTCACTGCAGTCACTCAGGGGATTTGCGATCATAGCTGAGTCCTTCACGTGTGACCGCAAATCAAGCCGCGGCACACGCACAGAGCCGCAAGATCACAATGAAGTCGGGTAAAGTTCATCCGAGTTCATTCTGATCACGCCATACTGTCTTGCAGCCAGCCATGCTCTTTTTGACAGTGTGGTCCCACTCGGCTCTGCTGAAAGTCTATAGGGATGCTGCAGAGCCGAGTGGGACCGCACAGTGAAAAATGTGCGTTCTGGATGCTTTTCCCCACTCTGTTTATGGCAGAGAAAGCATCCAGAATGCATGAATTCTCCAGGAATGTGCGCACATTGCGTTCTGCCAAACGCGTCTCAGAAAGTAGCTTTTTCGGCTGCGTTCTGAGATGCACAGGCAGTGACTTACACGCTGCAGAATTGAATGCAAAGTGCGCACATGGCCTTGTTGCATTTTATTGCAATGTTGCAGTTGCCAAAAAAAACGTAATTCTGGTGTTTCCAATTTTTTTTCTCATTATGCTGTTTACTGATTGGATTAATTTATTTTATGTTTTGATAGATCGGACTTTTACAAACGCATCAATGCCAAATACGTTTACTTTTTATCATTGTTTTATTTTGTATGGTGCAAAGGGGACTTGAAGCTGTAGCTTAATCGTAATGACTGGCACGGGGGCCTTCAGCAGATCTCCGGCTGTTATGGTGTGAAGCCCCACAGGTGCGGTGTAGCGGTACATTAACTTTAGGGACTCCACGTGATGGGACGGTCTGGTCACAGGTAGGGAACCTTCGTTTTAGGATTGTCCTGACGCCACTCTCAGAATTGCGGTCAGTGGAGAACGCCACTGCAGGTTAAGGGATGCCTGGGGCTGATGGTGAGTGCAGTCAGTTGTAATAGCCTCCTGAGAGTGAGGCAAGCCCCAGGGCCCTGGTTAGGTGTGGGGAACCACAGGTCACAGAATGACTCAAACACAGTCCAAGAAGTCTTTTAACGTGTTTACTCACTGTTTGGTGGTCACTGTGAGATGCCCGGGCGACACTGCGATAACCAGGTGGAACCAGGAATTCCGGAAGGCTGTTCTGAGGGTAGCTGTCCACTCGCCCTCCTTGCACTCCTTTTGTTTGGGAGGATCCCTCACTTGAAGTGTGGTAGGATTCCTCCAGGGAAGCTGTTTCTAAACCCCGCTCCCCTCTCTGGCCCGTCTGCCGGCAGCGTGACCTTGGTGGGATGGCTTCTGGCCCTGTCCCCTTATGGGCCTGGTGATTGCTGCTTGGCTCGGACTCTGTGTGGTGGTGGTGAGGGCATGAAGTACCCCCAACTGAAGGTTGAGCAGCTGCGAATGATTTGCTGCCTGCTCTGGGGACCTGTCTCCCCTTGCGTGTTGGAATACCAGGGATCTCCTTACTCAGCTATCCCTCTCTCTGGGTGTCTTTCAGGCCGACCACAGGTACCCTTTCTCCCCCGTGTTCAGCTACTGCACTCCGCAGGGCCTGGCTGACATGAGAGCCCCTCTGCTCCCTTCCAAACTCTTCCACACACAGCTTCTGACTCCTTGCTCCTCCTTCTCTTCCTGTCTACCCTGCTTCTTAGAAACCAGCCTCTGAGCACACCCCTTGATGGGAATTGAAAGTTAACCCCTTCTGGCTACCCAAGGGTCCCTTCTAATGGTGTGGGAGACCTGGTCACTATGTGTTTGTGTGTGCACCTCATCCTGGCCTTTGGAGATTACCTGGAAACACTGCCCCCAGCATGGGTGCAATACTCTGTGGTGCCTGACCAGGTCAGGGGCGCCACAATGGCAATCCATTACATCATGGGCACACAGACGGGCATATGGAATGATGCGTATTTCAAACATGAAGGGGTTAAAGAGGACCTATGAAGAGGTAAAATTTGACCAGATTTTACTCATTTCACTTTTGCTTCTCTCCTAAATATTCAATTTTTCATTTTTCTCTAAATCCGCTGTAGGATTCCAGAGCTATGGGCGTTTTTATTTAGCGCTAACTTTTAGGGTCTTTACAAGAGGGCAGTGCTTATGGTGTTCTCTAATGGCAAGTCTTTAGGCTGCATTGTATTATTACCCAGTTAGCAATACCGCCTTGGTAAAGGCTATAAAAATTAGTACAAACAAAAAAAGCCCAAGTCTCCTGACCCGTATGACAGATAAAAAAAAGAAAAAACAAAACAAAATACTCATTAGTAGTGATGAGCGAGTACTAAAAAGCTCGGGTGCTCGAAGCTCGGGCCGAGCCTCCCAAGATACTCGTGTACTCGGCCCGAGCAACGAGCCCAATGTTATCCTATGGGAGACCCGAGTATTTTTGTGAAATGACCTCCCGGCAGCATGGAGAAACCCTAAAAATGGCACAAAAGTCTCAGAAGAGTGCTCAAATGACATGGCAACAGCATGGGGAAGACCCCTTGAAGCATTTATCACTCAAAAGTCTCAGCTGTGAACAATTTTGTCCGCGTTTTACGCCATTTTTACGGACTCACCAGAAAACCTTCCAAAATGACCCCAAAATGATTTTTCATGGCGGAAATGTTAAGGGCACATACCCAATAGTGAGATAGATCTGGTGTATGTTACTTTTTGAGATTAATACATGAAAGATTTTACGTGAAAACATTGTGTGGCACTCCGATGTCCCTGAGAAGAGACGTACATGAAGGCCTCTTGAGTCTAATGTGCCCATTTTGAGGAAGTGAGTCTTTGTAGTATTTTCCTTTGCCAGGGCAGTCCAAAATTGTGAGGTTCACCAATGCCCCTGCATACAGACGTGCATGAGGGCCTCAAAACATTAAGTGTCCATTGTCAGGAAGTGGGTGTATTATAGTATAGCCCTTAGGCAGGGCAGCCAAAAATTGGGAGGCTCCACATTGTCCCTGGATAGAGACGTGCATGATGGCCTTTAAACCTGAAGTGCCCATTGTAAGGAAGTGGGTCTATTTCAGTATAGCCCTTTGCCAGGGCAGCCAAAAATTGGGAGGCTCCACATTGTCCCTGGATAGAGCCGTGCATTATGGCCTGTAAACCTGAAGTGCCCATTGTAAGGAAGTGGGTCTATTTCAGTATAGCCCTTTGCCAGGGCAGCCAAAAATTGGGAGGCTCCACATTGTCCCTGGATAGAGCCGTGCATTATGGCCTGTAAACCTGAAGTGCCCATTGGAAGGAAGTGGGTCTATTTCAGTATAGCCCTTTGCCAGGGCAGCCAAAAATTGGGAGGCTCCACGTTGTCCCTGGGTAGAGACGTGCATGATGGCCTCAAAACATTAAGTGTCCATTTTAAGGAAGTGGGTGTATTTCAGTATAGCCCTTAGGCAGGGCAGCCAAAAATTGGGAGGCTCCACATTGTCCCTGGGTAGAGACGTGCATGAGGGCCTCAAAACATTAAGTGTCCATTTTAAGGAAGTGGGTCTATTTCAGTATAGCCCTTTGCCAGGGCAGCCAAAAATTGGGAGGCTCCACATTGTCCCTGGATAGAGCCGTGCATTATGGCCTGTAAACCTGAAGTGCCCATTGTAAGGAAGTGGGTCTATTTCAGTATAGCCCTTTGCCAGGGCAGCCAAAAATTGGGAGGCTCCACATTGTCCCTGGGTAGAGACGTGCATGAGGGCCTCAAAACATTAAGTGTCCATTTTAAGGAAGTGGGTGTATTTCAGTATAGCCCTTTGCCAGGGCAGCCAAAAATTGGGAGGCTCCACATTGTCCCTGGGTAGAGACGTGCATGATGGCCTCAAAACATTAAGTGTCCATTTTAAGGAAGTGGGTGTATTTCAGTATAGCCCTTAGGCAGGGCAGCCAAAAATTGGGAGGCTCCACATTGTCCCTGGGTAGAGACGTGCATGAGGGCCTCAAAACATTAAGTGTCCATTTTAAGGAAGTGGGTGTATTTCAGTATAGCCCTTAGGCAGGGCAGCCAAAAATTGGGAGGCTCCACATTGTCCCTGGGTAGAGACGTGCATGAGGGCCTCAAAACATTAAGTGTCCATTTTAAGGAAGTGGGTGTATTTCAGTATAGCCCTTAGGCAGGGCAGCCAAAAATTGGGAGGCTCCACGTTGTCCCTGGGTAGAGACGTGCATGAGGGCCTCAAAACATTGTTCCCATTGCAAAGGAGCGGGTCTCCTGTCGTTGTAATGACCATTCTGCAAAGAATGGGCGAAAAAATTTACCACTGGGGGTATACCTGAAACAAAGACCTAACTATTGTAACGGTCATCATGATGGCGCATGAGGAGAAGGAGGAGCAGTCCAGCGATTATCCAAAGTCGAGAAGTGTACCCATGGGTGAGTGGAGGTACATGGCAAACTTTAAATTCCGCTCTCATTTGCTGGTGGTGTGGTGAAGTCTGGCCCAATCCAACCCTTGTTCATCTTTATCAGAGTCAGCCTGTCAGCATTTTCAGTTGACAGGCGGGTGCGTTTATCTGTAATGATTCCACCTGCGGCACTAAAAACACGCTCTGACAAAACGCTAGCAGCAGGGCAGGCCAGGACTTCCAAGGCGTAGAGAGCCAATTCATGCCACGTGTCCAGCTTGGATACCCAATAATTGTAAGGCACAGAGGAATGTCGGAGTACAGTTGTTCGATCTGCAAGGTACTCCTTCAGCATCTGGGCAAACTTAGGATTTCTTGTGGCACTACCCCGCACCTCAGGGGCTGTGGTACGTGAGGGGCTGAGAAAACTGTCCCACATCTTAAAGACTGTTCCCCTACCTCTGGCGGATTGGACTTGTGCCTCTCTCGGCTGTACGCCTCGGTTGTCCACTGATTCCTGACCTATGCCGCTAGCGTTTTGTGAGGGGAATGCTTTGCCTACTTCCGTGAGTATGGCCTTCCGAAACTGCTGCATTTTGGTTGACCTCTCCTCCACGGGAATAAGAGACAAAAAGTTCTCCTTGTAGCGTGGGTCTAACAGTGTTACCAACCAGTAATGATTGTCGGCCAAGATGTTCTTAACGCGAGGGTCACGAGACAGGCAGCTTACCATAAAGTCAGCCATGTGCGCCAGACTCTTAACAGCCAGGACTTCAGTAGCCTGACCAACAAGATGACTGAACATGCTGTCCTCCTCCTCCTCCTCCTCCTCCTCCTCCTCCTCATCTACCCTGTCCTCTGGCCAGCCACGCTGAATCGAGGATATGACTGGTGTGCATGTCATATCCTCAATTTGGCCGGAGAGTTGCTCCATGTCTTCATCCTCCTCCTCGTCATAGTCCTCCACTGCACGTTGTGATGAGACGAGGCTGGGCTGTGTGTTATCACCCACACCCACTACTGTTTCTTGCTGCAACTCATCGCGCTCCGCCTGCAATGCATCATGTTTGTTTTTCAGCAGGGACCGTTTTAGAAGGCAGAGTAGCGGTATGGTGACGCTAATAATGGCGTCATCACCACTCACCATCTTGGTGGAGTCCTCAAAGTTTTGGAGGATGGTACATAGGTCTGACATCCATCTCCACTCCTCAGGTGTTATGTGTGGAGTTTGACCCATTTCCCGACGGCTTAGGTGATGCAGGTACTCAACAACTGCCCTCTTCTGCTCACATATCCTGACCAACATGTGCAGAGTTGAATTCCAACGCGTGGGGACATCACACACCAGTCTGTGAGCCGGAAGATGCAAACGGCGCTGAAAGCCGGCAAGGCCGGCTGAAGCAGTAGGTGACTTTCGAAAATGTGCAGACAGGCGGCGAACTTTTACCAGCAGATCAGACAGCTCTGGGTATGACTTTATAAACCGCTGAACCACGAGGTTGAGCACATGGGCCACGCATGGAACATGTGTCAGCTGGCCTCGCCTCAAAGCCGCCACCAGGTTCCGGCCATTGTCACAAACGACCTTTCCTGGCTTTAGGTTCAGAGGTGTGAGCCAGTGATCTGCCTGCTGTTTCAGAGCTGTCCACAGCTCTTCTGCATTGTGGGGTTTGTCACCTATGCAGATTAGCTTCAGCACAGCCTGTTGCCGCTTCGCCGAGGCAGTGCTGCAGTGCTTCCAGCTTGTGACTGGTGTGGAGGGCACAGTGGATGAGGATGCGCAGGAGGAGGAGGAGGCTGAAGAGCATGACATTCCGGAGCTGTAGAGTGTGGGTGAAACACTGACTGAGGTAGGGCCTGCAAACCTTGGTGTGGGAAGGACGTGTTCCGTCCCTCGCTCAGACTGGGTCCCAGCTTCCACAATATTAACCCAGTGTGCCGTCAACGAGATGTAGCGGCCTTTCCCACAAGCACTTGTCCACGTGTCTGTGGTTAGGTGGACCTTGGGTGAAACAGCGTTGTTCAGGGCACGTGTGATGTTTTGTGACACGTGGTTATGCAACGCGGGGACGGCACACCGGGAGAAATAGTGGCGGCTGGGGACCGAGTAACGTGGGACAGCTGCCGCCATCAGGTCACGGAATGCTTCTGTCTCCACCAGCCTAAAAGGCAACATTTCCAGCGCAAGCAGTCGCGAAATGTTAGCATTTAGAACTGTGGCATGTGGGGTGTTGGCAGTGTATTTGCGCCTGCGTTCAAAGGTTTGCTGAATGGATAACTGAACGCTGCGCTGGGACAAGGACGTGCTTGATGATGGTGTTCTTTCTGCGTAGGCAACTGCAGGTGCAGGAGTGGAGGAGGCTTGTTCGCAGGCAGCATGGACAGAGGATTGGCTCGCATGCACAACCAGCGAAGACGTAGCAGTGACATCAGCAAGCACTGCTCCTCGACTCTGTTGTACTTCCCACAAAGTCGGGTGCTTGGCTGACATGTGCCTGATCATGCTGGTGGTGGTCAGGCTGCTAGTTTTGGTACCCCTGCTGATGCTGGCACGGCAGGTGTTGCAAATGGCCTTTTTTGAATCATCTGGATCCAACTTAAAAAACTGCCAGACTCGTGAAGACCTAACATTTGTACAGGCACCTTGTGTCGTCGTGTTGTTCCGGGGAACGGTTGCCTGACTTCTGCCTGGGGCCACCACCCTGCTTCTTACTGCCTGTTGTGATGCTACGCCTCCCTCCCCCTGTGCACTGCTGTCCTCGCTCTGCATATCCTCCTGCCAGGTTGGGTCAGTTACTGGATCATCCACCACGTCGTCTTCCTCTTCCGCACCCTGCTCCTCCTCCTGACTTGCTGACAATTGTGTCTCATCATCGTCCACCACTTGTTGAGACACGTTGCCAACTTCGTGAGAACGTGGCTGCTCAAATATTTGGCCATCTGTACAGACGATCTCCTCATGACCCACTTCAATATGAGCTGGCGAGAGGCCAGAATGTGTGAATGGAAACGTGAACAGCTCTTCCGAGTGTCCAAGTGTGGGATCATTAATGTCCGAGGAGGACGTGTACTCAGCCTGGTGGTAGGAAGGAGGATCAGGTTCAGAAATGTGCGGTGCAGTATCACGGCTACTGACACTTGACCGTGTGGAAGACAGAGTGTTTGTGGTGGTGCCAATCTGACTGGAAGCATTATCCGCTATCCAACTAACAACCTGTTGACACTGGTCTTGGTTCAAGAGCGGTGTACTGCTGCGGTCCCCAAGAATTTGGGACAGGACGTGCGAGCGACTAGATGTGGCCCTTTGTTGTGGCGAAATTAGAGCTTGCCCACGACCTCGGCCTCTGCCTGCACCACCATCACGTCCACTTCCTTGTTCCTTGCCAATGCCCTTGCGCATTTTGCAATGCTGTGCACTGCTGACGTGTATATTCACTACTTGTGCGTTATATCAAAGTTTCTGGAAATTGCACACAAGTGCACCTGTACGCTGCCACCGACAGGCACACACGTGCGGTTTTTAAATGCAAGCACGGACGCACTAAGAACCTAACACAGGTTTTAGGAGCAAAAATTAAGAACTCTGACACTATCAGCCACTGCTGACTGACGTGTATTATACACTACACTTGTGCGTTATATAATAGTTTGGTAAAAACGCACACCAGTGCACCTGTACGCTGCCACCAACAGGCACACACGTGCGGTTTTAAAAACCAAGCACGGACGCAATAATAACCTAACACAGGTTTTAGGAGCAAAAATTAAGAACTCTGACACTATCAGCCACTGCTGACTGACGTGTATTATACACTACACTTGTGCGTTATATAATAGTTTGGTAAAAACGCACACCAGTGCACCTGTACGCTGCCACCAACAGGCACACACGTGCGGTTTTAAAAACCAAGCACGGACGCAATAATAACCTAACAGGTTTTTTTGGGGAGCGACAATTACAGTACAGACAAGTCAGACACTATCTGGACTGTTTTACACTGTGTACACCAGCCCCAGATATGAAGGCTGGTATACGGTCACCACTACCCTGCCTGCCTGCCTGACTGTATACTGCTACAATAGTCCTGACAAGGACTCTTTTGGTCACTAGCCTGTATTCAGACCTGGCTATACCCTGCCTGTATATAGCAACAATAGTCCTGAGAAGGACTCTGCTACTGTACGCCGACCTGGCTATACCCTGCCTGCCTGTATACAACTAGAATAGTCCTGAGAAGGACTTTTGGTCACACTGTTTGCAGCCCTGCAACTGAAAAAGCTATAAAGGGCCGCAAAGCTTTCCCTGAATCAGCGACACTCTCCCTACACTCACTGTCAGAATAGCTGTGAGCAGAGCACAGCGCGCCGGCCTATATAAAGGCTCGGTGACGCTGTGCAGGCCGGCCAATCACTGCAATTCCACAACTAACAGGGCTGTGGCATTGCAGTGGTCTGCCAGCCAATCCCTGCATGAGGGCTGGCTCTCAAAAGAGCGCCAACATGCAGAAATGAAGACCACGAGTAAAGCACGAGTATCGCGAGATTACTCGGTCCCCGCCGAGCAGCCCGAGTACAGTGATACTCGTGCGAGTACCGAGTAGTGACAAGCATGCTCGCTCATCACTACTCATTAGAGCAGTGGAAATATGATAACAGCAAATCTATCAACTTGTGCAGTAACAGGTACTCCTTAAGCTGGTTGCCATATCAGTGAGATAAAGCTAGATCTATATAGCTGATTTTGACCATTTTGAAAGATAATTTCAAAATGATACAAAAATGGTTATTTCTTTGTGATGGTTGACAGAAGACTATTGTACCCCAAACAATGATATGCCATGTTTCATACCTTCAGACTTTTGAAGAACAGAAAGAGGGATAAATCATGCGGTGTGCATAGCGTGCATTGGCAAATTTTGACCACGCCGCTAACCACACCTCAAACCACACCCATTTGGCAGTGAGGGACATTCAGCAGATGTCTAGCCTGGTTCATTCATTTAGGCCGGTGTCTCACTTGCGATTGTCTTGTGTGTATCTCGCGCAAGTTTCGCGGTGCATCACCCGTCACAAACTCACACTCTGCTCACAGGAGCTGGTCGGCTGCATAGAGATGCATGCAACCGACCCGCTCCTGTGAGCAGCATGTGAGTCTGTGATGGGTGATGCACCGTGAAACTCGTGCAAGATACATGCAAGACAATCGCAAATGGGACACCGGCCTAAGGCTAGGACCCCACTTTGCATTTTTCTACTTGCAGTTCTAAACGCACGTTTTGGCCTTAATTGATTTGACCAAAGTTGCCTTTTTCAGAAATTTAGCGCTGAAAACGCAGGCGTATTTACTGCGTTTTAGATGCGTTTTCAGTGCTTTTTACCTGTTTTTCCACCTGCGTTTTGATAGATGCGTTTTGAACATCATGACACTGCTAAATAAAGTTTAAATAGTCAAACTCAATGAAAAAATTGGAAAAAAAGGAACAAATCTATATTTTTGTGATTATTAATGAAAAAAGATTAATTTAATGAAAATATAGCGGTAATATGATATTTAATGGAAAAATAGCAAAAATTTATTAAGATTCTTATTTTTAATTGTTGGACTATGTGTGTGTGTAAAGGGACATTGAAATCATTATTTAGATTTCCAAAAAGCATGCGTTTTTGAAGTCCAAAACGCATGTTTTCTGCACTGGAAAAGCAGGTAAAACGCAGGAATTTGCTGGAATCTTGGTTTTTGCCATTTCTCATTGACTTCAATGTTAGCAAAACGCACCCAAAATGGCAAAAACAAATGACATGTTGCTTCTTTGAACGCATGGTTTTTGCCACAAAATATGCAAATTAAACGCAGTGTTTTAAAACGCAAAGTGGGGTCAGAAATTTCACAGTTTCCATAGGATGACATGGAAAAACAAAACGCAAGCCATTTAGCCATAAAACGCTGCAGCTCAAAACGCTGCAGAAACGCAGGTTAAGGCTATGTCTGCACGTTGCTTTTTACCTGCTTTTTTGCTGCTTTTTCAACTGCAGCGTTTTAACATGTCAGTTGTTTTTGCCATTTGAGTTTTGAACTGCAAAGCAGAGTTTTTGTCCAAAGTTCTGCCACAAAAAGGCAGCAGTTTGAACTGCATAGTGCGGACAACAAACCCAAATTCCCATAGACTTTGCTTGAAAAGCAGAACACAACCATTTTGGCATTAAACGCTGCAGTTGAAAAAGCAGCAAAAAAGCAGCAAAAAAGCAGGTAAAAAACAATGTGCGGACCGCACCCCCACCCTGTGTGACAGCATCTGTGATTGCTTGGTATCACACACACTATCTGTGTTCATATAGTGTAAAAATAAATTTGGGTAGGGTTTCCCCATGTTGTGATACTCAGCACAGATAAAGCATACAACCACAGGCTGCAATACCCAGCCGTGTGCTTTTTTTGGCTGCGTATCAAACTTTGAGGGCTACTATGTGGCTTTTTAAAAATTATTTAAGTAAATAATTTAAAAAAAAAAGGGTGTGCGGTCCCCCCCAATTTTGATACTCAGCCATGATAAAACTGACAGCGGGGGGTCTAGTATTCTTAGGCTAGGGAGGCCCATAGTTATTGCCCCCCAGCCTAAAAATAGCACCCTGCAGCTGCCCAGAATTGTCACATCCATTCCCTGGCTCATCCCGATTGGTAGCAATGTAAGCAGAGATTAGTAATAGGAGGTATCTATCAGAACCCACATTACTAATACTGTAAGTGAAAAGAAATAAGCACAAATACTGAAAAAAATCCTTTATTTGAACTAATATACAAAAAATCACCCTCTTTCTCCAATTTATTAACTCCAAATACCCAGTTCTGATGCAATCCACATAAGGTCCCACGATGATCCCGGCTCTGCTACATATCTGAGGTCACAGTGTGCAGGCACAGAACATGACCGCCACTGTGGCTTCAAGCAGATACTGACTAAGCCACAGCTGTGAGCAGTGACGTCACTCAGTTTATGTGCGGTCACAGCTGTAGGTTCCCATGGTACCCCTCTTGTGACCGCAAGTAAACTGACCTCAGGTGATCTCATTGGACTCAATGATCTCACCTTAGCTGAACTGAGTTCAATTAGACCTTCATCTTCTGGCAGAAAACTGCTTTTTTTTGACAAGATGCAGAAATGGTGCTAAAATGTATGCACTAAATTCCTGCACCAAAACTCATCTAACAAAAAAAATGCATCAAAACGCGATGCGGTTTTGATGCAATATTGATGTGTTTTTTTTGCCAGGAGATGCAGATTTGGTGCTGAAATTTTTACACCAAATTCCGTGCGCCAAATCTGCGTCTTCTGGCCAATAAAAATGCACCTAAATGCGATGCGGTTTTGATGCAATATTGATATGGCGTTTTTTGCCAGGAGATGAAGATTTGGTTCAGGAATTTGGTGTATAAATTACAGCATCAAATATACATCTCTTGGCAAAAAAACGCACAAAAATTGTTTTGACGCTGTTTCGGTGTGGTTTTCTGCCAGGAGATGCAAATTTGTTACTCTTACTCCCCTCTCCGCCTACTCATAAAACAGGCTCTGTGTGGACACTCTGCATCAGGCTATGTGGAAGTACTTTTAAAAAGGCTTTGTGAGGGTCCTCTGAAAAAGTCTCTGTGTGTCAACTCTGCACCAGCCTCTGTAGGTTACTCTTAAAAAAGGCTCTGAGTTGGAATGCTGTACCAGTCTCTCTGGGGATATTTTTAAAAAGAATATGTGAGGGTAGTCTTAAAAAAGGCTGTCTGAGGATACTCTGAAAAAAAGGCTCTGTGTGGGCATTTTACACCAGGCTCTATGGGTGTACTCTTGAAAAGGCTTTGTGTGGGCACTCTGCACCTGGTTCTAGGGGGGTACTCTAAAAAAATGCTCTATAGCTGTCCTTTAAAAAAAGTCTTTATGGGGTTATTGTGAAAGAAGGCTTTTGTGTGGACAATCTACACCAGGCTCTTGGGGGGTACTCTTAAAAAAGGCTCTGCGGGGGTACTTTTAGAAAAGGCTCTGTGGGGATAGTCTTAAAGAAGGCTCTGTAGGGGTACTTTAAAAAAGGTTGTGTGGGAGTACTCTGAAAAAGGCTTTGTGGGGGTACGCTAAAAAAGGCTCTGTGGAGATATTCTTAAAAAGGCTCTGTGGGGCTTTTTTCAGACAATTCCGCACAGTAACCCGCTTGAAAAAAATGCAGAAATGGGCCTTGTACACACACTGAGTTTTTTGCCACATTTTGTCTTATTTTTTGTGCAGTTTGTTGCCCAAAACTGCATGTCTCTCCTTCTCCCAGCAAAGTCTGGGAGAATTCAGAAATGCTGTGCAGCCCTCAGCTGCACATTGGCTGGTAACCAAACATAGAGAGGATACCACGCCGTCTTATTAAATTATTTAAGTATAAAAAAATGGTGTGGAGTCCCCCTATTTTTCATAACCAGCCAAGGTAAAGCAGACAGCTGGGGGCCGATATCAGGGTGGGAAGGCCCATGGTTATTGGGCCTTTCCCAGCTTAAAATTAGCAGCCCACAGTCGCCCCAGAAGTGGCGCATCCATTATGTGTCATGCAACTTTGAGTTGCGGTGTCACATCTCATTTTATTATATTTTATGGTGTTGCATTGTGACCTGCAACGATTACAAGTGTTTCCAAATTTGTTTGCTTTTCTATCACTGTTTGAAAGTCACATATGACTTACATGTAACTTCTCTGCGATTTGTGTATGTTTTTTCTAGTAAAATTTAAGATTTAAAATAGTCACGTGATAGCAGTCTGCAGCCAAGTATCAAAGATGTATTTGGTCACACGACTTGTCGGAGAATTGTGGCACACTGCGCAGTTTGAACTAAAAGGGATTTTGAATGAACAGCAATAGACTTGTTGTTGATCAGCGCTTCATAAGACCAGAAATCAGCTTAACTCCACGATGAAATCAATGCTTTTTATAAAAACAGCAGTCCTCATAATAACATTATATTAGGCAAATAATGTATATGCAGTTTCCTTATATGCCAGTTCACAGTGGGGGATTTTTGCTACACCATCAATGTTTTTATTGTACAATATATGTGGAAAAAGTCTATAAAAGTCCATTATGGTTCATACACAGGACAGACTGGCTCTGGGTAATTAAGTACAGTAGTTATAGAGGACCAGGCCTCACTTCCCTTTTTAACCGAGGTGTGAAATACGGAGACCTTTAAAGCAAGATCTCTATACCCTTAAGGCAGGAAAAATAGACCTTGACAAAAGCTGATTACATGCTTGCAAATCACCCAGCTGCTGCTTTCTTTACTTACCATGGCTTGAAAGAAGATAGTTTTCTCAGTGCAAAGTTTTTTTCATGCTCCATTGGGTTTTCCACTTCTTGATCAATTACATCCATTGGTGAAGTTATATTAACCCTTAACGTCTCAAAGGAATTGGTTCAACAGCATATCGTTCAAGGAGCAAAATAAACTTTTCAAGTGTGTTTTGCCTTCATTTTTGCAATCTTTTCTTTGTATGACTTATTTTCTTTATGCCATGTTCCCATGTGCAGAAAAAAAAAGGTTTGGTATCATGTTAGCCAGTTGAAAAAATATGGATTGCTCTCAGTGAGAGAAACAAAATAATAATTTCGTAATTATGATAACTTTTCATGATTAACATGTAGAGCTGGGCGGACTCGCAATAAAACTGGGACCGGCGGGTCCCTACTCATTGTTTAAAAAAATCCTTTTTCCGGTCTGGAATCCGGTACCTATATAACTCTATCTCAGAATTAAAAATATTGGTGGAGGGATAGGGGGATAGTAGCACGTGCGGTTTACTCACCGAAGCTCCGTGTCATGACGGCAAGCTGCTTCCAGGTCACGCATTCAGTTCCGGAGCTGCGTGTGTCTAGATTGTGCACTAAAAGTAAAGGTAGATGCTAGAATGTACGGACTCCTTCCAGGTTTGACATAAATTTTCACGTGATGGGGGCGTGTTCAAATGCAGCCCAGTTTAGAATAAACCTTCTTTTTCTAAGTCCACGTGGGCATGGAGTTGTTTATAATAAAAGCGTGGGTCTGGGGGTAAAACTCCTAGAAGGGGGAGAGATGAGCTGGCTGCGATGTGTCTTCCTCTGCTCAGCCTGAGCGGTCTGCTTCATAAAACAGGAGCGTCATGAAGAGCTGCGCCCGCAATGTGTCCTCCTCTGCTCAGCCTGAGCGGCCTGCTTCATGATTTAGACACTGCCTGTGATTAATTACAGGCAGACACTTCATCAAGCGCGGTAATACCATGATGTTACAAAGCAAACTTTCGAGACTACTTAAGTCTCTTCATCAGGCATGTTAATTACATGATGTTATAAAGCAAGCTTTCGAGACTACTCAGATCTCTTCATCAGTCATGGTAATACCATGATGTTACAAAGCAAACGTTCGAGACTACTTTTGTTTCTTCATTACGCATGGTAATACTATGAGATTACAAAGCAAGCTTTCGAGACTACTTAGGTCTCTTCATCAGGCATGGAAATACCATGCTTGATGAAGAGCCCTAAGTAGTCTCGAAAGCTTGCTTTGTAACATAATTTATTATATTTCTGCTAGGCTTTATATGGAATCATAACTACATGATTATTTCGGAACTCTGCATTGTTTGTTTTCTTTTTTGCTGCTTTTTTTCCCCACTATTTCTTTAGGTGTCTGCACCAAAATATGTCATAACAATCTGCTCTGTGCTTTTTTTGAGTGCTTTTTGATCATTTATTTTGCAATTTTTGCTGTTTTTCTTGATGTTTTTTCATTCTTTTTTTAATTCTAGTCTAGAAACACTGCAATTCTGTAAGATTTGCTGCATGCATGTGCTATTTTACATGCACTTCTGTAGGCTTTACATAGAAGTTTTTACGCGGTTTTGCAGTGTTTAAACACACAGAGGACACAAGCTTTCATGAAATCACATCCACTTTGCTTTGAATAGTTAAATAAATCATTTATGCTACATCAGAACACAACCTCATATATTCTATTATGACTTCAGCGCTTTAAACCCTTTAATTGGTATCAAATTTATTTAATACTCAAAAGTAGAGCTGAGCAAAAAGATTTCCAGGGCCCTGGTCCAACTGAAATGTCAATAGTCTATTGCTGTCGGACCATAGCACTACAAACTTCCTACCTGCCAGCATCCCTGGTGCCTCTTTTGATTAGTAGGGTTTTCCGACATCATGCATGCATTGTGATGCACAAACTAACGTTGCTGGTCCATGAAGAGATGCCAGGAACAACGCAAGTAATAGAAGGGTCGCAATAATCTGGACTACAGTGCTGCCTACCGGAAAAGGGTCCTGCAAATCTTTTTATTCAACTCTACTCAAGAGTCAAATACACTTGGAAGCACCACAGCGGCTCATCACTATTAGGCCTCATTTACCTGTCCATGTTCCACGTACGTGATAGATTTGTTTGTTTTTTGTTTTTTTTTGCTTATACAATACGTACTTATAATCTGAGGGGCTATTCACATGTCTGTATTTTTCCAGGAGAACGGATGAAAATGGTCAATACAAGTCTATGCGCCTGTGAAAAACACGTACAACACACGGATTGGATCAGTTTACAATCCGTCTGTTATAAGTATTTAACACTGCAAGTATAGGAAAAGCTTTATCATTTATTTATTTATCCTCCATGAAAAATACTGATGACACACTGATGGAAAAAACGTACACATGAACCATACACTGCTGATGCACTGAACCAAAACACCGCTACCATTTTTCATGTACTTGTTCAACCACAGAAGGGTAAATGTGGCGTTTTATGGTTGCAGCCTGATAATCCAACACTTGTGGGTGTAAGTGGCGATATTATAACTACCTTTTCTACATAATAATTAAAAATTGTTCAGTCCAATAATAAACTTTTTTGAGTGATATAAAATTCTCTTTAAATATAAACTGATTGTCTTGCCCACAGAGACCAATCACAGTGCAGTTTTAATTTTGCAAGAGCAGAATATGAATTAGAAGATGCCCTATGATACTGTGCTATGAGCAACAATTTTTTCTTTTAATGAGGTTCAGATATCCTCCTAAGTTATCTGATACTTGAAGGTTCTGCAATAGCTATAGTAATACACTATATGTATTAGTACACTATTTAAAGGGGTCCACTACTTGGACAACCCCTTCTAAGTCATCATGTTTGCCATCTTTAAAATAATGACACGCATACTCACCTCCAGTGCTGGCGCCAACCCAGTGGTGTCAGCATTTGCTCTCCCGGGGCTCAATTGAGGTTGTTACATCACGAGAGCCCTGCATTCAATCAGTCCTGGTTTCGCTCTCCCTGCATATGGACATATCAAACATCAAGAGGAAGTAAGCAGCCAGCTGCAGCTCTGACTTCCTCTTGATGCTTGAATTGTCCGAAGTTAGGGGGAGTGTATCCAACGCAGATTGGGCGCAGGACTCTTGTGACATAGCAATGACAGGAGAGTGAATGGAACAATGCTGGCACAGAGGTGAAAATAAACATTGTTATTTTAACAGGGGTAAACATGGTGATTGGGAAGGGCTTTTCTGAGTAGTGGAAAACCCCTTTAAGCAATATTTAGGATCTTATGCTGCATACAATGACCTATGAGCACAGTAAAGATGTATGCGCACAATCTGTAGGTTATTGAATAAAGGCCATAAGAATCAATATTAAAGGGAACATGCCAGCGGACATTTGCTGCACATTGGCAGAAACCTGCCAATCCAGGGCTGTGTTCAGAGAGAAGCCACTAAGGACCTGCTTGTCTGACTAGTCCAACATGTGGCTTGGTCCCCGGCCAGTGACTGAAGTAATTTTTTTTTTTTTAAATACCTGGCTGATATCATATACCCAGTGCATGATGCATGCTGCCCATGGATTGGGTAGCATGTATCAGATGGCAGGTTTCCTAAAGGACATGCATGGCTTACTTGAAGTGGCATACAGGCTTTTTTCAGTGTTATGCTTCCCTAAAAGCAATGCATGCATGAGAGAAGCACAACATGGATGGAACATACCAGGGTTTTACTGAACTGGTGCATAAACTGGAGGCATATGGAGTAGTGATGGGCAACCATGCTCGGCAATGATCGGTACTTGATCAAGTATTGAGGTGCTCAAGATGCTCGATACTCGATCGAGTATCCTGGTACTTGGGGCACCATGCGCAATTCTCGTAGGGAGGGGGAGGATTCTTCATTTATTTTTTTGCACACAATACATGCAAAAGTGTTGTTTTTATCCCCAGTGAGATCCATTCAGAGACTGCAAGCAGCTCACACTAGGTCGAGCACCAAGTGTATTCAAGCACAGTGATGCCTAATAGAGTGGTTTGCATACATAAAGCACCTAAACTCCAAACTTAGAGACTGATTTTTTTGTAAAGTCTGTGTTCGGTATGAATCCCAAACTTTATACTTACACTAAACAACGAGCCTCAGGTTTGCTCATCTCTAGTTGATAGTAGCGATGAGTGAACCCGAGGCTCATTGTTTAGTGTAAGTACCAAACACAGACTTTACAAAAAAACATAGTTTGAGTTTGGAGATCGGTTGCTTCACATGTGCTTACCACTCATGTGAGTAACGCTGTGCTCAGGTATGCTTGGTGCTCAGCCCAGTACGAGTCGCTTGCAGTGTTTGATCATCTCGCACTGGGAGTAACAACAGCATGATCGGATATAGTGTACCAAACAAAAAAATGGAAAAACCACACCCACCTGCCCAAGAAGTGATCTGTTCTGTTAATGGCTGTTTGCATGTCGACAAAGACCTGAACTGCCTAATTAGTGACTTCCATTGGGTTCAGGTCAAGTCTGAGATCCAAACCCAACCTTTTCAAAAGTCAAGCTGCACCCTCTGAACCGAACTTCCATGGGTCCGTTCAATTTTACTAGCTACTGCTTTGAGCAGAGTCCTTTCTTAGGAGTGCTAATACTGCTCTTACATAATGGGGCCAGCCGCAGTGATGTCAGGTCAGCTAGAAGTTGACCTGATATCACTAAACATCAGAGGTCAGGGAATCTGGGGGGGAGGTGGGGGGTGTCACACGATGGGTAAGAGTGGATCGCAATAGCGCCGCTCACAGGCACTATTGGCAACACAAGGCATTTGAGAGAAACCTTGTTTTTCAACATAATATTGATGTGCCTATGAATGCTAACTAGTGAACCACCCCTTTAAGTGTGATTTTGCAAGTATTTTTGTTTCCCTGGAGTTTTTTTTAACTCTTGATTTGACTGCCTAGTTTGGAATGGATTCTATTAGGATCCGCTTTAAAGAAGTGACATGTATGTTTTTCCCCACCAGGCATTTTTAAAAATTTCTTCACAAAAACAAAATGCTCAAAAACGCTTCATATAAACAGCAACATGAATATCCCATAAAGAAATGAATATCAAAAGGTTTCCAAACATTTTAGCAGTTTTTGAAGAGGATTTTGGATAACTTTGTGTGAACGTAGCTTAAAACAGTTGAAACTTGGTTGACTTATTTTCTACGGTTGTTGTCAGACAATTCCAGGTGAAAACTTGACTGACCGTTTTTTAATTTTGTACCGCATTATTCAAGACTGAAGAGATATTAATAAAAATGTTACATTCTTTCATCTCACATATAATTATTATATTTATAAAGATATTATATAGTATAGTATAGTGTTTAGATATTACAAGGAAGGAGACATTTCCATCAAGTCCTTTGTAGGTTTATTGGTTATTAGCATTTATTTGCGATATAGTCACTAGGTGATGGGGCATGTACAGGTTGCTCCTGAAAAGGAGAGGACATGAACTGTCTGAATTAACCTCTGCAGCTCTGATCTGAACAGGGGGTCTTTGCGGTCTCTGCCTCCCTATACAGAAGGAGGAGTTAAAAATAAGGAAGCTGAGAGTAAAGGATATATTGGATGTGCGGATTGAAGAGGTGAGCTAGGCATGTGGCATGAACATGTGACTTGTTCCGAGAGGTATTTACAAGGTGCCTGAGAAGGTAATTAGCACCCAAAGCAGGCAGCAGGAAGTACTTTTGGTCACCTCCAATGAAGAATTTGTAATGAGCTGGAGGGCCTGATTTTCAATGGATGATTTGGCCAGAACAATAGCCCCAAACAGAACAGAGTAAAAGGCTTACAAATGGTAACCTTAGAGGCAGTGGGCTCCTTTCCCATCAGTTTAAATCAGTTTTCTAGTCGATAACATTTTAAACTTTTACATGACAAGCGGGTTTAGTGTAAGAGAAACTTAAGTGAATAATTCAAGGCGAGTATGCAGAACAATTTAGCTGGCATGGAGAAAGGGAATATCCATGAGTAATATTTCATAGACTGCATGTTTCAGTCCATGAGAGTTTTGCTGGCACGGTAAACATCTTGTCCATCAGCAAATGACATAACATTTGAGCTGGTAATAGACTGCATTATCACACATACTCCTTGCTTGCTGAATCATGTACAGAAGCAAGATAATCTGCCATGCAACATATTGTTTCCTAGGGAATTACATAATAGATTATTATTTCTCATGCACTTGTCCTCTATCGCTAGCTTTGATGGCCACATCTCTTGATTTACAAACACAAAGTTAAAAACATATCGTGAAAAAATAAAAATAAATAAGAATCACTTGCAAGATCTAAGAATCACAATCAGCAATTTGTAAATTTGCAAATATCTATGCAAAATTAATTTAGCGCTATACATGGCATTTTCAGCACCCTTTCTTCTGAGGCTTTGTTCCCACAATGAGTATTTGGTGAGTTTTTGATGTTTTACATTTTCTTCACCTATTAGGTAAATTATCATTGCGTTTTTTTACATTCATTATTTGTCGTTTTTGACCCTGCCATTTTTTTTTTAGCTCTTTTTGGAAGGTCCTGTTTTAAGCTAAGCTGCTTTTGTTTTTAACCCCTTCATCCCTGGGCGATTTTCCGCTTTACTTTTTTTTATTGCTACCCCTCTTCTGAGAGTTGTAACTTTTTTTATTTTTCTGTCAATCTTGCCATATGACAGCTTGTTTTTTGTGGAATGAGTTGTACTTTTAAATGAAACCATGAGTTTTACCATATAGTGTACTGGAAAGTGGCAACAAAAAAGAAAGCTCAGCAGTCTGATCGCTGATTCATTTCTGCTGATCAGAGCTGCAGAGCTCTGATCAGTAGAAATGCTGCATTCCTGTTACAGCCGCTGCTCTGCCAGCTGTAACAGGAACTATGTCAGGATAGGGACAGGAGTCATCACATGACTTGTCACTATCATGACAACTATCAGCTCCCTGTGATCGCGTCACGAGGCCTCCCATGGTGGTAGGAAAAGACATATTCCTTGCTGTGGCGATTTAAATCTCGCTGTCACATTTTGAAAGCGCGATATAAGGGGTTAATAGGCACAGATGTATTGCGGATTCAGCTGTGCCTGTGTGGCACACATGTCTGCTGTTCAAATCAGCAGACATGTGCAAGGATTGCTGCTGGGTCACTGCAGTAGTCGGCGGTGATCACCCCTTCATGACTTAGGACATACCGGTACGTCCTCCTTAGTCATGAAGGGGTTTAGGAATTTGTTGTTGACAAAACTTTATTGACAGACTCATTTTCAGATTACATGCATTTTTCTCTTCTTTGGAAAACCACTAAAAACTTATATAATTTTTTTTACCTCTGGATTTTACACATCTAATGCAATTCTATGGGGAAAAGTTGCAGATACAGCTCAGTGTATTCACTTGAGAAATTGACATGTTGCAGATTTTAAACACACACCGCAGGTGTTTTTATGCTACACATCAAATGACCCCACAGTGGATATGAGATTTCTATAAATCCCATCCACTTTGCTGGAACTTTAATGTATCCCCTACATCAAGACATCCTAAAATAATTATATCTTGGTTATCCTGATCACGCCAATTTTTTTAAAATCTGTATAGTATAGTATATATAGTATAGTGTCATACTATGTGGTACTAAACCTGCAACTCTTCTACACAGCTCAATTATTCTGAGATTATTTTTTTCGTGACACATTGTACTTTATGTTTGTGGTAAATTTAGGATGATATCATTTCTGTGTATTGACTATATGTCAGAAATTCCACAAACAAAGCCCCATCTTATCAACTGCATTTCTAGCGATATTCAAAACCGCATGAACCACACAATTTGTTGTGCAATTTCCCCAGAGTGATTCCATACTCCATATGTAGTCAAAATACAACTGTTTGGGTGCATGGCAAAGCTAGGACAGGGAAAAGAGCTGGTTTGCTTTTGAGGGGCAATTTTTGTTTTAGGCTATGTGCGCACTTTGCGTCGTCGTAGTTGCAGTTCAAAACGCATATTTTGGCAGAAATTGCTTTTGCCGAAGTTGCTTTTGACCATCAAAATGCGGTAAATACACGTGCGTATTTACCGCGTTTTAGCTGCGTTTTTAGCGCTTTTTACTTGCTTTTCATTACCTAAAGTCAGATGCGTTTTGAACACAAAGACACAACAAAATAAAGTTTTAACATACAAACACTATGAAAAAAGGGGGAAAAAAAGAAAAGACAAAATTATTTAAATCATAACCAAAATAGTTATATTTAATTAAAATATAGCGGTTTTCTACTATTTTTGCCAAAAATAACAATTAAATAATTTTCTTTATTTTAATTGTCGGACTTTATGTGTGTGTAAAGGGACATATTATTCCATTATTTTGATGTCAGGAAAGCATGCGTTTTGGTATTCCAAAACGCATTGTTTCTGCAGCTAAAAAGCATGTAAAACGCAGGAATTTTGATGTTGGGTGCTTTTTGCTACTTCTCATTGACTTCAATGTTAACCAAACGCAACCAAAATGGCAAAAACAATTGACATGCTGCTTTTCTGAACGCAAGGTTTTTGCCCAAAATTATGCAAATTTTCCGATGCGTTTAGAAATGCAAAGTGCGGACAAGAATTCAAGAATTTCCATTGACTTTAATGGAAAATCGAAACGCATGCTTTTTGGCATGAAAACGCTGCAGTTCAAAACGGACCTAAAAAGCAGCTGAAAAGCAGGTGGAAACGGAAAGTGAGCACATAGCCTTAAAGTACATTGCATGTGCCATGTCACATATATAATTCATAAATGTTAATATAGAAGTAGCCAGTTCACCAATTGTGGTTTGGATTTGACAGAAACACGGAAGCCGTTCTGACAGATGGGAGCAAACCGGTGTAGATAAAAAAGGGGGGTCCAGCTTCAGAGTTGGATAAAAGTTGAGGACTTTATTGAAAAACATTAAAATCGATAAATATACGTTCCATGTCGAGGTAATTGAGATGAAAACAATTAATTCATGTCAGTAGATGCGTTTTCGACGCACTTTGGCATCCTTTGTCAAATAATTTGTCAATAAACACCTAATAAGCCATGAGACTAAATCTGCAGGTGCAAAAAAAGTCATGTGATTTGTGGGAAGGTTAAATAAAATAAGTATTAAGCAAAATAATTAAGAAGAATGATGAAACCAGTAAGGAGGGCACCGTAACTATCATATATAATGATATTTAATATTGGAACATCACATCACTTCTTTACACATATTTAAACCCGCCGGGACACAAGTCCTCAGGTGGTAGATCCAAAAAGCTTCCCTCGTCAACAAACATCTCATATGGCCACCTCCTCTGTTTGATTTATTAACCCTTTCAATGGCATAAACATCGAATACAGATGAATAATGCTTGTGTTGGGCTGATAATGAAATGTTTTGAAGCATGGAAAATGGATTTGTGAGTTTTAGTAGTGCTAATTATTATTATCAATTATGTGCTCCGAAACTTGTTTTTTCAATTTACGGGTAGTACATCCCACATATATAACAATTTACATAAAATAAAATTTAGAACATAAACTTCATTTTCAGTGTTTCAATTTATACAGCACTTAATTGTATTCTCCACTGTATGATCATGATTGGAAAAGACTGGTTACATTTGCATATGTACAAGTATAGCGACGATGCACGACACACCTGTAAAAACCTTTGCATTATAACCATGTTCTATATTCGGTGTGGGATGAAAAAAATGAAGCAGACACAATGTTGCCAATAGTTGTGGCTCTTGGTAATGATCGATCCTCATACAAAATGGGAAGGAATTTACTCATGAGGTTTTTAATGTGATTGAACTGAGGGTTATAATAACATAATGATAGTACAGGTTTGATGTTTTTCTTTGAAGTGACTGGTCTGTGTTTGTTTTTTTACAAAATCAATTCTATTTTTGTTGTTAACTACCGTATTTTTCGTTTTATAAGACGCACCTTATTATAAGACGTACCCCAAATTAGAGATAAAAAAAGGTAAAAAAAAAAAAGGGGGTCCATCTTATACTCCAGTGTTGTCTTACCGGAAGGGGGCAGCAGCGGTGGTGGTGCGGGGTCACAGGAGGCAGAGTTTGTGCTGGCAGCGGTGGCGGATCAGTGGTGGCAGCAGCAGGTCAATGGTGGCAGCTGCGAGTCAGTGGTGGCAACGGGTTAGTGGTGGAGCAGGCTGGTGCGGCGAGTGTCCCAGTCTGTCTGCGGTCCCGGCTTCAAATGATGGTGCCTGAAGTGGCACGTGCACAGATGGAGCTCTCATCCAAGAGTTCCTTCTGTGGACGCGCTAACTACCAGAGCAGTGTGTGCGCAGAAAGAGCTCTTGTCCAAGTGCTCCATCTGTGCACACGCTGACTCCCGACGCCATCATTTGAAGCCGGGACAGACTGGGACACCCACAGCACAGTCACCGCAGTCCGCACAGCCACCCACCCGCCCTCCCGCACAGAGAGACAGCCGGCTGCCGGGACAGAGAGGCAGCTGGCCGCTAGCACCAGGCACCCAGTCACCTGCACGCACCGATAGGCACCCGGCCGTCCGCATGCACCTGGCCGCCCGCACACAGAGCAGCACAGACAGCCCCCCGGAAAGCTAGATTTGGATTTTAAGACGCACCCCTCATTTTCTTCCCAAATTTAAGGGAGGAAAAGTGCATCTTATAATCCGAAAAATACTGTAATTTTCCTGCTCCATCAAAAATCCATTTCAGATAGCTACCATTTCTTATTCTTCTAAATGAATTAGAAAGTTCCTTATCCAAAATGTCAGTTTGATTGCTATTTCTTTTAATTCTAGTAAGTTCTGATACAATGATTGATTGAATGACATTGTTCGGATGGCTGCTTTGTGCATACAGTATGGCATTACAAGTAATAGGGCTTGGGAGGAAAGGAGAGCTATTTAACTTCTTGGGTGCAGATTTGGGCACTCTGTGGGGCTTAGAGGAGAGGAGATCATTTTTATGTAAGAGGGCTGATTTTCCCAGTTTTTGGGAAGTAGACGCCTTGATAACTTTCCAAATCCTTTATGCTACCAGTAATGTGGAAACCGCCTATATTTCCATTGATAATGCACTTGAATGCTGGCTTCCTTTTATGGGTTGAGTTAAAATTTTAATTAATAGCATTTTGGAGTACAACAGATTTTGGATAATTTTTAAGGCTCAGTTCACATGTATCCTGTGCTATACCCTGAGCATTTACATCAAGGTTTCCATCTAAATTTTTAAAAAAATAATTTTCCGTGGCAGAACCATTTACTATTATGAGGCATTGCTCCAAATTCAGTATAGCCTCTATTCTGGTGGTTTTCATGTTTTTAGAGGTGTACAAAAGTATTTAATAGGGCAGTGCCGATGGCTGATTTTTTACATCGACAGAATCTGTGTGTAAAAAATATCACAGCACTGATTTTTGCTAATAAATTGTAAGTTTCTAACATAGGAAACGGTAAATGGTCCTGTAAATTATTATGAGCTGCCAGTTGCTGTAAAAAAAAATTAACACATGGGTGACAAGTGAGAAAAAAATTGTCCACTTTTCTGGATGAAAATTTTACCCTTTTTTAACATGCTTGTGTTACCCTATCCCAAGGCAGTATCTCACCCTCACAACCATCTAAATGCCCTAATTGTTATGAATCATGCCATTTAGAGGGTTATATAAAAGGGGCATCAGTACTGGCTCTTATAGCGGCAGCTCACCTTACAGTTTTGCTAAGCTTGCAGCTGTTATTGAGCAAGGAAAGCACCTATGCTCGCATAATCCCCATTACATACCTATGCATCATAATGCAAGAACACCTCCCTATCATGATGTACATGTACGTGAAATGTTGGTAAGAGATTAAAGAGTGCTTCAACTAAAAATTGCTATTTAAGGGGGTTTTTAGGCCATATTTAATCATCTCTCTTATTTTTGAAGAATCAGTGCCTTCCAATGACATATTTTACATTGCACAAAGAGTAGAGGTGGATTTACAGACCAGACCTCTGAGGCAGTTTATACAGTTAGGTCCATATATATTCGGACACTGACACAAATTTTATTTTATTTACCTGTTTACTGAAACATATTCCAGTTATAGTTATATAATAGACATGAACGTAAAGTCTTTCAGCTTTCATTTGAGGGTATCCACATTAAAATTTGATGAAGGGTTTAGGAGTAGTGATGAGCGAGTATGCTTGTTACTACTCGGTACTCGCACGAGTATCACTGTACTCGGGCTACTCGGCGGGTACCGAGTAATTTTGCAATACTCGTGCTTTACTCGTGGTCTTCATCCCTGCATGTTGGCGCTCTTTTGAGAGCCAGCCCTCATGCAGGGATTGGCTGGCAGACCACTGCAATGCCACAGCCCTGTTAGTTGTGGAATTGCAGTGATTGGCCGGCCCGCACAGCGTGACCGAGTCTTTATACCGGCGGGCGCGCTGTGCTCTGTACACAGCCATCTCATATTCCCTGCTTTCCACGCCCACAGGCGCCTATGATTGGTTGCAGTGAGACACGCTCCCACACTGAGTGACAGCTGTCTCACTGCACCCAATCACAGCAGCCGGTGTGTGTGTGTATACTGTGCAGTGAAATAAATAATTAAATAATTAAAAAAACGGCGTGCGGTCCCCCCAATTTTAATACCAGCCAGATAAAGCCATACGGCTGAAGGCTGGTATTCTCAGGATGGGGAGCTCCACGTTATGGGGAGCCCCCCACCCTAACAATATCAGTCAGCAGCTGCCCAGAATTGCCGCATACATTATATGCGACAGTTCTGGGGCTGTACCCGGCTCTTCCCGATTTACCCTAGTGCGTTGGCAAATCGGGGTAATAAGGAGTTAATGGCAGCCCATAGCTGCCACTAAATCCTAGATTAATCATGTCAGGCGTCTCCCCGAGATTCCTTCCATGATTAATCTGTAAATTACAGTTAAAAAACACACACACCCGAAAAATCCTTTATTAGAAATAAAAAACACTAACAAAGTCCCTTATTACCAATTTATTAACCCCGACAAACCCTCCATGTCCGGCGTACTCCACGGACTCCGGCGTCGCGTCCAGCTCTGCTGCATGGAAGTGACAGGAGCTGCAGAAGACACCGCCGCTCCGGTCACCTCCACGCAGCTAATGAAGGGAATAGCGCGATCAGCTGCTGTCAGTCAGGTAACTCCCGGCCACCGCTGGATCCAGCGGTGGCCGCGATTAACCTCAGTGACAGCGCAGCTGATTGCTATACTCACCTCAGTTGCTGCATGGAGCTGACCGGAGCGGCGGTGAGTAGCGCGATCAGCTGAGCTGTCACTGAGGTTACCCGCGGCCACCGCTGCATCCACCGCTGGATCCAGGTAACCTCAGTGACAGCTCAGCTGATCGCTATACTCATCTCATTAGCTGCGTGGAGGTGACCGGAGCGGCGGTGTATTCTGCAGCTCCTGTCACTTCCATGCAGCAGAGCTGGACGCGACGCTGGAGGACTGTGGAGTACGCTGGACATGGAGGGTTTGTCGGGGTTAATAAATTGGTAATGAGGGACTTTGTTTGTGTTTTTTATTTCTAATAAAGGATTTTTCGGGTGTGTGTGTTTTTTAACTGTAATTTACAGATTAATCATGGAAGGAATCTCGGGGAGACACCTGACATGATTAATCTAGGATTTAGTGGCAGCTATGGGCTGCCATTAACTCCTTATTACCCCGATTTGCCAACGCACCAGGGTAAATCGGGAAGAGCCGGGTACAGCCCCAGAACTGTCGCATCTAATGTATGCGGCAATTCTGGGCAGCTGCTGACTGATATTGTTAGGGTGGGGGGCTCCCCATAACGTGGAGCTCCCCATCCTGAGAATACCAGCCTTCAGCCGTATGGCTTTATCTGGCTGGTATTAAAATTGGGGGGACCGCACGCCGTTTTTTTAATTATTTAATTATTTATTTCACTGCACAGTATACACACACACACCGGCTGCTGTGATTGGGTGCAGTGAGACAGCTGTCACTCAGTGTGGGAGCGTGTCTCACTGCAACCAATCATAGGCGCCGAAAAGCAGGAAAGCAGGGAATACGAGATTGATTAATGAGCGGCCGGCTTTTTCAAAAGAGGAAAAGCCACCGGAGTTTGAACAGCCGTGCAGCGCCGCGCCGGTGATCGGGGAACGGTAAGTAAGAGAGAGGGGGGGGGAACTGACCGACAGACTGTGAGAGGGGGACAGACAAGACAGAGCGAGACCGACTGACGGGAGATAGAATGAAAAAAAAAATGACCGACATCGTTAGTAAAAAGCACAAAACGTGCGTTTTGGACATCGGAGTGCCACACAAGGTTTTCACGTAAAATCTTTCATGTATTAATCTCAAAAAGTAACATACACCAGCTCTATCTCACTATTGGGTATGTGCGCTTAACATTTCCGCCATGAAAATTCATTTTGGTGTCATTTTGGAAGGTTTTCTGGTGAGTCCGTAAAAATGGCGTAAAACTCGGACAAAATTGTTCACAGCTGTGACTTTTGAGTGATAAATGCTTCAAGGGGTCTTCCCCATGCTGATGCCATGTCATTTGAGCACTCTTCTGAGACTTTTGTGACATTTTTAGGGTTTCTACATGCTGCCGGGGGGTCATTTCACAAAAATACTCGGGTCTCCCATAGGATAACATTGGGCTCGGTGCTCGGGCCGAGTACACGAGTATCTTGGGAGGCTCGGCCCGAGCTTCGAGCACCCGAGCTTTTTAGTACTCGCTCATCACTATTTAGGAGTTTCAGCTCCTTTACATGTGCCACCTAGTTTTTAAAGGGCCCAAAAATAATTGCACAATTGACTCAAAGGCTGTTTCATGGGCCGTGTGGGCAATTCCTTTGTTATTTCATTCTCAAGCACATAAAAGGCCTGTAGTTGATTTGAGGTGTGGTTCTTGGATTTTGATGTTTTTGCTGAGAAGTAAACATGCGGTCAAAGGAGCTCTCCATGCAGGTGAAACAAGCCATCCTTCATCTGCGTACACAGAAAAAAAACATCTGAGAAATTGCTACAATATTAGGAGAGGCTAAATCTACAGTTTGGTACATCCTGATAAAGAAAAAGAGCACTGGTGACCTCAATAATGCAAAGAGACCAGAACGCCCATGGAAAACAATAGTGGTGGATGATCGCAGAATAATTATCATGGTGATGAGAAACCTTTTCACAACTTTCAATCAAGTGAACGACACTCTTCAGGATGTAAGCGTATAAATATCTAAATCTGCCATAAAGAGAAGACTGCATGAAAGAAAATACTGAGGGTTCACTGCACAGTGCAAGCCACTGATAGGCCTCCTCAAGAATAAGAAGGCTAGATTGGACTTTGCTAAAAAAAAAAATCTTAAAAAAAACAGCACAGTTCTGGAAAAACATTCTTTGGACAGATGCAACCAAGATCAACCTCTACCAGAATGAAGGAAAGAAAAAAGTATGTCGAAGTCATGGTATAGCTCATGATCCAAAGCATACCACATCATCTGTAAAACACGGTGGAGGCAGTGTGATTGCCGGGCATGCATGGCTGTGAGTGGCACTGGGTCCCTAGTGTTTATTGATGTTGTGACACAGGTCAGAAGCAGCTGGATTAATCTGGGGTCTTCAGAGACATACTGTGTGCTCAAATCCAGCCAAATCCAGCCAAACTGATTGGTCGGCATTTCATAATACAGATGGACAATGCCCCAAAACATAAAGTCAAACCAACCCAGGAGTTTGTTAAAGCAAAGAAGTGGAATATTCTTGAACGACCAAGTCAGTCACCTGATCTCAACCCAATAGAGCTGCATTTCACTTGTTATAAACTAAACTTCAGACAGAAAAGCTCATAAACAAACAGCAACTGAAAACCACCATCTTTGCAAGGTCCCGGCAGAACTAGAAATCAGGAGAAATCATCAATGCTGCTGATGCTGGAAGCTGTAATGTCTCCAAATGTCCTACAGGAAGTCTTTGATTCTTTTGAGTGGAGGTGATTGAAGTGACTCACCAATTCACCCTCCCTCACTTCTGTGGCCTTCCAGATAGCATCACCACCCTGGCAACCTCCACCACCAGCTCCATTCACACAAAAGCAATGTGCGGATGACACTTCTGGATTCTTCCTGACTTTGCTGACATCACGATTCCCTTCAGGTTTTGTGACAAGTCTGCACTCAAAAAAGCATCAAAAAATGCTATAAAAAGGCAAAGTCTGCACACAGCCTTAGACTCAAATCTAATAGTTCCCGTATCTGGGTTACAACAAGGTACAAGAATATAATTTAGATCAGGTCAGATCCAGGGGTCGTGGATACTATACATTGGGTGGACTGTAGTGCTGAATAATGGCAGCCACTAGGGTCTCAGTAGGCTTATCTTCAGTACACAAGGATACAAGCACAAATTCAGGGGTTTCTAGGTATATGGCAAATATATTATAGCAACACATGATGACATTGGGGGGAACTGATGACATTGGGGGAACTGCAACAATGTAGAGTCAGTATGGGTAAATGTACATGGGGAGGAGAATAATGGAAAAATGCTAATTGGAGTTTGCTATAAGCCTCCTAACATACTTGAACAAATAGAGGGTGAAATGTTGGAACAAATTGAAAAGGCAGCTAATAATAATAATCGGGTTCTTATTATGGGGGATTTCAACTATCCAGACATACAGTGGGACATAGAATCTTCTGGTTGTGCTAAAAGCTGTAAATTCTTATCTACCATTCAAGACCATTTCCTCTCTCAGATGGTAGATGAACCGACGAGGGGAGATCATTTGCTAGATTTGGTCCTGTCAAATAGACCAGATACAATTTCAGATCTACAGGTCCGGGAGCACTTGGGCACCAGCGATCATAATATGGTAAGCTTCAACATAATATTCAATAGAACATTTCAAAGGGGAAATGCTAAAACCTGGAATTTTAGGAAAGCTGATTTCAACAAATTAAGGGAAGAGCTTAAATGTGTAGATTGAGACAAAGTCATGGTAACTGGAGATACTGAACATAAATGGGGAAAGTTTAAGGATATATTGCTAGAGTCCTGTAAAAAACTTATACCCTCTGGTAATAAAACGTCCCGGAATAAAAAGAAACCACTATGGATAAATAAGACTGTTCAAAGTATAATAAAACAAAAACAAAGGGCGTTTAAAATCTTGAAGGCTGAGAATACAGAAATAGCATTGCAGGAGTATAAAGATATCAATAGGCAATGCAAAAAAGAAATCAAACAAGCAAAACTAGCTACTGAAACAAAAATCGCCAATTACATTAAAATAAATCCCAAAATCTTTTATAAATACATTAATGCCAAAAGGAAAACAAAGGATAGTATTGGCCCCTTAAAATATAATAACAACTTAGTTTTAGAGGACAAACAAAAGACTGAGATATTAAATAGGCATTTCTCATCTGTGTTCACCAAGGAACTGACTGTACCAGGCATCCTTCAACAAGTGAAAAATCAAAGTTCACCACCCGATATAATTAATTTAACACAAGAAGAAGTACGCCTACGTCTGAGTAAATTAAACATTGACAAATCCCCAGGGCCAGATGGCATTCATCCACGAATATTGAGGGAAATGAGCTCCGTAATTGACAGACCGCTGTATCTCATCTTTTTAGACTCGCTTGTAGCAGGGTTGGTGCCTCAGGATTGGAGGATTGCTGATGTGGTACCGATATTTAAGAAAGGTAAGAGGGTAGATCCAGGCAACTACCGTCCAGTAAGCCTGACATCAGTAGTATGCAAAGTTTTTGAGGGCATTTTAAGGGATGACATGCAAAAATATGTTGCAGAAAATAATATAATAACTGACAGACAGCATGGATTCATGAAAGATAAGTCGTGTCTAACCAACCTGTTGAGGTTCTATGAGGGGGTAAGTGCAAACCTGGATATTGGTAATGCAGCTGATGTGATTTATTTGGACTTTGCAAAGGCATTTGATACTGTACCACATAATAGGCTTATACTAAAGCTCCAGAAGCAAGGACTGGGGGAAACTATATGCAACTGGGTAAGGAATTGGCTAAAAGATAGGAAACAAAGAGTAGTCATAAATGAAACATTCTCTAAATGGGCCATAGTCAGCAGTGGGGTGCCGCAGGGATCTGTGCTAGGACCAATTCTTTTTAATCTCTTTATTAATGACCTTGTGGATGGGATTGATAGTAAAGTGTCAGTCTTTGCTGATGACACCAAACTATGTAGGATATTAAAAACTGACCTTGATAGTATAATATTACAAAAAGATCTGGATAAGATGTCAGAATGGGCAGATACTTGGCAAATGAGTTTTAATGTTGATAAATGTAAAGTAATGCACCTAGGACGGAGTAATCCTATAACTGCGTATACATTAAATGGAAGTAAACTCGGGACTACAGAACAGGAGAAGGACTTGGGTATTCTCATTACAAATAAGCTGAGCAGCAGCACTCAATGTCAAGCAGCAGCTGCAAAAGCAAACAAGATTCTAGGGTGTATAAAAAGAGAGATTAGATCCCGTGATCCCAACATATTGTTACCCCTCTATAAATCACTTGTAAGGCCACATCTGGAATATGGGATCCAGTTTTGGACTCCACATTTTAAAAAGGACATTCAGAAGTTAGAGTCAGTTCAAAGGCAGGCAACTAGACTATTACAAGGAATGGAAGGCCTCCCATATGATGACAGGTTGAAAAAGTTAGATATGTTTAGCTTAGAAAAAAGACGTCTCAAAGGAGATCTCATTTATATGTATAAATACATGTGTGGTCAATATAAAGGACTGGCACATGACTTATTTCTTCCGAAGACAATACTAAGGACCAGGGGGCACTCACTGCGAGTGGAAGAAAAGCGATTCCGACAGCTAAATAGGAAAGGGTTCTTTACAGTTAGAGCAGTCAGACTGTGGAATGCCCTACCACAAGAGGTAGTAATGGCAGAAACTATAACAGCTTTCAAAAAAGGACTGGATGATTTCCTCAGTACACAAAACATTGTTGGTTATAAATGACTTAGTGACTAAATGTAGAACTGGTGGAGGAAGGTTGAACTAAATGAACCTAGGTCTTTTTTCAACCTTAGTAACTATGTAACTATGTAACACATGATCCACATGTTCTCACCAAAAAGTGGTAAAGGATAGCATCCCATGTAACAATAGCTTCACTTGTATCCAATCAAGAATACCATTGATGCAAAACATCCATAAAACAATTTTTACTAATCAGCAACATATAAAACATCACACTTGGCATTATAGGGCAAGCATAAATGCAAAACTACACCCTCCATGAATTGGGGAGGGGCAGGTGGAGAAGCATGATCAGGTACTAACACAATTGCTCCGTGACAGTACACAATTAGATAAAGAGTAGATTGTGCATCACAGAACATCACTGCCAGTTAGGGCTAATGTATAGTGCACTTATAGCCATCTACCCAAATCGCTGTATAGCCTGGTGTATGATTTAACACCCCATGTCCTCAGAACCAAAGTTACCCTTTCAGTGCAGTAGTTTGCTATAGCTCACCACCACTATATCCCCATTCAGTATAGTAAATTTCTATGACACACTAGCATTAGATGCGCTCCATGTGTCCATGCTGCAGAGGAGCATAAATACCCCTTTTTGGCATCGATGTTCAATAGCGCATCCACCCATATTAAACATAGTTAAATAGGAAGTAACTTGTGCGCCGTAAGGTATCGCCGCCAAGTGTGGCAAGTATATAATACATTTTTAGCCACCCAGACGTATTAGTGTGTAATATGGTGTATGATTTCACACCCCATGTCCTTAGATGTCATAAATGCCCATTCAGTGCAGTAATTTATTATAGCACATCAACATTAGACACCCATTAAACATAGTAGATTTCTATGGCACACTAATATTAGATGCACTTCATGCGTCCATATTGCAGGGGAGTATATCAACCCAATGCTTAATTTAAGTCCAGGAATCACCAGGTAGAATTGTTTAATCTATGGCCTGTAGGCACACTCCCCATGCAACAAAAAGCATGCTCAAGTACATCTAAAGTTTGCTCAACAACATTTTGACAAGCCTTTGGATGCTGTAATACACATCACACTTTGCGGACTTTTACATCATACCAACAGTGATGCTTGAAGGTGAGAACATCATGGTGTGGAGCTGTCTTTCAGTATACAGCACTGGCAAAATTCATGTTTCAATGAAGGATGAATGGACAAATGTACCAAAATATTCTTGAGAAAAATATGCTGCCATCTACCAGAATGACGAAGATGAAACAAGGGTGGAGATGTCAGCAAGACAATGATACGAAACACACACGGTAGCCAGTTGATATTAGAAAAAGAAAAAAAAGCTGCTAAAATGGTCCAGCCAATCACCAGACCTGAATCCAGTAGAAAATTTATGAAAGGAACTAAAGCTCACACTTCATAGAAGGCGCCCAAGGAACCATCAGGATTTGAACAGTGTTTGTGGGGACAAATGGGCCAAAATTAAACCTGTGCAATGCATGCAACTAGTTTCTCCATGCAAGAGGCATCTTGAAGCTGTCATCACCAACAAAGGCTGTTGTAGGAAGTAATAAACACATTTCAGTAAATGCATTCAATACTGTTTCCCAGTATAACCTCTCATTATACTAGAAAAAAATAGGTTTAAGTCAGCTCACCAGTCCTATTAGAAGAGTAGCCGTCACGGATTCAGTGAGACTCCAGCACAAGTAATATAAGGAAAAATTCTCCAGCGTCCGCTCTTCTAAAATCAATTTTATTCCAAATTTGTTTTAAAAAGATGTACAATCACTGGTACATGAAGGATAAAAACAAATTCTTGACACAATCATCCCTGGGATGCCTGAAGTCTGTGTGTACATGAATTTGTTTTTATCCTTCATGTACCAGTGATTGTACATCTTTTTAAAACAAATTTGGAATAAAATTGATTTTAGAAGAGCGGACGCTGGAGAATTTTTCCTTATATTCTCATTATACTGTAACACTACATTGTTTTCTATGGTTTGATCTCTTTGCCTGTGTAGATTGGATGGGTTGTTACTATCATCTAGTGAGAAATTCATGTTAAAAGCACTTTTAGAAATATATTGACATGGTCAATACATGTAGAGAGGACTGAGAATAAGAGGAACAGTGCCAGAAAGAATAAAACAGACAACAGGTATTTAAACCATGCACTATGCATTTCATTTTATTGTGAGGTGTAAAGTCACTGTAAGGCACAGATATAATATTTTGAAATATAAGATACAGTCTCTAAGTAAGACTCCTTTCAAAGTAGGTGCTTGATGAACTTGATGAAATTTTTTTCAGCCTTACTATGCAATTATAGACAGTGTTCTTTAGAGTGAAAGTTGACAAAATAATACCCGAGTATTAAAATTACATGGTACACTATAATCGGGCTCTTCTCTTAAACCTAAATTTGTGGTGTTCTCCTGACCTTGGTGCTCTGTACAGTTTACAAATGAATCTGAGCCAAGAAAGAACCAAGCCTGTGAAAATATTCTGTGAACACTTCCTTGTTGTCATAGTGATGTTGTATTTCACAGTTGGGATTTATTCATATACATTCAACTTTAAAGATTCGGATTAGCTGTTGACTGGCATTGCTGAGTTAGATCATTTATTTGGCACTCAATGTAATGAGTATTTGGCTGGGTCTATTAAGAGGTCAATATAGCAGGTGAGGACAGCAAGTTTGCAGCTTTCAGCAGATCGCATTCAAATTAAGAGTTGGGTGGAATCTCAAGATCAACCATAGCAAGTGGTAAAGTTCATCCAGATGAATATGGTAAAACTGTTTAAGAACAAATATTTGCTCATGAGAGAAGAATCATTTCACCAAGAGATTTGTGGTTTGATGCTCTTCTTGGAGATGAGTCAATGGAGATAAGAATTTAGACATATTGCCATATCAATAGAAATTTGACTCACCGCTTTGATATTCTCAATGAATCAGCCTGAATTAATAAAGAAAAAAATGTTTAGATTTTTTTGGGGGTTGGCAAAAAAGATTTAATGATTTAATGAAAAATTATAATTAGTCATATTAAATATATAAATAAAAGTTACTCTTATTGAAGTGTGTTCTTTTACTTTAACTTTATTGGTTTTGTCCAATCCTTTCAAAAATATTTCGTTTCAGGGAGGGATTTAAAACAATAAAATGAGGCATATTTACCAGATCTAGCCCCTCATACATTCAGAGAGGACCACTTTGGACAAGTATGTCATGAAAATGAAATGACAAAGAAGGGGGGCGCAAATGGTGTCTTATCCGGTGGTACCAGAAAGATTTTTAAATGTGCACTAACCTGGTGCAGTTGTGTTAAATACACAACCACTATAACCACGTGTTGAGAAAGGCTGCTGCAGAACCCAGGAAGATGGCGTTGGAGGAGATGGAAGAAAAAGATCTTTCCAAGCTGCCAGAAGAAGATCACTAAAGATCAACGGGGATAAAGACATCGGATTTTATAGTTCTATGCATTTCGGAGCTGTACAACCCCTTCTTCAGAAACAAAAATCAAAAATGTACATTACCTTCTTCAGGAACAAAAATCAGTAATGTACAATACCCTTCTTCAGGAACAAAAATAATCAATAATGCATATTACCCTTCTTCAAGGATCAAAAATCAATAATGTACATTATTGATTTTTGTTCCTGAAGAAGGGATTTTACAGCTCCAAAACGTGTAGAACAATAAAATCCGATGTCTTAATCCCCATTGATCTTCAGTGATCTTCTTCTGGCATCGCAGATAGATCCTTTTCTTCCATCTGCTCCAACGCACTTTGGATAAGTAGTTATGACTTTCCATTTTTTGGTAATCTGAATGATATGAAGTAGTTAGTTGACTGTAATCTGACATCATTCGAGGCACTTTCAGTGACATTCAGCTCCAGGCACCAGAATGTTGACACAAATAACAGTCTTCGGCAGTCAGGTGACTCCAAAAAGTAGACATTATCATTTTCTGTCCGGGCATAGACCAATGAAATAATCAGAAGATCTACTGGGGAAGAGCTGGGGATTATTGTCTTAAAATCATCACTGACATTAGCAAGAGTTTTTGTACAGGTCAGAGAATCTCTTTATAAGATAGACAATATATCAATTTAGATATATAGCATACCGATGTCAGAACTTGTTTTCCTTAGGAGGTTTGGAGGTTTGATTTCCTTTGGAGGTTTGTTTTCTTTTAAAATCACGGACTTGTACTTGAAAAATAGCTTTAATGTCATTAATGAACCATATTATAGCTTCTGTCTGAGATCTGTTGATGGACCCCATTAAGTCTCAAGGCTACAACTAAAACATTACTGTTTGAGACTGAAAAACATATGAAAGCAGAAGTTCGGCAAAGTCAAAGTTTAAATATGTCACTTAGTGAAGAGGAATTTGTTCCTTATTATCAAGTGCTGTCACAGTAAAACTTTGATTGGAATTTGAGAAGTTGATGTAGTGAAAATGAAAAGTTAAATACATTTCATATGCCTAGATAAAAGAGGAGTTGGTATACACAATGCGTTACATGGTTACATACATTGTAAAGGACCAACTTACCATTCATCTACTTATTATTATTTTACAACGTCACCATTTTATTTTACATACTGCTTGAATACTTCATCTAAGGAATTACATTTTTGGTGAAATAACATAAATATGACATGAGTCAAGTTTAGAAGCATGTGATTAGTAAAGGGACCCTGGGTTCAAATGCTCCGAGAGATAACATCTACTAAGAAACTGCGTAGGTTTCCTCCAAGTACTCCATGTACCCACACTCAAATACATATACTGATATGGAATTTAGGTTTTGAGCCCCAATGAGGACACTGATGCCAATCTAGTATGGATTCCCTGCATATGGGTGTCATTGCATGTTTTCCCTGATAAGAGAAGAGCTGGCAGAATCATGGATGCCCCTCTTAAACTTTCTGCAGGGAAGATTTGAGGCCACAAGGAGATGATCTCAGAGAAAAGAGAGTAAAGAAGCTGATTCATTTGTGATCATTTGGTCGCCACAGAAGAGTCATTTCAGTTAATTTTAGCATATGATTATAAATATAGAAAAAAAAATGAAAAAAAAATGATAAAAATAGTATTTTTACGCTCTTTTCAGTTTTGTGAAGATAAAATAGAATTGGTCACTGACATCCGACTTCTTAAGGTCATTCAAAAATATATTTATACAGACTTATTAAAGAAACTGGTGAATATCACTCCTTGCTAGTCCCCAGTCTCTAGAGATTAAATGACTTGAACAGCTTGATAGATTAAAGTAGCATTTTTTTTACAATAATTCAAACTTTAAATGAAATGTATCTTCTTTAAAATAATAGAACGATCGGGAAAAAAACAAATAGTCATATAAATAACAGGGTAATGTTATAAATAGTTTAGAATGTATTTCAATAGAGAGATTCTCTGCACAAAGAATTTTAATTAAATAGATTTATAGTCAGCATAGCAAGGGTTAAATCAATTAAACCAATGCTATACGCAATGGGAACAATTTAAGAAAATTAATGAGAAGGTGATATCTTTACAAGATCACATTATGGATCCAAGATTGGTCTTCTTTCCCGCTGAATATTAATTCTGTATGACAAATCTGCCCCTTCTGATAACACATATCTGTCTCCTAAATGTTCATTTGTATTATTTCTCTACTTGTTTTGAGATTACTCGGAACAGTTTACATTAAAACCTTTAACTCATTGTGCCAAGAACTGCTACAAACAATCTCTGCAGCCTGTAATAAAGACCCTTTGTTTCTATTATAATGTAAAACGGCTGTTTAGAAACTAATTTAATCTAAACTGGACGATCACAATTTTGTAAACTACAGATAAAACCTTAATGTGATCATAATTAATTTTTAGCTATTTATTTATTCATTTATTTACCAGTTTTCCAAAAGATGAGTTTAGCGCTTATTAATACAGTTGTGGCTAAATACTCAAATTTGCAAGGCTTGACACATTTTGGACACTATCAGACAAGTCTATAAAAATATAAAATGTAAAATGTAAAATGTTAAGGTAATTTTTTTTTCTAGTAAGGGGCAACTTCTAAAAATGTTTAAAAAAATAGCAATGGTAAATCGGCTGGGTTATCTTGCTTGGGTTTGGTGACATTTTTGTTGTGCCAAATTCATCAAAATAGCGTATGTGATTCAAAGTTGTCTTTTTTCTGTTTCTAACTTTTTTCCTGATCCTTTAGCAGGAAAATCACACATTGTGAAAAAAAAATGCCTATCTATATCCACAACTACAAGTTACAGGCAACTATTACTACTAGAGTAAATTAATGTTAGGTGGATAGTGGGTACGCTATGTGATTGACACAGTATTAGTGTGATATTTTTTGAAAATCCCATTCATGTGCTTTGGAAAAAGTCTATGCAGATTCTACTTTGAAGTTGACTTGCATTACTGATTGTTAATCTGCAGTACGTCAATTTAATTTAGGTTGTGATTTTTTTTTTTCTCGAGAAATTTCTGCCTTTGCAATGCATAGGGTTGAATCTACTGGAAATCTGCAGCTAAATCTGTATGTAGTACATTCAAATCAGTAGCATAGCTATCAAGGGGCAGAGGGGGCGGTCACCCCAGGCCCTTGATCTGGAGGGGCCGACCTGGCATTAACCCTACCCAGGGCTGAATTAGCTACTATTAGAAAGCATGCTGCAGGGGCAGGAAGCTCTAATCAGCTCCTGCCAAGACTGAAGAAAATACCTGCTAGTCGTACGAGACATGCGATAATGTCATGCTCATGTGACTCTTGTGAGAGGAACCACAGAGTATTGCTGGCTGAAAGCAGCAGAAGGTAAAGGAGAAGCTGGAGGAGGAAAGATGGGGGTGAAGGGTGTGACAAAGGGGTGCAGGGTATGTGTCATATGGGAAGTGCAGACTCTGACAGGTGTGATGGGGTGCAGGGTATTTGAGAGAGAGAGATAAGGAGGGGTACAGGCTGTGTGGGATATGAAGGTGCAATGTGTGAGCTAGAGGAGTGTGAGGGTATGCAGGGTGTGAGCTAAAGAAGTGCAGGGTGTGAGATAGAGGGATGTGAGGGGATGGAGGGTGTGTGAGAGAGGGATGCAGGGTGTGACATAGAGGGGTGCAGGGTATGACATAGAGGGGTGCAGGATGTGATATAAATGGGTGCAGGTTGTGAGATACAGGGGTGCAGTGTGTGAGAGAGCACCAAAAAGGAGGTGAAGATGAGGGAGAAGGTAAGTTTTCCACCATGGAGCTGAAGATGTGTGGAACTTTTACTGTAGAGTGTGAGAGGGGGAAAAGGAGTGTTCACTTAGTATACAAAGTGAGGGCACAGCATGGAGGAAAAAGTATATGGAGGACAGCGTCTGGGCACATTATAGAGGCTGTTCGATGTGAAAAGAGGGCACAGTATGGAGAGGGGGCAGTGTGGGCTAGGGCACAGAAAATGTCAAGGTAATTGTTCATATCTCAGGTACATTGGTAGTTTGGACAGCGTATTGGCCAAGTTTCATAAGAGGGGATGGTTTGATGAATATTTTTCATACTCGTATATGAGGGAGACAGTGTGGAGGCCATGTATCATAAGGGGGACTCTGTGGGGGGGGTGTCAATTTTTGGATAGAGAGCATATTAGGGCAAATTTATTAAGGTACTCAGTATAAGGGTTATTTAGTGCATGGCATGGGAGGATATTTTTTATTTAGGCGTAACTATAATGACGCTGTTATTTTTAAGGGCATAAAAGAAGATGGAAGTCTGCAGAGATGGGTTGAGAATGTCCAAAGTCATTATGGCATCTGGACCAGATGAAGAAGAATGTGATGAAACAAGTTCATTCAGAAAAGAAGCCACCTATAAAGTACCTGGATATTAGGGTGTATTTATACTGGATAGTCGCCGCTTTAAACAACTGCTGGCCAGTTATATGAAGATCGGCAGTCGTTTAATGGCCTGTAACTGCAGACTTATGAATCCTCATAGCATGTATACAGCGTGCTTTCAGGGTTTTCCAGTGAGGGCAATGAGAGCAGCCATCATGTGACTACAAGTGTGCAATTCGCATACTTCTGGCCACATTTCAACTAGACGTGCATGGCTACGCTTAGTTCACTTGTATCATATGACAAACCTGGACAACCCCTTTAATATGCCCCTTCTTTGCACGTTATAACATTGTTGTCAGCAACACATGTTTATTGCAGGACTATCTGTTGCTCAGAGCTATGATATTTAAGCAGCAATCTTACTGTGTAACTTATTTCACTCAACAGACGAAGGTTTTTCTCGTGCATCTGGTGATTGGCAGTCTGTTTTATTTAAATGCACTATAAATGGTAAGTCTATGTTCACATAGTGCATCCACATTCATTGAGTGGCTTCTTCGGGAGCCCTGCATAACAGCATTCAAGAGTAGGTGCTGACGGGGCCAATGAACTGTAATGAACTGACAGAGTCAGACATTAATTTTGGCATTAAGACAATCAAGGAGGCATCTGACTTGCTCCAAATTTATTTTGCAACAGAACTACGAGCCCAAACATACAGCCAATGTCATTAAAGGAGTTGTCCAGACTGGTAACAAGAGTCTGCATTCGCTTTATGTAATTGCTGAATCATGACAGCTCGTTGTGTACATGCTATTATTTTTGTTAGATTTTTGTCACATTTTTTGGTGCAGTTTTGTTGTCAGAAAGTTCTGACTTTTGACTTCCCAGCAAAGTATATGAGAATTCAGATTTACTGTACACACATTGCAGTTTTTTGTCAGCATGTTCTATCTTTTTGCTTTTTCTACCTACATTTTCACTAGTGATGGGAGGATTCCCAGATCAATCGCCCGCCAACTTGGGATTGACGGGGGATTGATCCCCAGTATCTGGCCGGATGCCGGTCCCCAGAATCCGCCGCAAAGGGGGTAGGAGCAAACGCTTCATACTCACTGATCACCTTTGCAGCTGTCACACTGCTCCTGCGGCTGCTCATTCTTCTTTCGGGGCCGCACATTAGGCTCATACATATTCACTGCTTCCCCCACCCACCAATGTCTGTGATTGGTTGCAGTCAGACAGCGCCCCCAGCCTGTGTGACAGCCTGTCTGATACTTCCAATCACAGACCTGGTCTGCGGGTGTACAGTAAAAATAAATAAATAACTAAAAAAAACAGCATGCAGTCCTCCCCAATTTTGATAACCAGCCAAGATAAAGCCAGACAGCTGGGGGCTGGTATTCTCAGGCTGGGGAGAACCATGGTTCTTGGTAGCCTAAGTCTAAAAATATCAGCCTGCAGCCACCCAAGATTGTTGCATCCATTAAATGCGACACCCCCAGCACTTTACCCGCCTCTTACCAATTGCTCTGGTGCGGTGGCAATTGGGGTAATAAGGGGTTAATCTGGCTCACAGCTGACACTAAGCCCTAGATTAGTGATTGCAGGCATTTATGAGACCCCCATTACTAATCTGTAAGTGAAAAGAAATAAACTGTGAGGGAGTCATGTCCCCTCTCAAGAGATGATTTTAGAGATTCATCAACTGACCATCTTCTTAGGGGTACTTTGCACACTATGACATCGCAGGTGCGATGTCGGTGGGGTCAAATTGAAAGTGACGCACATCCGGCATCGCAGGCGACATCGTAGTGTGTAAAGCCTAGATGATACGATTAACGAGCGCAAAAGCGTCATAATCGTATCATCGGTGTAGCGTCGGCGTAATCCATAATTACGCTGATGCGATGGTCCGATGTTCCTCGCTCCAGCAGCAGCACACATTGCTGTGTGTGAAGCCGCAGGAGCAAGGAACGTCTCCTACTGGCGTCACCGCGGCTCCCATAGGATATGCGGAAGGGAGAAGGTGGGCGGGATGTTTACATCCTGCTCATCTCCGCCCCTCCGCTCCTATTGGCCGTCTGCCGTGTGACGTCGCAGTGACGCCGTAAGACACGCCCCCTTAATAAGGAGGCGGGTCGCCGGCCAGAGCGACGTCCCAGGACAGGTGCGTCCATGTGAAGTTGCTGTAGCGATAATGTTCGCTACGGCAGCTATCACAAGGATATCGCAGCTGCGACGGGGGCGGGGACTATCGCGCTCGGCATCGCAGCATCGGCTTGCGATGTCGCAGCGTGCAAAGTACCCCTTAGGTCATCTCCCTGTCGGGACAACCCAACAGCGATGCCAGGCTCTCTACCCTTTTTGTGCTGAATGGTAAAATCATACTTCTATAGAGACAAGCTCCACTACAGTAACTTACCATTGTTGCCAGCTACTGGTGCAGCCAGCTGAGAGGGTTGTGGTCTGTCACTATGCTGAAGCTGCATCCATACAGGTAAGGTTACAGTTTGGCAAGACACTACTTCTCCATAATGAAATATGCCACTTCCCTCCGTGCTTATCTGGCTGAGCACAGCACCCAGGCCATATGCACTGGCATCTTTTTAACTCCTTAAGGACCAAGCAATTTTTTGTTTTCGCTTTAGTTTTTTCCTCCCATTATTAAAAGAGCAATAACTTTTTATTTTTTGGTTGATATAGCCTTGTGAGGGTTTGTTTTTTGTGGGGTGAGTTGTGCTTTTAAATAACACCATTCACTTTATTGTATGATGTAACAGTATGCAGAAAATAAATGATGGCAATATAGAAAAAATAGGGACATTCTGCACTTTTTATTTAAATTTCTTATTTCTAACATTCACTTTACCATAAAACTGATCTGTCAGTATGGTTCTCCAGGTCAATACAATTACATAGTTACCAAACATGTATAGTTTTTGCTTCATTTATGTAATGAAAAAAAAATTAGAAATGGTAAAAAAATCACCAATCTTGCTTGTACCACCACTTTCTGAGAGCTGTAACGTTTTAAATTTTTGGGATCTGGGGCTGTGAGGGCATGATTTTTGCTCCCTGAGCTGATGTTTTTTACTGATATTATTTTGGGGCGTATACAATAATAGTCTAAAGAAAGGTGTTTTTACAGTACACTTAAGAATGTGGGTATTGGGAATTAATTGAAATTGTCTTGGATAGCATAATCAAGATAATTGGTGCAGCATGCAAGATGTTTTGGAGGGAGGAGTAAGAGGTTCTGATTATTGAGTGTGAACTACAAAGCTCTGGGCTTGTAGAATTGGGGAATTGGCAATGGATTCTTTCAGTACTGTGAAAGGCCGCTTACAGTCAGCAATCTAGTCGACTGTTTGCAGTAGCTTATTTTTTGTGAGGTCCATCAGAGGCTTGGCAAGGGTACTACAGTTGGAGACAAACTTTCTTGCTGTACTTAAGAAGGACATCCCCTGCGTCTTGGTCTTTGGGGTATTAACCCCTTCAGCCACAAGCCTATTTTGACCCTAAAGACCAGGACATTTTTTGCAATTTTGACCAGTGTCACTTTATGAGGTTATAACTCTGGAACGCTTCAACGGATCCCGGTGATTCTGAGATTGTTTTTTTCGTGACATATTGGGCTTCATGTTAGTGGTAAATTTAGGCCGATATTTTTTGCATTTATTTGTGAAAAAAACAGAAATTTTGCGAAAATTTTGAAAATTTTGTAATTTTCAAACTTTTAATTTTTATGCTCTAAAACCAATGAGACATATGACACAAAATAATTAACAAATAACATTTCCCACACGTCTACTTTACATCAGAACAATTTTGGGAAAAAAAAAAAATTTAAGGAAGTTATAGGGGTTCAAAGTTTATGAGCAATTTCTCATTTTTACAACAAAATTTACAAAGCCACTTTTTTTAGGGACCACATCACATTTGAAGCGATTTTGAAAGGTCTACATGACACAAAACACCCAAAAGTGACACCATTCCAAAAACGGCACCCCTCAGGCTTCTCAAAACCACATTCAAAAAGGTTATTAACCCTTCAGGTGCTTCACAGTGACTAAAGCAATGCGAAAGGAAAAAATTAACATTTTACTTTTTGCAACAAAAATGTTAATTTAGCCTCAAATATTGCATATTCACAAGGGTACCCCCAAAATTTGTTGGGCAATTTCTACTGAGCACGCAGATACCTCATATGTGGCGAGAAACCACTGTTTGGGCGCACGGCAGGACTCGGAAGGGAAGGAGCGCCATTTGACTTTTTGAACAGAAAATTAGCTGGAATCGTTAGCCGCACCATGTTGCGTTTGGAGAGCCCCTGAGGTGCCGAAACAGTGGAGCTCCCCCACATGTGACCCCATTTTGGAAACTAGACCCCTCATGGAATTTATCAAGATGTTTATTGAGCACTTTGAGCATCTGGGGGCTTCACAAAAGTTAATAGAGTTGAGCCGTGAAAATAAAAAAAAACATTTTCACTACAAAATTGTTACTTCAACCAGGTAGCTTTTTTTTCACAAGGGGATCAGGAAACATTGCACCATAAAATGTATTGTGCAATTTCTCCTGAGTACACAGACACCTCATATGTGGTGGAAATCAAATGTTTGGGCGTGCAGCAGGGCTCGGAATGCAAGGAGCGTCATTTGACGTTTCAAACACAAAATTGTCTGGGATAATTAGCTTATTCCATGCTGTGTTTGGAGACCCCCTGAGGTGCCGAAACAGTGGAGCTCCCCCAGATGTGACCCCATTTTGGAAACTAGACCCCCATGGCATAGAAAAAAAAACAGGGCGCACGCACGAATGTTCTGCAAAAAAGGGGGGGGGACTAGGTGGGATGGAAAAAAGAAGTCCTGTCCAAAGTCGAGTACGACTGCAGGACGATTGCTGATCAGGTACCTAATTGTTCAAGTTTTGTTTTGTTTTGTTTTTTATTTGGGGTGCACAAAAAAAGCAAAAACTAGAGCAACAATTATGTACCTGATCAGCACTTGGTGGCAGGCAGGTGGGGGAGGAGGGGGGGGGGAGAGGGAGTGGGAGATGCGATTGGGGATAGTTAGAAAAGAGCCACGAACAATACTTACAGGATGGATCAGAACAGCGGCAGATGGGGGGGCAGCGGCATATAAAGGGAGCATCTGTGATTGTGAGACGGGGCGGCTGGGATAGGGTGGAGGCAGCTGGGATAGGGCGCAGTGGATGCAGGAGCGGCAGAGGATGGGGGGAAGGGAGGATGGGGGGGATGGGTGGGAAGGGGAGTGGGAGGTGAGATTGGGGATAGTTACAGGATGGATCTAGGCAGCAGGATCACAGGAGATGAAGGAGGCAGCAGATCAGGGAGGGTGAGAGGTGGGAGAGGGAGCGCAGCGCAGATCACGGAGGAGACAGGTGAGCAGAGCACAGATCACGGGGGTGAGAGGTGAGGGAGCACAGATCACGGGGGTGAGAGGTGAGGGAGCACAGATCACGGGGGTGAGAGGTGGCGGGAGCACAGATCACGAGGGTGACAGGTGAGGGAGCACAGATCACGGGGGTGACAGGTGAGGGAGCACAGATCACGGGGGTGACAGGTGAGGGAGCACACATCACGGGGGTAACAGGTGAGGGAGCACACATCGCGGGGGTGACAGGTGAGGGAGCACACATCACGGGGGTGACAGGTGAGGGGGCACACATCACGGGGGTGACAGGTGAGGGAGCACACATCCCGCGGTGACAGGGGAGGGAGCACACATCACGGGGGTGACAGGTGAGGGAGCACACATCACGGGGGTGACAGGGGAGGGAGCACACATCACGGGGTTGACAGGGGAGGGAGCACATATCATGGGGTTGACAGGGGAGGGAGCACATATCATCGGGGTGACAGGGGAGGGAGCACACATCACGGGGTTGACAGGGAGGGAGCACACATCACGGGGGTGACAGGGGACGGAGCACACATCACGGGGTTGACAGGGGAGGGAGCACACATCACGGGGTTGACAGGGGAGGGAGCACACATCACGGGGGTGACAGGTGAGGGAGCACACATCACGGGGGTGACAGGGGAGGGAGCACACATCACGGGGGTGACAGGGGAGGGAGCACACATCACGGGGGTGACAGGGGAGGGAGCACACATCACGGGGGTGACAGGGGAGGGAGCACACATCACGGGGTTGAAAGGGGAGGGAGCACACATCACGGGGGTGACAGGGGAGGGAGCACACATCACGGGGGTGACAGGGGAGGGAGCGCACATAACGGGGGTGACAGGGGAGGGAGCGCACATCACGGGTGTGACAGGGGAGGGAGCGCACATCACGGGGGTGACAGGGGAGGGAGCGCAGATCACGGGGGTGACAGGGGAGGGAGCGCACATCACGGGGGTGACAGGGGAGGGAGCGCACATCATGGGGGTGACAGAGGAGAGGGCGGGTAGCCGATCATGGGGGTGAGAGTTGGGGGGGAGTGGGCAGCACATCACGGAGGTGAGGGGACGAGCAGCACATAACGGAGGAGAGAAGGCGCGCAGCATATAACGGAGGGGAGGGGGCGGGCAGCACATAACGGAGAGGGGGCGCGCAGCACATAACGGAGGAGAGGGGGCGGGACCGGGCAGCACATAACGGAGGAGGAAGCGGGCAGCCGATCTCGAGTGGAGGGGGCTGGCAGCACATCACGGAGGTGAGGGGACGAGCAGCCGATCACGAGGGAAAGGGGCCGGGCAGCAGATCGGGGGGGAGCGGTGGCACTGTGGCAGATGGAGGGCGGCGGCGGATCGGGAGATGTGGGGGTGAGGGTGCGGGCAGCAGATACGAGGGGTGGGGGTGCGGGCAGCAGATCGGGGAGACAGGTGGCAGATCACGGAGGGCAGCGGCGCCGGCGGATCGGGAGGCTTTTCGCCGGATTCATACAGTGCAATGGCAGCGCGGCAACTTCCGGGTCCCATGCTCCGGTCACATAACAGCATGGGACCGGATCTTGTCGCCCTGCCATTGCACTGTATACACTCACTGTGCTGGCGTGGTGCAGGGCCGACAAGTGAAGCTGATGGGGCGGTCACTGGCAACAGGTCCACTGTGGTTGGAGAGATCGGTCACAAGGCCGATCTCTCCAATCAGAGCTACTGGAGCTGGGGGAGGGTGATCCAGTGAGGTCACCCAGCTCCAGCCAATGGCCAGTGCTATAGCTGCACTGGCCAGCGCTGGATTTCAATGTTTCAGTCACTTTAAATGACTGGAACATTACAGTGGCTGTGATTGGTTGAGCGGCATTCGTCAGCCAATCACAGCCTCCGTAGGTCCGGGGAGGAGGCACCACCCCTCCTGAGGTCAGGTACAGGTCCCCTCCTCCCCGAATCTGCGGTTTGTGTTACCCCATTGCAATCACTGGAGGCTCCGGTGCCGCGATTCCGCCATGACGGAAAGATCCGTCCTTGGTCTTTAAGGCCCAGGGCACCATGACGGATCTTTCCGTCCATGGTCGGGAAGGGGTTAAAGGAGTTGATGGCATCTACCGTCCTTGTCTCTGGCTTCAGAGTTATGCAATCCACTTGGTGATCGAAGCATTGCACCTCCATCATGCCTATTTGACATTTTACTGGCTTTATAGTGAAACCAGTGACCTGTACCCACCGCAGCACCTTCTCTAGGTGTTCCTTCCAGGTAGAACTGAAGACAGCAATGTCATCCAAGTAAAGAACAGCATACCCATCCAGTCCATCGAGCAGCTAGTTGCTGGAAGGTGGTAGCAGCATTTCTCATGCTAAAGGGCATAATGAAGGATTTGTACAATTCGACTGGGATGAAAGTGGTGTTCATTGAAAATTTGGGGCAGTGTAGGGATCTTAGAGTAAAGGCGTTAGTGGAGTGTTTTTTCATTTACAATTTATACTAAATGACAGTTGACAAGAGTTTTCTACATAATTAATAGAAAATGTTCTTATAAACTTTTATACTTTTATTTAAAGTCATATTACACACTTTCATATTATCAAGGCTTAAATCACATTAGACTTTCGTACATAACAGAAGTTATTCTCCTTCCTAAAACAGCTGCTTTAGCATTTACTGGAATGTAGATGTTTCTCATTCATAAATTTCTGTGATGCAAAATGAATTGTCTGGATTACACAGCCAAAGAGTGGGAGGTGAACAGAGCGTTGCATTGTGTCTCTTCGTGATGCATTTCCTCTGCGCTGTCTGTCCTATTATCAGCTGATTAGTTGGCATTTTTTTCTTGTACGGTCATATGGAATATGTGAATTTATTTTCATACACTCACAAGCAAACAAGGTTCTTATGGACTCCATCATCTGACTAATGTTAAACAATTAACAGGTCAAAAATGTTAAAAGGTTATTGATGCAGATTGTTGAGAAACTTGTGAAACTACGAGTCTATTTTGTGAGGCACATATTGGGTTTTTTGAAAATTAATTTAAATTATATTTAGAAAAGTACAAGCAAAGCTTCACTTTGTACAAATTCCACTCAAAGTGGTAGACATTAAAATGTAATGAAGCTTATGAAGTATTATACTGTATATTGTTATCAAATATCAAAAACTGGCTAACAAATTAGGGTAAGGAAGGAATCCAAAAATATAGTTTAACAAACAAAAAATTCTTAAAATGTACACATTTTATTTCTAATACTTAAAAAACCACAATAGGTGAATATGTAGAAAAAAAACCACTCCATAAGGCCCGTTTCACACGTCAGTGAAAAACAGTGACGTTTTTCACTGGCGTGTAAAACATGCACATGTCCCTGCGTGTGCCGAAAATCACGGCACACGTGGGTTGTCTAAGTGCAATCCGGGCTCCGTTATCCGTGGCCCGTGATTGCACTTAGAAATCAACTCACCTGCGCCCGCTCCCGCTGTCCATGGTGCTGATCTCTCCCGCGACGCAGCATCCGGCCTGCGGTGACCCCCGCAGCAGCTGCTTCCGGGTCGGCTGTGTCGCGCATAATGACTATGCGCGACAGTAATCAGCCGGCTTAGAAGCAGCAGGGAGGACGGGCTGCAGAGGACATCGCTGGACGCCGGGTGAGTTAAAATGTTTATTATTTTAAATGCACGTTTTTTTCTGGCACGTGTTTCACGGCTCACACCACTGCGTGGTCTGTGGAACATCAGTGATACCAGAAAAAAATGGACATGTCTCCGTGCAGCAATCACGCACACGCGGGTACGCTGCACGGAGACACGTGCAGTGAAAAATCACTGACGTGTGAGCAGACCCATTCATTATAATGGGTCTGCGTATGTCAGTGATTCTGGTACGTTTAAAAAAAAGCACAAACGTACCAGAATCACTGACGTGTGAAAGGGGCCTAAAAGAGGAACCGGAGTACCAATAAAGGTGAGAAAAGCAAGGGTGTGATCATATACATAAGAGGGCCCTGATATTACCCCTAAGGTCTCACCCTGCCACGGAGGACCATAAACAAAGTGCAAATGGAACCCCCGCTCAACGAAGACTCACCCTCAGAGACCCTAATGAGGCCCTAATCTGAGTCCAACTGACACCAGTAATAGCCACAAAAACTAAATCTGACCAAAGGTACAAATGATCGCGCTCAGGAAGTGAAAATAGCACATGTATCCACTAGCAACATACTATGCAGAATCCTAAAAGATCCAGTATATAAAACAAATCCTAACCGCTAGTGCTACTCTGCGGCAAGGCAGGGTGAGATCTTAGGGGTAATATTGGGGCCCTCTTAGGTATATGACCTCCGTTTCTTCTCTAGCAATAATACTGAAAATGGGTGAAAATAATTATTTGGAGCTTAGATTTAAAATATATATATATGACTTTACTTACTTTATTGATTCTACCATTTGTATTTTTCACAAAATTCCTCAGTCTCATGACTATATTATATGGAACTGTAATAGGGCTCCTTTTCTTAATTTTTTAAAGCAGATTTTTGAGTTTTTTATGTAAACAATGGCTTGTTCAATTAAAAGTTTATGTACAGAGGTTTTACCAATGTTCTAAAGGACAAAACCTCATACAGTACATACTGTATGGCACCCGAAGGAGAAACTGAGGCAACATGTAGAGGTTGTGTGTCTCTGTACCTGTGTACTGCTTATAAGGCTTAATTAATATTGTTCTGTACTTAGCAAAAATAATTGCATACATTTGTCCTTTATAATATTTTAAGAAATAACATCATTACATGATATATTTATAACATGCAACTATGGTCCAGGACAAAACTACTATAAAGGTTATGATTTACTCATATGCAAATAAGACAAAATGAGAAACAAAGTAATCACACTTGAATCTCTTCTAGTCCATTCTTAGAAATTCATGAGATTTTGGGTGAACAGTAACAGTGGCATAACTATAGCAGTTGCAACTGGGCCTTAGAGCGGGACAGAGGGGCAAAAAAGTCCCATGGCCAATATGAGAAGGCCAATACTATCAATGCCATGTGATAGCTGGGGCTCAGTTGGGGATTTTGCCTTTGGGCCCCGAAGCTTCAACAATTCATAATACCACACATGCTAAGGAAAAATAAAAATTCTGCCAATTACATAATAACTCTTTAAGTTGAAACAGGATTCTTTTGGTGGAGAGACCAAATATTACATGCTGTGGAGTATAAGGACCCTCAGTTAGGTTCATAAATATTTGGACAGTGACTGTTCTTCGTGATTTGGCCTTTATTGCAAATAACTTCAGCTGTTTCTTGTTTGTGTCTCTTTCTGCCTTAAGTATTATCTTAAGCATGTGAAATGCATGCTTGTTGGGGTTGAGATCTGGTGATTGACTTGGCAATTGCAGAATATTGCACTTATTTGTCTTAAAAAAAACCCCTGGGTTGCTTTTGCAGTATGTTTTGCGTCATTGTCCATCAATACTATGAAGCACCATCCAATCAACCTTGCTTCATTTGGGTAAATCTGAGCAGAAAGTATAGTCTTGTACAATTCACATTTATCTGCCTGCTTCTGTCTGCAGTCATATTATCAATAAACATTCGTGACCCAGTGCCATTGGAAGCCATGCATGTCCATGCCATCACACTGCCTCCACCATGTTTTACAGAAGATGGGGTGTGCTTTGGGTCATGAGCTGTTCCACGAGTTAGCCATACTTTATTCTTCCCATCATTCTTGTACAGATTGATTTTAGTTTAATTTGTCCAAACAATGTTTTTCCAGAACTAAGCTGGTTTCTTTAGATGATTTTTGCAAAGTTTAATCTCATCTAAATATTTTTAAGGCTGATTAATGGTTTATACATTGGGGTGAACCCTCTGCATTTGCTCTCATGAAGTATTCTCTTTATGTTAGAATTAGATACTCAATCACTTACTTCTTGTTCAGTGTTGTTCACTTTGGTGGATGTTTTTCTGCACCATGGAAAGAATTCTGCAATCATCCATCCCTGTTGTCTTCTGTGAACATCCAAGCCTTTTTGAGTTCCCAGGCTCACCAGTGCCATCTTTTTTTGAAGACTGTACTAAACTGTTAATTTGTTCACTCCTAACATTTCTGCTATCTCTCTGATGGAGTTCTTCAGCCTAATGAGGGTCTGTTTCTCTTCTATTGAGAACTCCTTTGACCACATGTTGTGGGTTCACAGAAACAGCTTTCAAATGCAAATTCCACACCTGGAATTTGTTCCAAACCTTTTACCTGTTTAATTGATGATACATTAATGATGGAATAGCCCATGCAACCCATTGAAGAGCTTTTGAGATAATTGTCCATTTAATTTTGGTCCCTTGAAAAAGAGGCAGCTACATATTAAAGAGCTGTGATTCTTAAACCCTTGCTCCAATTAGGGTGTAAATACCCTTAAACTAAAGCTTAGAGTCTGTACTTTAAGCCAATATTAATTACATAACTGTTCCTTTAATACAGTATATTTCAGTAAACAGCTAAAATGCCAAAACTTGAATCATTGTTCACATTTTTCTAGACCTAACTGTACAATGCCTGCAACAGATCTGTTCCTTTGAAATTTCCTTTTCCTTTCACCAACATTGCTGCCAGAGTAGAAAAATGGATTCTAAAATGTCAGGTTGGTAGCATAGTTAAGTAAAGAGGCTAACAGACCTTATACACCACTATATTAAATTTTGTGTCTTTTGCTTCAGGTGGAGGCTGATCTGCTGTATCAAAGTCCTATCTTCTGCTCTAAGAAGAAGGCGGCCATATTGACAAAAAGTGGAAAATCTAAACCAGCAGATCTGTGGCAGAGTATATCAAAAGGAGGGTTCATATTACAGGTTGATAAAAATTAATCTCTGCTCCTCCTTTCATTATTTATTATGTATATTTTCTGAATAGAGTTGATAGGCTGTTGTGATCATCTGTCTTCCATCCAAAAATGACAGGGCAAGGGACTTTCTTGTAATTACCATATTTTTAAAAAAATAAGACCTCCCCCAAAAATAGACCATATCAGGAGTTTTCATCTTTTTCGGCGTAAGGCTTAAATATAAGCCCTACCCTAAAAATAAGCCCTAGTCGCGGTTCAATAATAAAGTGTCCATGCAGCTAAAAAAGTTAAATATTACTGCAAGACACTTCATTTTAAAAATCAGAAAAGAGAGAAGAAAGAAGAGAAGATCATACTCACCAGACGCCGAACGAGAGGACCTGCAGTGTCGGCTAGAATCAGGGGAGGACGGCGTGCAGCATACCTGCTGGGAGTGCCTGCGTAGGATCGCAAGAGGACCTGAGAGCCATGCAGGCATCTGGGGTCTGGTAAGTATGATTCTTCTGGAGTGGTGGGGTTCTGCTTTTTTCAGGAGGTAAACTTACCCCCAATCGTGTTTCCCCAAGAATAAGACCTATTCCAAAAATAAGCCCTAGTGCTTTTTTCTGTGCAAAAAAAAGTGTAAGACAGTGTCATATTTTTGGAAAGGCATGGTACCCTCTCTTATTAAACATAGGTTATTGAGAGTTCATGTGTGGCCCTTTTCACCAGAAAGTAGTGTCATGCCATGTTTAGCCATGATCAGAACATTGGGAGAGGGTTAGGGTATGTGTGCACGCTGCAGATTTGGTGTACACCAATGCTCCATTGAGTGTCGAGCAGTGCCGAGCATGCTTGCTCATCACTACAAGTTTGAAGTTTGTTAGCATTCAGTGACATCCGGCTGAGATTTTGAAAGCATTGATAAATTTAGACACAAAATATCTAGCTTATGTCTATGGTGCTCCTCCCCAGTTTTCTACCTGTGGAATCAAAAAGGTCTCACTGTCACTCATATATTCTTCAATGCAAGCAATTAGACCCCTTAATTCCAATCATATTGTCCACCATATTGACCACAAAGGGTCTTGAATTATGGCCAAAAATACTTTCAGTAAATCTTGTAAATGGATAACTCTCTGATCTATAGGGAGTCTTTAGGGCTTCCCTATATCTTAGGTTCTATCACAGTTTCACCACCTGAGACCAGGATTATTATACCCCCAAATGGATAGAAATAAATGGGACCACCCTAAAAGAACCATTTTGATTGGAGAATGCTATTACAAAACTATGACAATTAAATGTTTGTTTATCTACAGAATTCTATGACTCAGAAAAAATATAGGGACAAAAAAAAAGTTAAAACTTCAAGAAATTACAATCTCCCATTGAGAATCAGATGTGAGAAATGAAATTCTGCCAACTATGTAACTATTTGATCATTTATGTACCAACGCTTTTGTTTAACTAAGTGTGACACAATACGTGGAAATAATTTACCAGTGAAAGTTTAGGTATGTGTACAATCAGCAGCCAATGTTACAATACAATGTATACGCCTTGTGATATTGTGTCTACTAAAGCAAGCTACAGTATATCTGCTTTTCTATTCCAAAGACAAAACCAAGGAAGAGAACAGAACTATATAGAGTCCAGCATTATTCTAAATATTTAAAATATGAGAATAGGATTTCATGATATTGCAATATTCCCTCTAGGAATATGCAGCAACCGTCAATGCAAAAGTACCATCACCAAACAGCACTAGGTGGATGCAGACAACTGTCACCCACCAGAAAAAAATCAGTGTGTGTGCCCCCACTAGCCAAAGTAACTGCAATTTACATTAATAGTTAATATTTTCAGCTGTTATCTTATTAGAAAATAGTCTCTATGTCCACTGCAAAAATTAATAACATCAAGGTAGACTTATGCTTAAATTCAAGGTGATTTAGAATGGAGAATTTAAATGTTTCATTTTGTCAATATCTGGGTCAGTGAAGGGGTTTGATGGCAACTTAAAAGTAGCTATTGGTCATGTGTAGAAATGAGCAGATCTGTGGATGTTCGGGTTTGCCGGGTTCAGCTGGACTTTAGTTTAAAGTTTGGATCGGGACCCGGATTTGACCTTTGACCCTGAACCCCATATAATTCAATGGGAACAGATCAAAGTGCGCTTGCTCATGTCAACAGTGCTGGCCTGAATGGCTGATGTAGGACACGTCATGCACACTGGGCTGGGTAGAAGGCGGATGGCCATTGCCACAGAGAGGAGGCGCCAGCCTGGAGACCAGCGACACCTCGCAGACCGGACTGCCCCTAGGTGAGTATAAGAATACTGTTTTTTACGTTCTATAGAGCGACCTGTGCTCTTATATACAGTATACTGAAATGCTGTATATTAGGGCTCACTGGTGGTGGCTGCAGCTTATAATCGCCAAATTTAGTGACAGGTTCCCTTAAAGTTCGAATATACCTGGTGAACTGAATCTCCAAAGTTTCATTCATCTCTAGTTCTGATGTAATCCAAAGAGTAATGTCCCATGACGTCCATCGATTTCTATGGAGCTGCCTTCTGAGAATTGGAAGCAGAAGCATACGAGGATACCGCGCTGGGACCGGGCAGGTGAGAGGAAGGGTGCCCCCGCCAGAGCCTGGGAGGGGGACCAGGCACTACAGAAACACAGCATCACAACCACTGGCAGTACAGAAATTCATCACCAGAAATACCAGCAGTAAAGAAATTCATCATCAGAACTAATTGCAGTACAGAAATACATCCATATAACCCCCATCAGTTCATAGAAACAGCATCAAAACTCTCATCAGTACAGAAATACATCACTAGAACCAACATCAGTATGTGGTACATCAATTGTAATGTCAGTTCAGACCCATATACATTGGTATTGTATGAACCTACAACTTCCAGTACATCCTTAACAATGGTAAAGAGATACTTGGAGTTATCAGTCATCATTAGACTGCAGACCATATAGGAAACACAGTACTGATGAGAATAAAGCTGGCTTTACACGCTGTGATATCGGTCCCAATATCGCCAGCGTGGGTACCCGCCCCCATCTGTTGTGCGACACGGGCAAATCGTTGCCCGTGCCGCACAACATCGCCCAGACCCGTCACACATACTTACCTGCCCGGCGACGTCGCTGTGACCGGCGAACCGCCTCCTTTCTAAGGGGGCGGTCCGTGCGGCGTCACAGCGATGTCACCGAGCGGCCGCCCAATAGAAGCGGAGGGGCGGAGATGAGCGGGACGTAACATCCTGCCCACCTCCTTCCTTCTGCATAGCGGCCGGGAGGCAGGTAAGGAGAGGATCCTCGTTCCTGCGGCGTCACACATAGCGATGTGTGCTGCCGCAGCAACGAGGAACAACTTCGTTACTGCTGCAGTAACGATATTTGAGAATGGACCCCCATGTCACCGATGAGCGATTTTGCACGTTTTTGCGACAATGCAAAATTGCTCATAGGTGTCACATGCAACGGCATCGCTAATGCGGCCGGATGTGCGTCACAAATCCCGTGACCCCAACGACTCCGCATTAGCGATGTCGCAGCGTGTAAAGCCCCCTTTAGTCAGTATTGCAAATAAACATTTACATCCTGGTACCTTATAGATGATTTTGTCTCTGATTGCAGTTGTCTCTTTCTTTTCTTCATCTTGTCCAGATGCCTTAATAACTTTTTACATCCACATCTTGTCTTTGCAGATTTCCATCTTTTCTGGTCTTCTGCATCCTGGCATGATATCTTTAAAAATAGAAGAATTATAAAAATATTTGCAATACACTGTGTCTCTGAATAAAATCTTGCATCTCAGTGTGTTCCCAGCACAAAATATGAAGCACACACTGTCCGTCTTATGGTACATGCCCTCCACACTGCCCTCTCCTTTCCAAACTGAGCCCCCTCTTCACACTGTCATCTACACTGTGTTCCCCTATACTGCCCAGCCTTTATACTGTGATCCCTCATTACACATCACAACTTGCTGTGGCCTCACACTGTCCCCGCAATGCTCCATCCTCTCCATAATATGCCCCCCAGACGACCCAGTCTCTATTCCGTGCCCCTCATATTTTTCTCATCTCATATTGTCTTATCACTACCTCCACACTCATCCTCCTCACTCCCGATACTATGTCCGCATACATTTCCCCCTTGGTCCCCATACTGTGTCTGCTCTTATTCTGAATGCTTGTGTGGCGCCCCTGAGGCTTCAGTTGCCGCAGAGTATTGCACTTCATTTAAAGTGCGGTATACGCCTCGGGTAAGGAGGGGGTTAATCACCCGTGTTCCACGTTCACACCTTACATAAAGCTCAGGAGCCTTTTCACTGGGGAGCTGGACTAAGGTGGGCAGGTGGTTGGCCAACACGAAGCCTGAAAATGTCCTGGTCACTAGGACAATCATCTGGGGGGCGGGTTCCACTTGGGGTAGAAATAGGAGCAAACTCACACAATCACTAGTCAGTCTATCCGGGACACCAGTTTTGGGACACGACACCTTCACCACTTTCTTCTCTCTGGACGGGGCCTGCGACTTGGAGCAGAGCACTCAGCCAGGTTCCCCACGGCTAGAAGGGCAACTCTGAAAAAGGACTTTCTTCTTCCTTTGAACACCGGTGACTTCTTCTCACTTACCTGGGGTCGACGGAGCCTATCACAGCAGATCACCAGTACTATCCGGGCGAGCGGCACAAAAAGTGAGTAAAGACACCTGGAACCACAGCAGCTGACTCAAACTCTTATTACTGGTGCTGCCACCCCACGCCTTGGTGCCAAAGAAACGCCATCACTACTCCCCTACCTGTGGGGAGTGATACCATCTCTGGCTGCTATTACCATCCGCCCCGGAGGACAGCGACAGCAGAGGTGGCTAATCCTTGACCTTGTACCACAGGTTGTGTCACGACATTCATCCTACTACTATCCCCATCATCTTCTCTCCTTATTGGTGTACACCTCAGGGCACGAAGCTGGGCAGACCACCGCAACATCCCAGATCATCATACCAGTAATGAGTAACTCAGGTATGAGAAACCCCATGCCTGACATCCCCTGCCCCCTGGGTGCTACACTTGTTACTCATTCCATGTAATCAAATTTACCCCCTTGCTCAGCATACAGTCCTCAAATTCCCCCCCACTCCCCATACTTTGTCCTCAAAATTTCTTTCCCTGTTTGCTCCCCATACTATGTTTGTATGCACTCCCCCCTCACTCCCCATAATGTGTCAATATACATCCCCCCACCTTCTCTCCCATTACTGTGTCCGTATACATCCCCTCTCATCCTCTCTTCCATTACTGTGTCCATATACTTCCCCCTCACTCTCTATACTGTTAATGTCAATATACATCCCCCTCACCCTCTGTACGATTACTGGGTCTATATACATCCCTCTCACCCTCCCTCCTTATGCTGTGTCCATATACTTCCCCCCTCAACCTGTCTCCACATGCTAGGTCCATATATTCCCCCCAATATATTCCCCCCAACCTCTCTCCCATCACTATGTCCATATACTTCCCAACGCACCTGGTCTCCCCCCCTCTGTATCCATATACTCCCTCTCTCTCACTATACTGTGTTAATAAACTTCCCGCTCACCCTCTTTCTCCATACTCTGTCCATATACTTCCCCCCTTACCCTCTCTCGCCATACTGTGTCCATATACTTTCCCCCTCATGTTCGCTCCCCATACATGTTCCTCTTTGATGTCGTCAGCCCATACCACCAGCGCTGTCTGCCTCCTCTGTGGTGCCAGCGAGTGACATCAGCAGCATAGTCAGTTGATCTGATTATGCTGCTGATATAACCCCGATCCAAAAGTACCAGCAGTTATGGCTTCAATTGTACTTGTGTCTGAAAGAGGCGAGTACAATTGATCAGTGGGAACCGGCTCGCTGCATCTTCTCTGAGCCAGCTTTGAGCATAGAGAAGCTGGCAGCCTTTTATGTACAGCAGGTGAAATAAGTATTGAATACATTACCAATTTTTTAAGTAAATATACAGTACAGACCAAAAGTTTGGACACACCTTCTCATTCAAAGAGTTTTTTTTATTTTCATGACTAAAAATTGTAGATTCACATTGAAGACATCAAAACTATGAATGAAAACATGTGGAATGAAATACTTAAAAAAGTGTGAAGCAACTGAAAATATGTCATATTCTAGGTTCTTCAAAGTAGCCAACTTTTGCTTTCATTACTGCTTTGCACACTCTTGGCATTCTCTTGATGAGCTTCAAGAGGTAGTCACCGGAAATGGTTTTCCAACAGTATTGAAGGAGTTCACAGAAATGCTTAGCACTTGTTGGCCCTTTTGCCTTCACTCTGCGGTCCAGCTCACCCCAAACCATCTCGATTGGGTTCAGGTCTGGTGACTGTGGAGGCCAGGTCATCTGGCATAGCATACCATGACTCTCCTTCTTAGTCAAATAGCCCTTACACAGCCTGGAGGTGTGTTTGGGGTCATTGTCCTGTTGAAAAATAAATGATGGTCCAACTAAATGCAAACCGGATGGAATAGCACGCCGCTGCAAGATGCTGGGGTAGCCATGCTGGTTTAGTATGCCTTCAATTTTGAATAAATCCACAACAGTGTCACCAGCAAAGCACCCCACACCACCACACCTCCTCCTCCATGCTTCACGGTGGCAATCAGGCATGTAGAGTCCATCCGTTCACCTTTTCAAGAAAGACACGGTGGTTGGATCCAAAGATCTCAAATTTGGACTCATCAGACCAAAGCACATATTTCCACTGGTCTAATGTCCATTCCTTGTGTTTTTTAGCCCAAACAAGTCTCTTCTGCTTGTTGCCTGTCCTTAGCAGTGGTTTCCTAGCATCTTTTTTACCATGAAGGCCTGCTGCACAAAGTCTCCTCTTAATAGTTGTTCTAGAGATGAGAAGGTGTGTCCAAACCTTTGGTCTGTACTGTATTTATAAAGGTTGCTATTGACCTGAATTTCTCATCAGATGTCAGGAACAAGTATTGAACAGGCTTACTGAAAATGTTGTATTAGGCTGGTTTCACACTACGTCTTTTTAACATCCGTTGAAAACGTTATTTTAGCGGAAATACGGATCCTGCTTTTACAGCAAATAACGTATGCAAACGCATCTGTTATTTTGCAGGATCCTGCACTGGATGTTTAGGGGATGGGCATTGGAGTCATGTGATCGGGAGTGAGGGGAACTAGACTGGGAGCCGGCTTCTGACAGCTGCAGACGCTTGTAACCAAGGTAAACATCGGCCTTGGATACCCGATATTTATCTTGGTTACGAGTGTCTGCAGCTGCTAGGAGCAGGGCTGTCTGCACGCGTAACCAACGTAAACATCGGGTAACTAAGAGAAGTGGTTACGCGATATTTACCTTGGTTACGAGTGTCCGCAGCTCTCAGGTGGGAGAGAGAGGAAGGGGGAGGAAGGGGGAAAGACAGAGATAGAGAGAGAGGGTGAGGGAGGGAGGAGGAGAGACAGACAGATCACGCGAGACTGGTTCTGGGCATGCTCAGTACTTTCTGGGCATGCTCAGTACAAAAGCAGGATCCTGTCTATCAGCATGCCAGCGTTCACCTGCGTTTGCGTGCTGTTTAGTCAGGATCCAGCAATTTGCAGTATTTGGACGCAGCTCAAAAACGCTACAAGTAGCATTTTTGAAACATGTTAAAAAACTGCAAGTCACTGGATCCTCACTATAACGCACGCAAACGCAGGTGAACGGATGTTAACGCGAGTCCATTGCAAATGCATTGAAATGAAAACGCATTTGCACTGGATCCGTACTTCCGCTAAAATAACGTTTTCAACGGATGTTAAAAAGACGTAGTGTGAAACCAGCCTTACTTTGTATAAAAGCCTTTGTTGGTGATGACAATTTCAATATGCCTCCTGTATGGAAAAACTAGACACTAGAGTTGAGCGCGGTTCGTGGTTCGAGGTTCTCCAGTTCGCGGCTCGAGTGATTTTGGGGGCTGTTCTAGATCGAACTAGAACTCGAGCTTTTTGCTAAAGCTCGATAGTTCTAGATACGTTCGAGAACGGTTCTAGCAGCAAAAAAACCAGCTAATTCCTAGCTGGCTTTCCGCTGTAATAGTGTAAGTCACTCTGTGACTCACACTATTATGACATTTCAGTGTATAGTGTGCGGGAACAGCGCATTCAGATCACTGCTGTATGTATAATGGCGATCGCCATTTTTTTTTTTTTTTTTCCTTGTCTTCCTTCCCTAAGCGCGCGCGTCTTGTGGGGCGGGCCAGCATGTCAGCCAATCCCAGACACACACACAACTAAGTGGACTTTTAGCCAGAGAAGCAACGACATGTGTGATAGGATGTCCATGTCACATGTCCCTGCATTATAAAACCGGACATTTTCCTCCAGCACGCCATTATCTGCCTTCTGCGTCCTTGGTGTCAGACATCACTGGCGCAGCTCCTATCGCCGATACTGCTGTATACGCTCCATACACAGCGCTGGACAGCTTAGGGATAGCATTTTCTATCAGTCCTTTTAAGGGCTCATACCGGCAGGGTCAGAGCCATAGGTGACAGGTCCGTGAAAACAGAGTTTAACAGCTACACAAGATGACAGCGTCTGTGTAGCTAAGGTCAGGGATTTCCTCACTGCATTTCCCCATTAGGAGGGATAGAAAGGCAGGCTTCCTTTCCTCTACCCAGAGACCCACAACCCTGCCACTGTACCCTCCTGCTCTTTGCACACTCAAACTCATTGTTACTAAGCCATTATACTAGCAAACACTGAGTGAACCTAGTGGCATCCTAAACGTGGCTGTTGGACTGCTGTATTGCCCCAGTAGTGCAAAGATATTTGCAGCACGTCTGCCTGCATTGCACACTCAAACTCATTGTTACTAAGCCATTATACTAGCAAACACTGAGTGAACTTAGTGGCATCCTAAACGTGGCTATTGGACTTCTGTATCGTCCCACTAGTGCAAAGATATTTGCAGCACCTCTGCCTGCATTGCATACTCAAACTCATTGTTACTTACTAAGACATTATAATACCAAAAATTGAGTAAACTTAGTGGCATACAAGAAGTGGCTGTTGTACTCCATTAGTGCCCCACTGGTGCAAATCTATGTGCAGCACCTGTGCAGGACACCCTCCTGCTCTGTTTTTAATAAGCTATAATGATAGCAAAAAATACTGCCATTTAGTGGCATCATAGAACTGGCTGTTGTATTTCATTATTGTCCCACTGGTGCCAAGCTATTTGTAGCACCTCTGCATGACACGCTCATGCACATTTTGCTACGCTAATGTTATAACAAACTCAGGGAATTCATTGCTGCATTTGATAATTCGGAGGGATAGAAAGTGAGGCTTCCTTTAGCTTTTCCTTCTGTTCATAGACAGCATCTCCAAGTCCACACCCGAAGAGCAATTTCTCCTCCACGTCTAAGTGTGGAGAGGCAGCTAGTGCGCATGCGTGTGCCGATTTACCCCAGCTGCAGCCTAACTACAGTGTTTCGCCTAGTGAGTATGCTCAGCCTGACTGTGCCATTCCTGACGCTAAGTCTTCATTTCGGGATACAGCGCATGCTCCCACACTTAGTGTGAAAAGCCTCTTTGCACAGGTACTTGCATTCCGTGCCGGGTCTAAGTCCTGTTTTGTGCCGAGACACCATGCTAAAGCTGATAGTCTTTTTTCAGAGACTCTATTTCATGCAACTGACCATGCTCAGGCACTTACTGCATCAGAAACTAGGTCCGGTAATGAAATCTTTGGCCCTGCCCCTGATGTGGGGGGGCCCATATAGACCACAGGGCATCAGGTGTCCTGACGATGTGTCCAGGCCACTCCTAAATGGCTTGCAGAGGCCCGCCCCTATGACTTGTCACCTCATTATTGATGGTCAGATGATGACTGGTGAGGTGTTTGTGTCGTGGCAGCCATGAGGTCATTATTGAAGTTGCGGTTCCAAATAGGACGCTAGTTATGCCACTCATGACGTGTCACTCTGATTTTGTCTAAAGGAGGTGCATTGTGGTCCACCCTGGTTTGGGGCAGACCCAGGTTATAAAAGGGGCTGGAGCCAACAAGGAGGTGCGCAGTCTTCTATTATGCTCTGAAAGAGCACACCTCCATGTGTTGAACCCATTGCGGCTTTAGGCCAGAGGTAGGCAGGGATAGGGCGTCGATGCAGGCCGCCACCACAGTTGGTAACGCAGAACGGTTAAGACCAGCTCCTGTCCTACAAGTCCTGCTTGTGCAGCCCAGTGGCATTAACAGGCCTGCTGCTGCTGATGCGCCTGCTGTCCACAGGTGTGGCCCCAATGCACACGGTCAGCGTACTGAATGGCCCTGTGATGTTAACAGGGAGTTCCTGGGCTGGGTGGGCGTGTGGACCCTGTGACGCTAACAGGGCTCCCAGTCTCAAGATCCGAGTGGCGTCTAACTCGGTTCAGGCAACTATTAGTTTCATAGCCACACAGATCTGTATCCTCCACCTAACTTTCCATTTGCCAACCTCTCCTTTTCCATCTGGGAGCACGGTGGACATTGACTGCTGATGGGGATATATACCTTTCTCTTTCTTTTCTTATTAATTTTCGTTATATACCGGTAACATAGTATATACCACCTTATCCAAATCTGCCAGTCCCACCGTAACAGATGGTGTTTCTTCATCAAATGTTACTTTTGCTTAACCACCAAACCCACGGACAAAAACTTTTTTCCCCTTTCCAACACACCTGTTCCCCTTTCCACCAGCATCTGTCCTTTTTCAACTCATTTTGTATATGACCAAAAGTGCAACTTTGCAGGGACACCGTACTCAATGCCATCTCAGCCCAGCAGCCAGCCCTCGGTCCCTCAGATGTGGACAAGTAAAAGCCCATTTCCTCCTATCCATGACAAAGCGTTGAGATTCACTCTGTGCAGCACTGGTGTTTACTGGAAAAGCAGATCTAAGAATCCGTACCACCTCCTGCAGATACTCCTGTATACGTGCATCCCTTTCTATGGCTGGAATTATTTCGCCAAGTTTTGTCTTGTACCGGGGATCTAACAGTGTGGCAACCCAGTAGTTAGCATTACTTCGAATTCGTACAATCCGAGGGTCATGTTGTAGGTAGTGCAGCAAGAAGGCGCTCATGTGTCTTGTGCATCCAGGAGGACCAAGTCCTTGGTGTGTTGGTGGCAGAGAGGTGAGAATCGTGCCTCCTTCCTCTGCCCTCTCCCCCCAACCTCGCACAACCGAAATGTGAGCAAGCTCTCACTCATCTGCTGAGTCTTCCATGCCCATCGCCAGTTCGTCCTCCATTTCTTCATGGGCTCCTGCACCTTCCTCAACAATTTTTGCTGATACTATGCGCCCTTGTTAATCCCTCTCCCCCACCGTCCCTTGACTTCCGCCTAGGTGCCGCTCACCATCTGGACCTTGTAGATCTTATTATCCCTTCTGCATATGACTCCTCCTGTACTTCCTCCCCTTCCTCTTGGACCAACACCTGACTCCGAATAATGCATACAGTGTGCTCCATCTTGTAGATGACCAGAATTGTCACGCTGAGAATGGCATCGCCAGTGCTAAAGATCTTCGTCGATATTTGTAAACTGTGTAGAAGGGTGCATAGGTCCTTGATCTGACACCACTCCAGCAGCGTGATCTGCACCACCTCTGGATCAAGTTAGCCCAGGGTATACGTCATACCGTATTTCAGCAGGGCTCTGCGGTGCTGCCACAGACGCTGAAACATGTGCAGATTCAAATTCCTGCGTGTCGGAACATCGCATTTCAGGCGTTTAACCGCCAGACCGTAAGGGCAGCTTTGCACGTTGCGATATTGCACGTGCGATGTCGGTGGGGTCAAATCGAAAGTGACGCACATCCGGCGTCGCAATCGATATCGCAACGTCTAAAACCTTTTTGATACGATGAACGAGCGCAAAAGCGTCGTTATCGTATCATCGCTGCAGCCTCCGACATTTCCATAATGCCGGTGCAGCGACAGGTACGATGTTGTTCCTCGCTCCTGCGGCAGCACACATCGCTGTGTGTAAAGCCGCAGGAGCGAGGAACTTCACCTTACCTGTCGCCGGCTGCAATGAGAAGGACGGAGGTGGGCGGGATGTTTACATCCTGCTCATCTCCGCCCCTCCGCTTCAATTGGCCGCCTGCCGTGTGACGTCACTGTGACGCCGCACGACCTGCCCCCTAAGGAAGGAGGCGGGTCGCCGGCCAGAGGGACGTCGCACGGCAGGTATGTGCGTGTAAAGCTGCCGTAGCGATAATAATCGCTACGGCAGCTTTCACTAGATATCGAACGTGCGACGGGGGCGGGACTATCGCTGCAGCATCGGTAACACATTGTTACCGATGTTGCAACGTGCAAAGCCCGCCTAAGACTTCAGGAGCGATGAAAGTTGTTGAGCTGCTGGGTGCGAAGGATGAAAGTGAGCACATAGCAGCGTGCCCGCTGCACAAGGCCATGTAGTCCGGGATGGTATTTTAAAAATTGCTGGAGAATCAGATTCATCACGTGAGCCATACAAGGCACGTGTGTCACATTGCCCTGACGAAGGGCCGCAGACAGGTTTGCATCATTGCCGCACACGGCTGTTAAGTCACCAACGTAGTCCACTCAATCAATTTGTACTCCGGTCGCCAGGTGACAATGTGTTCCTTTCGTGCATAGTGCTGATGATGGGAAAGGAGTCGATGCCTGCGGCGCAGGTGGACGCAGGTTATGGTCACCCACTGGGTTGCGTTACCTTGACAGATACAGAACCACAGGCTGAATGTAGGTGGTGGGTATCTCACAGATGAAGTACCATCATTCAGCTACAACCAATGGGAAGACACCACACCCTTTTTTAGGCCCCTCCTGTCTGCAGACCACTGCCAGACAAAGCTATGAACCTCTTGTTACTGTTACCCCCAGTTCAGTTTTATGATTTTGTGTGCTTGTTACCTGACTACTTTTCCTGCTTGCTGTTTATGTACCTCGTTGGCCGATCCGCATTTCACCTCTGCTTGTTTTCTGATTAAGTCCTGGCCATCCCATTCTGTTCCTCTTCCTCAATTAATGTTTTTGACCCTGCATGACTACTATTCTCTGGAACTGCAGCCTTCCACAGGTATTGATCAACTTGGGCCCTGTGTAATTCCAAATCACTGTATAGGGGTTAAAGGGTTTCAGGCTTCTGGGTGTCCAGCTTGGTGAGTGGCTTGCCTCTAGCCTATCCTTTACAGCCCATCTGAGTGTGTCGATCCAGGCAGGCGCTACACCGTGCCCTCTGCAGAAGGCCATGTAGGCCGGGACAGTGTTTTAAAAATTGCTGGACAACCAGGTTCAACACGTGAGCCATACAAGGCACGTGTGCCACATTGCCCTGAAGAAGGGTCGCAGACTGGTTTGCATCATTGTCGCACCCGACCTTCCCTGGCTGCTGGTTGAGTGGAGACAACCATTGCTGAAACTCGGTCTCACTCTTCAGAGCTAACCGTCCACAATTCCTCAGCGGTGTCTCACATTTCCCCTACATTTCAAAGTAAACATTTGACCACCTGATGGCCTTGAGCTCTGCTGCCAGCATAGTAAGGAGGTGTGTGGGATTCCTTGGGCGCAGTTACAAGGAAGGGTGGCCTGACCACACAGGGTTTGGGCCGAGGTGGAGGACCCACACGAGGTTAAGGAGGCAGAAGCAGTGGAGGAACTTGTACATACAGAGGAAGGATTGACACACAAGTCGTGGGGACGGCAAGACTTGTACAGCAAACCCTTCTCCATCTCTCATCATAGTTACCCAGTGCCCAGTCAGCAACATGTAACTCTCCTGTCCATGCTTACTGGTCCAAGTATCTGTGGTGAAATGCACCCTGTCACACACAGAGTTTCTCAAGGAATCGGTGAGGTTGTGTGCGACCTGCTTTGGTAGCGTGGGCACACCTTTCTTGGAGAAGGAGTGACGACTGGCCATCGGCTCTTGGGGCACTGCAATGGGCATAAGGTCTCGAAAATCCTCAGTCTCAAAAGGGTGTAAAGGCAGCCTTTCTGTTGCCAACAAGTTGCAGATGATAAAACTCAACCTCTTAGGCATGTCATGCCCTTCGAAAATCATGTAAAACACAGCGAGGGGACTCCAACCACAGTCTCCCTCGTTTCCACTAATTGGGCCACACACACCCCACTTGACTAGCATCACTTGATCCCCCTTTTCAAAATGAAACAGATGCTTTGCATGAAGCACTCTCAAAAATACGCATGCCTTTCCCGTCCCCTGGATAACCCAGGGTAAGAAAAGTCCTCTGAGAGCCATGACTTGTTCATCTTGGTTCTTTTTTCAAAAGCGAGGGGACTCCAACCACAGTCTCCCTCGTTTCCACTAATTGGGCCACACACACCCCACTTGACTGGCATCACTTGATCCCCCTTTTCAAAATGAAACAGATGCTTTGCATGAAGCACTCTCAAAAATACGCGTACCTTTCCCGTCCCCTGGATGACCCAGGGTAAGAAAAGTCCTCTGAGAGTCATGACTTGTTCATCTTGGTTCTTTTTTCAAAAGCGAGGGGACTCCAACCACAGTCTCCCTCGTTTCCACTAATTGGGCCACACACACCCCACTTGACTGGCATCACTTGATCCCCCTTTTCAAAATGAAACAGATGCTTTGCATGAAGCACTCTCAAAAATACGCGTGCCTTTCCCGTCCCCTGGATGACCCAGGGTAAGAAAAGTCCTCTGAGAGCCATGACTTGTTCATCTTGGTTCTTTTTTCAAAAGCGAGGGGACTCCAACCACAGTCTCCCTCGTTTCCACTAATTGGGCCACACACACCCCACTTGACTGGCATCACTTGATCCCCCTTTTCAAAATGAAACAGATGCTTTGCATGAAGCACTCTCAAAAATATGCGTGCCTTTCCCGTCCCCTGGATGACCCAGGGGAAGAAAAGTCCTCTGAGAGCCATGTCCACATTGTCAGTGGACAGACACGTGTGCTTATCTGCCAGCAGACCCCCAGCAGCACTGAAGACAGGTTCCGAGAGAAGGCTGGCTGCAGGACACGACAAGATCCCCAAGGCATACGTGGCAAGCTCAGGCAATTTATCCAGATTGGAAGCCTAAAATGAGCAGGGCTCAAGTTGCACAGTAATGGCATCGATGTTTCCTTGCATATACTCATATATCTGTGTCTCCTCCTCTTTTTCCTTGTCCAGCTCTTTTGTTTTCGCATGAGTATATGTCCTTGTCACTTTCCCATGTGTTTGTGTTGTGTTGTGAGTTGTTTATCACCTTTTGGACACCTTTGAGGGTGTTTTCTAGGTGTTTTTATGTGTTTGTGATTGCCTGCCATTGTTTCCTATGCGGTTCGAGTTCGGTTCGTCGAACGTTCGACGAACCGAACTCGAACAGGACCTCCGTTCGGCGAACCGACCTCGAGCCGAACCACGACTGGTTCGCTCATCTCTACTAGACACATGAATTGCTCTTCCACATAAACATTCTTCAAATCCTGAAGGTTCCGTAGGCTCTGTTTATGAACTCTGAGTTTTAGTTCCTTCATAAATTTTCTATTGAATTTAGGTCAGATGATTGGCTGGGCCATTCTAGCAGCTTTATTTTCTTTTTTTCTTTAACCAATTGAGTGTTTCCTTGACTGTATGTTTGGAATCATTGTCTTGCTGAAATGCCCACCCTTGTTTCATCTTAATCATCTTGGTAGATGACAACAGATTTTTATCAAGAATGTCTCAGTACATTGGTCCATTCATCCTTTCTTTAATTATAAGAAGTTTGCCAGTGTCATGTATTGAAAAACTGACCCTCACTATGATGTTCCCACCTCCAAAGTACACTATTGGTACAATCGTTTGAGTGCCTTTTGGCCTCCAAGCATAGTGTGTATCATGGCATCTAAAAAGTTCAATTTTGGACTCATCTGATTAGACTGCATTCTCCCAGTATTTCAAAGGCTTGTCTAAATGATGTAGAGTAAACTTTAAATGCATTTGAACATGCTTTTTGTTTAGCAATGGAGTCTTGCATTGTGAGCATGCATACAGGCCATAGAGGTTGAGTGCATTACTTATTGTTTACTTTGAAACAATTGTATCTGCTGGTTCCAGGTCTTTCTCTAGCTTTTCACAGGGTGTCCTTGGCTCTTGGACAACTCTTCTGGTATTTTTTTTATTCCTCTGTCTGAAATCTTGTGGAAAGCACATGGTCATGGGCGGCTTATGGTGAAGTGATGTTCTTTTCACTTCCGGATTATGGCCCCAACAGTGCTCACTGGATCCTTCAGTAGTTTAGAAATTATTTTATTACCAATGCTGTTAGTATGTTTTTGAACAATAAGGTTGCACAGGTCTTGAGACAGCTCACTGGTTTAACTCATCATGAGATGTTTCTTGACTGGCACTTTGGTAATGAGAAACTTTCTTTAAAGGCAATCAGTTGAACCATCTGATATTTTTTACTAAGTGGCAGGATTGTTTTCTAATTACTGATAGATTTCAGCTAGTGTCATGGCTTTTCATGGCTTTTTGAACCTCTCTTTCTTTATGCATTCAATATTTTTCCCTGTGTAATTTCTCCTTAATGCACATAATTTAATTTATGGATAGCCATGATTTAATTTCTATGTGGGCTATGTGGACTGGAGACTGGATGGGTTACTAACATCTGGTGAGAAATTCAGGTCAATACCACCTTTAGAAATATATTTACTTAGAAAATTGGTGATGTGTTTAATACTTATTTCACTCATTGTATATAAAAGGCTGCCAGCTTCTCTATGCACGAAGTGCTTTCGAAGTCTGACACCATTCCCTGCTATATCACCCGCTGTGTGTGCACATATATATATATTTATTACGGCAAACTTCTAGATGCTTCGTTGGCATACAGAGCATTGATTGCTTGCATAATTATCTTGGGGAAGATTGAGTGAGTTAAAAGGAATCTGTCACTAGGTTTTTAACACCTAATCTGAGAGCAGCATAATGTAGCGGTAGAGATCCCGATTCTAGTCATGTTTCACTTACTGGGCCTTGACTCCAAACTATGAACCTTATAGAAGTGAATGGGGCTGTACAATGGCTGTAAAATGGCGCTAATATGTGCTAGGGGGCTTTGGTGGAAGGGTAAATGCTAGTACGAGCAGGATAGCTATATATACCATGTTTCCCAGAGGATCACACTGCAGTCAGACTCCCTTCAAGGCCCACTATTAAGCTTAATAAATGTTCACTGCTTCCCCTGCCAACTCTCTGTGTATAGCAGACTGGTTCGGTACAGACACCGGACTTTAAAGTTCGGGTTAACTCATCCCTACTCAGCAGTAATTTATCTTTAGTGGACTACTTGGCCTGCTGCCAGGTAGTCCAGCATATTCATGAACTCTGTATAAGAATGGATTCACACGATGGTATGGCATCTGAAGCGTGAGCTGAGTGTCATGCAACTGTGATCTGATCTTACCATCGGACCAGAGCTGTGGGGAAGGGGGCGGGTGCTGCGGAGGAGAGGAGGGATTACTCTCCCCATCTCCTCCATCGTCAGCTGATGCGATTATCACACTGCAGTAGGATGTCTTCCTAGTGCAGTTGTGGCGCCCTGGACAAGCCAGGGGCCACAGAGCACAACACCCACAACACCCCACACTCCCAGCAGGCACACCAAAGCCAGAACACAAAACCCTTGTTGCCTTCCTCCAGGGGCTGATGTTCACACCAGGGGGTGGGCCAGGCGGTTGGTCCCGCCCACCGAGGAGTTCACAGTCCTGGAGGCAGGAAACTGTAGTCAGTTTAGCTCAGGCAGAGCTTGAGTGCAGAGCAGAGTCTAGTTTTGACAGCAAAAGTGGAAGGAGGAAAAGTGTTGAGAGAGGAGAAAAGTGACAGCTAAGCAGCCTGAATTTGGTCCGGGTGTGTGGCCCGGACAGATCAGCAAGGTTGGCAGATGGTGGTGACCGTCTGCAGGAGTGGCCGATTGGAGTCTACCGTAAGGACCGTGGACGGGCGGTGGCCCGGCGGTACCGGACGGGTACACAAAGAGAAACCAGCACCATCTGGCAGGGGCTTTTCGGACCCCGGCAAGGCTAGGAGTTGCCGTGAATTTGCCGAATCCGTTAGTGAAGGGGACCTCCTGGGTTTCCAAACAGCCAAGTCCCGACAGAAGGCAACAGTCCAACCGAGTGAGAGAGACACCGCCACCGCCAAGGCAACCGTTTCTCAGGGCCAGCGCCTGCGGGCAAAAGGGGCTCCTCTGGCCCATATCCAAGCCGGGGAGCGGGTTACCGGTGGGAACCCATTGGGACCGTACAGACATCTTAGGTCCAGGGAAAGGCAGCTGCCACCAACCTGCCGGGAGCAACAACACCGCAGCCGTGTGTGGGACCCGTCCATCCAGCCGTGTGTTTTACCGAGAACTGTGTCTTCATCATTGGACTGAGTGAGTACCACTGTGCCGTGCGGCACAGCGCTGCCCCCGCGACCCTGCACCTCCCCAGGCTCCGTAACCTGCCTGCCATCCATCCCCACCCCATTACCGGGCCCCGGGACAACCAACCCCCCTACCCACGGAGGGGAGAACACTAACAACAAAGCTGCTCCCAGTCACCGCTCCCGGGATCCCTGTCTAGAGCAGCGGTGGTGTCACCAAAATCACCACAACCGTGGGTGGCGTCACGGACAATATCCATAATCAAAACCTCCAAAAACCACCCCCCTTTTCACTCACGGGCGAGGAGCGCCGCTCGAGTCCCCGGGATCCGGCCCACCGCTCGAGCCATCACCAAGCAGCAGCAGCAGCCGGACCCGAGCAGTGGGAGAGCGCAGCGTCCCCTCCTCCGCCCGCGACAACTTGGCGTCACGAACAGGATCCTACCGTTCTACCGATTGGTGGAAGTGCACCTTGTGTGACCGCCGGAGGTGTCCGGCCGGAAAATTTGAAAAGCCGCCATCTTGGGCGCGAAGAGTTCCTGCTCGAGCATCTCCTCGAGTAGTGGAGGCGCGAAGGCCTAAACCCTGCCCCAATAGAGGAGGAGCCGGAAAGAGGCTAAGGGGGACGAAATGGCGGCTGGTCGCATGTGAGCACGGCTATAAAAGCAGGGACGCCAGGACCCTGCGGCCATCTTGTTCCTGGGAGAGGCCGCCAGCAAGATGTACATGCCATCCCGAAGCACCGTAGCCCCCGCGCCTGGAACAGCGGCATGGGTGGAGATCTGGACCGCGCAGCTCTATCAGAGGCTGCAGGAAAAGATGCAGCTCCTCTTGGAGGAGTGGGAGACCGACATGACTGAGGTCATAGCGACCGTGCGGAGACGCGAGGAGGAAGTTGCGGAAGGGAGGGTGAGTGACCCACGCCCCGGTACCCCTAGTGGGCCGGTCATCGTGGCTGTGGGACCCAGTCTGAACTCTCTCGCCCTACTGCCTCCCTCGCCATCTGTCCCGGCTGTGTGACCCCGCCACTAGGCCCGCTACCACCGCAACCGGTAGCGATACCCAGCATGTCCGCCCCGGCGGACCGACCTGTAGCCGGAGCCCGTAGCCGCCCGGAGGTGCTACCTTGGAAAGCCCCGAAACCCGAACCGGAGGCATCCCCCGATAGATTCCCCGAGCCGGAGCCGACAGCCCGCCCCATGCCGAAGGCCCAGCGGAAGAAAGCCCCTGTGCCCATCCCCTACACCTCAGCTGAGGTTGCGCCGGGTTGACGCTGCAAGGCGGCGCCCAAGGCCAAGTCACCGCGGGACCTTCCGCCCAGATCACCAGCAGTGAGCAGTGTTCAACAGGTCTCGTGGGGCCCGACCCGTGCGCCGGAGCTCGCAGCAGCACCATACTGGGATAGGGAGCCGGTACCGTTGGGCCCAGAAATTGAGGAGAGGGAAAGGAAGAAGGCGGAGTTGGTGGCCCGTGCAATCCGGGAGAAAGAGAGCCTGAGACAAGCGACCTTCGGTGTCCGGGGCCCGCTGTATGAAGGGCAGGTGAGGCGGTTTGATGTCCGCCGGGGATATGGTTTCATCTATGAACCGGGCCTGGAGGCCGAAGTCTTTATAGCCCGGCGGGATGTTAATGCCCACTTGCCAGAAGAGCACCCAGGCCATAACCTGATGCCGGGCGACTTGGTGCAGTACACCCGGAACTGTGGGGAGAGGGGGTGGTTTGCGCTGGATGCCAAGCTGAGGGGCAGTCAGGAGGCCCGTGTGTCCGCCGCACCCTCTCCCCCAGCAGACACCGAAGACTCGGAGTAAGGGCAGTGGAATGCCGTTGTCACCGTCCCCGTTGGGACCCCCACTGTTTAAAGTTTGAAAGTTTGAAAATGATAAGTGAATGAAACAGAAGAAAGTTACCTGATTGTCAACTGTGATTTGGAACCGGTCGTAGCCGGCAGCTGGTCCCCGTTGGGACCCCCTTTACCATTTTTACATAAGAAACTACTTATGAACAAGCCTGAGAACTTGCAGGGCAACCACAAACTAGTGGCATGTAAATAATGTTGTTATGGCTTCTACCGTTACCGCCTCCGGAGAGGCAGATTGGAGGAAGGGCCCGCAGTGGAGTAGGCTGGGGCCCAGCCACCACCGGAACCGGTGGCAATCCTCTGGGGGTTTCAGGGGTTCCCCATGGATGTGGGTCCCCTGGAAAGGACAGAACCCGCTCGGGAAACTTGTGCAGGACTGGGGTCAAGGGGTGCTGCCTGTTTGCTTTGGGGCCGCATCAGGGCCAGGTTGCTTGGGTGGGAGAGAGCGGAAGCCGTAACCGTTTGCAACCGTTAGTAACGTTTAAGTAAGAGTACCTCCCGATGTGGGAAGATGTTATTATAATTGTATGTCTGTTACAGTTTTTTATATTTTTCAGTTGGTGAAAATAAATCCGGTGATTGCAGCAAAGAAAACATTGATTTTTTTCAAAGTGACAGCAAACAGCTCAGTAAGTGACACATTACTGGAATTAGGGTCTCTGTCTCTACATTATACTGCTCTCAGATTGGGTAGCAAATCATGGTGACAGATTCCCTTTAAGAGAAAATAATTACAAATTAGGATTTGATGCCTGTTCAGCTATCCACCCATTCTAGTTGTTCCTTGGCTTTTGTTATGGTCCGAGATCTTCTTTAAGACCTGTTTCTATTTTATCTCTCTTCAAAAATAACTGTATTTTTACAATTTAATGTACAATGTATGTAGTAAGATACGTGCTGTGAAATATATATGTCAATTTTAATACAACAGTTCCACAGAAGCGTCTGATCTATCATACCAGCGTATTGTAATGTAAAAATATAACAGGGAGCGATACAAAAAGAACACACGTAGAGTTTATCAAGCAGTAAAATGTCAGCGATTGTCCCGATTTGGGTTATTTTAGGATAGAAGTCTCAGTTCTTTCTAAAGTCAACATTATTCTTGGCATGAGTGCTCCTCTCTGCTTCTTTAGGAAAGCTGCCAGGATATGAGTAGAAACTAAGGGCATTTATTTGCCATTTTTATTGGCTTATGGCATATAAGATAGTCGGCCTTTTAAAGTAGTAACACTTTGATAACGTCTAGTGTAATCTGTTGCGGGCTAGTCTCGCCAGGAGGTTTTTTTTTTATCCAACAATAGTAAGACATCTGCAGAGATGGCAACACTCGTAACCAAGGCCCAGACTTCAGATCTGCCTCTACCTGTTCAACTGTAAACAAATCCTCCAAGGAGAGAGCTGGGCTTGCCGAACACCTTGGTCACACACTAAGCAAACTATCACCAGGTGTGCTTGCTGAACATACTCTCCATCAGCGTCCTGTCATGCATAAGATGTTTATCCAATTTGTCAAGATAATCTTTCCTCAAATAAGCCCTAGGTCCAGGCCTCAGAACCTCCTGCACACAGACCATATAATGTATCTCTATTTTTTTCACTTATTTTCCTTTAATCACTCTGTCAACTTTCCTCAGAGCTGAAAGCAAACTGAAAGTAATTATGCCATTCCTAGCAGCCGGTGTTTGGCCGGTCGACGCGTTCTTCATAGAATGACCTCCGAGGTAGGCTTTAAGTAATAAGCCGCGTCTCCTTTTTTTGCACTGGTATAACGTAATAAGCTTGACAAAATGTTTATTTTAGCGCACCGGATTGCCTCTTGACGACACTTATGTGTAATTTATAGACTATGTTGGAAAAGTAATTAGAGCTGTTATGCCATGGTGTCTAACATGCAGATGCTGGTAGCATCATGAATCATGTGAGATTGCCTGCGTGTGATTCCTCTACAATCTGATGGAAGATAACATCTTAGCCCACCAATGCTGTGTTGTATTTATTATATCACACTACTAACTTTGTGAAATTCTGCTACAAGATAAAGTGTTAAAAGCATCTATAATCATCCATAAAAGCATCTATATACCAATGTATTGCTTGATATTATGCAATAATCAACAACTTATGTTAAAGGAAATATTATACAACAACATAAATAGGAGCGTGCTCATTCTGATATAAATAATGGGATATAAATAATGGGATGCCCAATCTTACGTAAATTAGAGCATACCCATTCCTATATAATTGAAGGCATGACAAATCTAAAAATGTGCCCACAAATTTGCAAAGTCCTCTCAAATTTACAGGTATGTTTTTCTGTTTATTTTTTTTTTCATTCCATACCTACCTGCACGCAACCTCAGATCCTCACAAGATCTCCATCTCTACTCCTCTCTTACCTCCTCTTCCCACAATCACGTACAAGATTTCTCCCGTGCCTCCCCCATACTCTGGAACACTCTACCCCAGCATATCAGACTCTCTCTTAACCATGGAAAGCTTCAAGAGGAACCTAAAGACCCATCTCTTTCAACAAGCCTACAACCTACAATAATCATCAGACCAGTACACCACTGCGCAACCAGCTCTGTCCTCACCTATTGTACCATCACCCATTCCCTGTAGACTGTGAGCCCTCGTGGGCAGGATCCTCTCTCCTCCTGTACAAGTCTGTTTTGTATTGGTAATGATTGTTGTACTTGTTTTTATGTATATCCTTTCCACTTGTAAAGCGCCATGGAATAAATGGCACTATAATTAATAATAATAATAATAATAATAATTCCAACCAGCAAACAAAAATTGAAAATGTTTTTCCTACAATATATTATTAGATGGTACAGGTAAAGGTGCCAATAAAAAAGAAACAAGAAAAGCAAGCTTTCACATGCGGTACCATTGTAGATAAGAAAAAAGTTATACCTTTTTGAAGAAGACAAAAAAGAAGGTTATCACTAACACTGGCTGCATAATAACCCAGGTATTACATATCTCCTTATTCTGCTGTTGTATTGAGCACCTTATGGCAGAATAGTACAGAACTGCTGGCACCTCGTGCCTCTGCGTTGGCTCTATGCATACAGTTCTGCCGCGTGCATGAGGCAATAAATGAACATCACAAAAGCCTGGATTAGGTGTGAAAAAGGTGAGATTATAGCTTTCACAAATGGGTTAACCAAGACTTCAGACGTAGCTGCAGATACAGTATTATACTCACGTACAGTTTGCCAGACATGTGTTCTAAGTATATCTTAATTCTTGAATAAATATTACTAACAGTAAACAAAAAAGTGTTTTCACTCTGTTGGAAGGTTGGTATTTCTATATAGGTGCTCATAAGTATTCTATGTATGTGAAGTCCCGAAAACCCTACAAAAAAGTATAGGGAACTCCACATTAACAGTGATAAGTGCAGTGGCGCAATTGTAGTGTATGCACATCCTGAGAACCGACGATTCCTCTAAGGCATAAGGGCACAGCTACAGACCTCAAGGGCCACCAATAGTACATGTTTTCAGGATTTCCTTAGCATTACACATCACCTGTGCAATATTAATGGAAGTCCTGAAAACATGCACTGTTGGTGGTGTGAAGCCCCACAGGTGTTGTGTAGCATTACCTTCAGGGACTTCACGTGGGATGGTCTGGTCACAGGTAAGTTATCTTCTTTGGATTTTCGTGACACCACTCTCGGTATTGCAGTCAGGGGACCGCCGCTGCAGGTTAGGAGACGCCTGGGGCTGGTGTTGTGTGCAGCTGGGTGTCGTGGCCTCTCGAGACAGAGGCAGGCCCCAGGGTCCAGTTGGAGTTTGTGTGGAACCACAAGTAGCAGAATGACTCAGGCACAGTCCAGACAGTCTTTCAGGGTATTTACTCACAATTGATAGCAGGGTGAGTACCCGGGCATAGCTGGGATGAACCAGAGGAAACCAGGCACTCCATCAGGCTGACTTTTGAGGGTGACTACCAACTCGCCCTCCTAGCCCTGGCGTTTTTGGGGTAACCCCGACTTGTAGTCCTGCTGGGATCGTCCAGGGAAGTTGCTGCTGCTACTTCCTCCCCCACTGTGCCTGCCTATGCAACTTAGCAACCAGACTCTCTACCACACCCCTTGAGTGGACATGGAGGCCACGCCCCCTCCCGGATTCCCCAGGGGTCCCTATCAAAAGTAGATGTGGGAGACCTGATTACTATGCACCTATGTAATCACACCTTGGTCAGCCTTCTGGATTACCTCTATTGTACTGCCCCCAGCATGGGAGCAGTACTCAGTGGTGCCTGACCAGGTCAGGGGCGCCACAGTGGGCCTCAGGACTGTAGTTGTGCACGTCTGCTCTAAGGGCTTGCTCACACCACCATATAACACGCATGCACACTATCCAATGTTTTATCAGATAGCACTCCCTCCAATGTTATACTATGGAGCAGTTCCGATCAGCATTTTTTTCTCCTGCCAATTCTGCATGGCAGCGTATTTGGATCACGCACACCCATACAAGCCTATAGGTGCATGCAAAACATCGGCTGCACTAGGATGTAATCTGAATTCAGTCGAATTTATGCTGATACAGACAATGGAGAAGATGAAGAGATTAATCTTTCCTTGTCCTCACCTGTGATCTGATTCTCATATGTGAAAAAAACGGAGCACCTTGAATGATACTCGTCTCCCGCTTGGAACAGCATTTCAGCTGAATATCATTAGGCTATAGCATGCGATTCTCTTGATCAAATGCTGTACACTACTGTAATCTCGGCCTTACCCATATGAGTTTATCAGTAATATAAATTACATGTGATGACTAATTTATTTTTTTTTAGATGCAGGTGCCTATTGGTATTTTAGGCATCATACTTCCCTGCTCCTCTCATAAGGGCTCATTCACACTTAGGATTTTTGCGAACAAGTGCTATCTGTGGTTTTCATGGATAGCACTCATACCCATGATATTCTATTGGGCTGTGCACATGTCCAATTTATTCCTGAGACAGTGTGGTCTGCAGAAAAAACAGAGACATGTCCAATTTTGATATGAGGGTCAGATCACATTGGCAATACAAGTCAATAGGTTCATTAAAAAATTGTATTCCATTCTGATGACATACGAGTGCAGTCTGATTTTCACTAACTGTCAGAATGGAGACTTTTTAAAATTTCTCCTCGTAAAAGGAAATTGGTTGACACTTGTACCACACTCTGATTAAGGGTCTGATGAGAATAATCTATCCGCTTTTCTCATACGGGCAACATTTGAACATGTGAATGAGGCCATAACAAAGTAAATAACCTCTAAAGAGACAATTGGACAGACTTGACTATTCTATAAGTTTAAAGGTACCGTCACACTTAGCGACGCTCCAGCGATCCCACCAGCGATCTGACCTGGCTGGGATCGCTGAAGCGTCGCCACATGGTCGCTGGTGAGCTGTCAAACAGGCAGATCTCCACAGTGATCAGAGATCAGCCACCAGCCACCAGCGACCCATGTAACGACGCTGTGCTTCATAACCATAATACACATCGGGTTACTAAGCAAAGCGCTTTGCTTATAGTTACCCGATGCGTACCTTGGCTACATGAGCAGGGAGCCGGCTTCTAGCAGCTGCGGACGCTGGTAACCAAGGTAAATATCGGGTAACCAAGCAAAGCATTTGCTTGGTTACCCGATGTGTACCTTGGTTACCACCGTCCGCAGAAGCTGGCTCCCTGCTCCCTGCACATTCAGATCGTTGCTCTCTCGCTGTCAAACACAGCGATGTGTGCCTCACAGCGGGAGAGCAATGACCAAAAAATGGTCAGGGACATTCAGCAACAACCGGCGACCTCACAGCAGGGACCAGGTCGTTGCTGGATGTCACACACAGCGACATCGCTAGCAAGATCGCTGTTGCGTCACAAAAAACGTGACTCAGCTGCGATGTCGCTAGCGATGTCGCTTAGTGAGACGTGGCCTTAAGTTTGAAGGTCATTAGTTTGAAGGTCATTATTTTAAATAGAGTTTATCATTCCTTTAGATATGTTAATTTTGTCCTAGGTAATGTATTTACCTTTCTTTTATTCTAATGGTCTTTAATATGTTAATTGATTCAGAACGTTTTTCACCAAGTTTAGACTGGAAGCTCTCTGGAGTACTGATTTTTTTTCTGTTCATAGAGAAACGATTTGTACAGTACTGCGTAGATTGCCCACATGCTTTAGCACTAGTTAATCTGCGGATAATTCACCAGCAGGGTGGCAAAACCTGATTAGTGGGCAGGACTCGCTGCCTGCACAATCGTGTATTAGTACAAGAGAGGTTCATTCCCATCAGCAGGAATTAAAATGCTTGTCATACTCTGCATTACTCATAGCCAGCCTTGGTTCAATTAGTGCGGTGGAAGACAGTGTGTTCCTAAAATAGCAATTGATAGCATACAATAAATAAATAGTCATATTCCGCCTTACCTTCATGCATGAAATAGTTCATCTAGTGCATTCCGACTTCTTTCTTTTTATTTGCCCAAGTTATAAACTCACCATAAAGAATTATGTGCAGTGTTTCTTTCTTGTGTAACAGAAAAGATATAATTGTTACTTTTAATTACAAGTATATTGAATAGGACTCATACTCGTAAAACAGGAAATGTGCAACAAAAAGATCAGAATAAATTGTATTTTTATTTCATGTTTGCTAATAAATTACTCCATTCTTAACTTCTGATGGTCCTAGCAGTTTTGGGAAGACAGCAGTGGGAGAGGCTTATTTGAAACCTAAGGCACAGGTTCTTGTCTTTTCTGGCTCCACTTCCCCTTATTCTCGTATGTGCAGTTCTTAATGCACAGCTGCCTAGATCAATATTTTTTTCTATAGTCCATTTTCCTCTATTGGACGCCATTGTTTTTTATTTATTTATTTTTACTGTATGCTATACACCTGCCCACCGAGTCTGTGATTGGAAGAGTCAGACAGGCTGTCACACAGGCTAGGGGCGCTGTCTGACTGCAATCAATCACAGACGCCGGTGGGTGGGGGAAGCAGTGAATATGCATGAGCCTAATGAGCTGCCCTGGAAGAATAATGAACAGCTGCAGGAGCAGTGTACAGCCACACAGGTGACTCGGTAATTAAACTGTGGTAGCTTTATTTTTTTTTTTTTCAATAGTTTTACTTTATTTTATTTTTACTCAAGTGTCCGACCCCCGCAGGTTGCCTTTGAACCCACGGGGGACGGACTTCACAATCCGGTCCACCCATCACTATTTTTTCACAAAAAAAGCATCAAATTCAGAATTAACAAATGCACCAAAATGCGCAAAAAACGCACCAAAAACGCACCATCATTACAAGTGGTGTTTTTTTACATTTCTGGGACAAGATGCAGTTTTGGTTGCAGTTTGGGTGCAGTTAAAACTGCAGCATGCGTATATACCCTAAAGATACCATTGTAAAGCAGCAGAGCATCTGGACTGACAGGCCAATGATCAAGTAAGTATTTGTAATTTTAAGGCATTTGCTACATTTAGCCAATTTAGGTATCAAAACCTATAATAAGCTAGTCAAAATATAAAGCTGCAATAATTATTGTTAAATGTGGACTATCTAGTTGTTTAAGAGTATTCCTAAGTTTAAAGAAATGTCCAAGTTATGGTAGGAATGGTACAAAATAATATAAGGCACTTCACTGAATTGATAATTTTTCCTTTGTTCCAATACATATGTTCCCTGCTGGTTTTAGTGAATTGGAGTGGCCATACTGGAACAATAGGTAATTTATCATGTGAATAATAGATCTTTTATTATTTTATAGTTATAGTTAGTTTATAGTTATCTTCCCCCTTTTGCTCAATCTACGGTAATTGATGCCAGTACATTTAATGAAATTGTAAAATCATCCCATGGTTGGACAATTGAGGATGGGGCTGTTTAAAGATTTTGGCCCTAACACAGGTCGCGTAGCTAACAATCTCACTTTGCTGCTGCTACATCACAACATAATACAGAGCTATGGGACTGTATTATGATCCTTAGTGTACCTTGACCACGACAAGCAAGCTGTAAATATTCCAATTGGTTTCAACTATAACTTGCTTGTCATATTCGCGTTACCCTAGGTTCCATCGCAACCCCTTCCACCTGTGTTACAACGCGTTGTAGGAGCCCCATAGAGATATTTTTGGAAGCATGATAATTGTCGTGACCAAAATTGCCATGGATCCAAGCCTAAAATAAGAAAAATCTTACAATTTTGGCAGATTAGATAATGTTGAGTGGTTTGCCTGTGATCTTACTGTGTTCTAACTTGGTGGACGATAGTTGAACACTAAAAAGATTGAGCAATCGGTGAAAAATCACACATAAACCCTGGCTAAGTACTGATAAGAATTCTAAAAGTAAACAGCGAATTCCTACTAATGGCTAAGTCACCACACTAAGATCAAGTCTACATACACACCCTTAGTTAAATATGATTTCATTAACTCAGGTTACGTGGCTCATGAAAGTTTCTGATGCCTGTCAAATTAAATGAAGTACATATAACTAATCAATCATTTTCAACCATGTTTGTCTTTACTAGGGCAGAGCTTTCAACAAGGACAGCTGCTAATGTCACTGCGAGAGCCTCAAAATACAGATTGTATCTTAGGATCAGCTACTAAGGTTAAACAACAGGAAATCACGTGGGTCACAAAGATCTTGATCTTTTCCAATAATATGGTCAGTGGTACTATAGGTGCACCTCCAAATTTATGGAATTTGAACTTTCTAAATTCCATTACAATTCTTTAAATTTTCTACGTCCAATATTCCAAGGTACCAGAGATAGATTTTATTCATTTCATCAAATAAAAAGATATTACATCGTAATCTTTTCATCTTTTCGGCCATTTGGCCTTTATCAAGCAGGGCAAAAGTAAAATACAATACACTTTTCTAGCCACTCTTTGTATTGATTATGTCATATATCTATATTTCCCTTGCTTTTCACTTGGTTAGACTTTAATTCTGAAGAATTTATTGTAAAAAGGCTTTAGAGTCTTAGATGGCCTTATTGTTTTAAGAAATTTCGGTTCATCTGATGGCTATTGCAATGACTAGCAAGTTGACAAAGAAAATCATGTCAAGGGGCCAGTCTTTATTTTGCCTAATTTGCTGTTCACTGCCTGTTGTAAAGTGTAATCCGTCTTTAGCAGCAGAGATGTCTAGACAGATAACACTAGTGGGTGGTGTTTGCACCTTTAGTCATATCTGTCAAATGGCATAAAATAGAGGCTGACAATGGTTTGAGGCAGGCAACTCATTGGACAACAGTAGGCAGTCTGCGTGCTGAAAAGTGGAGAAGTGAGGGAAAGGATGTCCTAACCCCTTTAATGTTTATGAAAAGGAACTAACTACTCATAAATCAGCTCAGTTCCTGAACATCCGTTAAAAATGCTGGAAGAGACAGTAAGTGCGAATAGGGTCTTCTCCTAAAACACTGTCAGCAATGGTTCTATAAAGGTAGACTCATCTGGTGTGGGTGTGAGAGTCACAACCACTATAATGGCATAAATACAGATGCAGCAGAACCCACGTATAGATGCAGTTCAAATTTGGAGAGAATGGGTTAATAGACTATGCTGCCATAGAAAAGAGGATCAATGTAGAGGAAATTATTTTGTTTGTCTGTGCATTTCAAAGCCTTGTGGCTTCTTCCTCAGGACAAATCATATATGCTTTGTCCTGAGGAAGAAGCCATAAGGCTTTGAAACGCATAGACAAACAAAATCATTCCTTCTACATGGATCCTCTTTTTTTACGGCAGTACGGTCTATTAACCCTTTTCTCTCCAAATTTGAACTGCAGTTCCTGAACATATTACATTGGTATGTGTTCTAAAATAAGGCTGCAACCTCCTGTGGAGGATGAGGGCAGGAAGATAATGGTTTGGCATTAAACATTTCCCTTATGATATATATTTTGCAACATTTTTACTTGTTTTAAAAATGAGAATTATTGTGCTATCCTGTTAGGATCATTCAATATCAGTTAACTAAGTGCAATGTACAATTCTCCAGTTTCAGTTTTCCAGTTTTGCATGTGTACTTTTCTCAGCAATGCCAGTGTTGGATGTCTACGTTTCTTAATGATGACTGTGTTGGATGTCTATGTTTCTTAACGATGCCAATGTTGGACATCTACGTTTCTTAACAATGTCAGTGTTGGACGTCTACGTTTCTTAACAGTGCCAGTATTGGATGTATATGTTTCTTAACAATGCCAGTTTTGGATGTCTATGTTTCTTAACAATGCCAGTGTTGGATGTCTACATTTCTTAATGATGACAGTGTTGGATGTCTGTTTCTTAATGATGCCAGTGTTGGACGTCTAAGTTTCTTAACAGTGCCAGTTTTGGATGTCTACGTTTCTTAAGAATGACTGTGTTGGAGGTTTACATTTCTTAACAATACCAGTGTTGGACGTTTACGTTTCTTAACAAAACCAGCGTTGGATGTCTATATTTCTTAACAATACCAGTGTTCGTTGTTTACATAGAGAAACACAACCAATTATGGAAAAAAATTGCTTTTCACCAACATTTCAGTTCGGATGCCAAGTTATTCTTTTTATCTACTGTACTAAAAAGGTGGAAGTCAACAACCATATAATGGTAAATTTGTTTTAGGGCCCATAAAAGCTTAGATGCAGCTTTCCAATCCTGTATATTTTCATCTCACCCAACAATGCTCAAGTGAAGTTTGAGTTTTTGACCATATAGGTTACAATAACTTGTAATATCACCGATTAGATTACTCTCTTGACTTTTCTGAAATTAGATGACTTCATTCATGGTAATGGGTATGAAAAATTGTTGTGCTTCCTCAGAAGCAATTCATGTTCATCCCACACTATATATCACATTCATATGATAATATACAATATCTTGAGGCTCTAAATAGTTAGGAAAATAATTGACATTAATACTGGATAATGATCCCCCACTATAATTCTCTATGCCTTCTATGACATACAGAGGTACTTTCCTGTCTGATTTTATGCAAAATCTAACAAAATTTTTATATTCCTTTTGATACTGTCTTGACATTTTGACTAAAAGTTTAACTTTTAAAGGAGAATATCTTCAATATATAGGTACTATGCACGGTGGTATATTTAGTGCCTTTACATTCAGTGACTTGTGCAACGTAGTCACCAGGTGTTCTGGATTTCATGAGATACTGGCAGCGTCGAACAGAGCGTATTTACTATAGGGGACCACATGACAACTATACCCTAATACCTGTAACCCATTATCCCTGTTATAATGAAGCATCAACTATAAAATACAGGAAGCTCCAGCACATCTACTGTGTGCGCATCCTAACTGCACATCATATCTGGCATGCAAAAGTTTGGGCACCCCAGGTCAAAATTACTGTTATTGTGAACAGTTAAGCAAGTTGAAGAAGAAATTATCTCTACAAGGCATAAAGTTAAAGATGACACATTTCCTTTGTATTTTAGCACAAAAAAAAAAAATCATCTTTTACATTTTTAAATTAACAAAAAAGGAAAATGAGCCAATGCAAACGTTTGGGCACCCTGCATGGTTAGTACCTATTAGCACCCCATTTGGCAAGTATCACAGCTTGTAAATGCTTTTTGTAGCCAGCAAAGAGTCTTTTAATTCTTGTTTAAGTGATTTTCATCCATTCTTCCTTGGAAAAATCTTCCAGTTCTGTGAGATTCCTTGGTCCTCTTGCTTGCACTGCACTTTTGAGGTCTAGCCACAGATTTGCAATGATGTTCAGATCAGGGGATTGTCAAGGCCATTATAAAAACTTCAGCTTGTGCATTTTGAGGTAGAATTGACATGCTGCAGTTTTCAAAAACTCTGCAGTTTTCCAATTAAATATTTCTGAAATCTCATTGTTTTTGCTGGTACTGCATAAAAAAATGTAAACTGTGAACGTAGCCTGAATGTGCAAGGCTGCACCATGTCACTTTTTTTATAATGTGGCGCAGTGTAGTGGGAAATTTCAGATAAAGTGGGGAATAGGCTTTGGAAGTGATTAGTTATAGTTGTCTATGTGTTATTTTCTGCAGAGATGAGACCTGCCTAGATGAAGTGATAGTGGTCCACACCGGATGTAGAGGAAAAGCGAAGATGAATGAAGTCACCTAGAGACATCACTAGTAAGTCAATGTTTTACATGTACACTTACAATATACACTATATATAGAGCTTCTGTGCATAACGTAACTGGTGATCTCTCTACTACTTGTATGCTATATACAGAGCTCTTGTGTATAATTTTACTGATGATCTCTGTATTACCCGTACACCATACACTATATACTCCTGTGTATAATGGTAGTAAAATTTGTGTTATTAGTAGTGATGTGTGATGGTGCTCGCCACCGCTTGTTACTTGATCGAGCATCGAGGTGCTCTGATGCGACTCGAGTATTGAGGATAATGGAATCTCCTAAGCCGCAGGCCTGTAGCGGTCTGTAGCTTAGGAGACGGTCAATGATAGAGCATAGAGCTTTTGCTCTGTGCTCTATCCCAGGATTGAACTGTATTGGAGGCAACTAGACACCAACACATTTCAACGCGGTAGTCTCAGGAGATCCGGGACTCTGGATAAGAAGTTTGGGCAAGAGTACTAGATCTTTGACCCTAGTAACACCACTGCTGGTGGGCCTCTTTATGCACTGCTCGTGGGCCCAAAAGGACTGAAAGGAGAGAGAACTTATGTAAAGCCCACCCATAAATGGGTGTTTCAGGGTGGATCGGGGAGTAATCAAAATGACTGGTACTTTTCCTAGAGTGATGGTGTGGGGAAAAGCTTAGAGAAAACCTGTCATGTTGAAATTGCACGTCATCTGCAGGCAAGATTAAATAAAGCAGAAGGAGATGATCAGATTGATGTGAAATTATATAGAAAATGTTTCAGCAAAACTTGAATGTTATTCATTGAAATCCCTGATATTTGTATGAACTTGAGTCCAGTGGGTGTTCCTATTCAAAGATAGAGATTATGCATTCAGATAGCTCTGATGAAAACACTTAGTAGGACTGGCCACTTGACTAATATGTTTATGAAGACCACTGATTTCAATGATAAATACAAATTATACTGAATCTTTTCCAATAAAATTATATATCTGGCCATCCACGTGGTCTGCTTCCTCCTTCCCCAACCGGGCCCTGTACATGTGGCACAGGGTTCCCATGAGTGCTCCTAAGACGCGTGCGTGCACACCAGCCCTCCATGTAAAGGGCCGGGGTGCCATTTCCAGGAAATGCCTCTCAGCCTGTGGCTGAGAGGCACTGTGTATTTAAGGTTGCCTTCCATTGGAGGAGGTGCCTGCGCAATGCCTCTAGTTAGTCAGTCAGTCTCCAGTCTGCTAGCTAGCTGTCAGGTCCTGAGCTCCTGTCTTGCTATTACTGTGTCCATCTCCAGTACCTGCCTTCCCATTCCTGTGTACCCTTGCCATGCCCACCATTCCTGTTCGTACCTGCCTGTGCAGCCTGCCTCAGTCAACCCACCTGTACCTGTCTATACCTGAATCTGTCAACTGTCCCAGGGGTCAGCTGCCACAGACCTGGTCACCTCCTTGGGAGTGGTACCTGGTGTCCACCTCGTGGTGGGTGCTTAGTCAAGCCCCTCCCACTAAGGGGTAAGGGTCCAGTGGATCCACTAATCCCGCTCGCTGCCTCTACACCGGCCGTGAGCATGACAATATTATTCTTCTTAGCTCTTCCTTATTCATACCATGCTGTCCATTCCATTGATCAGACTGCATGTATAATGTGACAGAAATGCCCCGGAAATGTTGGAAAGTATGATTTAGCATACTGTATAAGACATATCTCTGCCGTGTGCATTTTACATCTATGAGGCCTGCGCGTTCTAGTCAGTGGGCATTTCGTACTACACTGAAAATGAACACTTTTAGCCTTAAATAGCAGCAAGTACATGTAAGATATAAAAATAGCACCATATATAAGTATGTTATTATTCCTGAAACATGTAAGGAAACAAGGATGAATTCTGCACATTCTTCCTTGAGTATTGAAAGCTTTACAAGAACCAATATGTTGCATATTTAGCTTGAGAATTTCGATGTTTAGAACTGCAGCCCGCTGGCTGGGATTTATTACCGAGGAGTTAGTGACAGACTCAATCACAATTACCACCAGTAGCTTTGCAAATGACTTCTTATAGAACATGGAAATTGTCATTTAAAATGTCAGCAACCAACATGGCACAACTCCAGTGTTATTTCCATGCCGTTTCTTAAGGGAAAAATCAGCTTTGTCTGACACGGTAACATTATGCATGAAACCTGTGATCCCGCTTACCAGCATGTAGGGAATTTACAGTAAATTGGAAGCACTTAGCCATGTTACATCTCTGCCATTTAACATTTGATATGTTTAAGAGGCTTTACACATTTTAAATCCCAGAACTGTTTCTGAATAGAACAATAATGAGCGAATATGCCATACATTCCATTAGCTTGTAGCAATGACAGGAATTAGTGCGCCAGCATACATGGGCTGCAAAATGCACTGTTCAGGTTAAAGGGGTTGTCTCATGCCTAGGAGTACACCACTCCCCTGCCTCCCAGTTTTTTGCTTGCTGGGGGCAGTATACTTCTAAAGATAGACAGGTTGTCCAGCAACATGGTTGAGCCTAAAGGCCCTTTTACACGCAACAACATCGCTAACGAGATGTCGTTGGGGTCATGGAATTCGTGACGCACATCCGGCCTCGTTAGCGACGTCGTTGCGTGTGACACGTACGAGCGACCGCTAATGATGGAAAATACTCACCAAATTGTTGATTGTTGACACGTCGTCCATTTCCCAAATATCGTTGCTGGTGCTGGACACAGGTTGTTCGTCGTTCCTGAGGCAGCACACATCGCTACGTGTGACACCACAGGAACAACGAACAACACCGTACCGTACCTGTGTCCTCCGGCAATGCGGTGGGCGTGAATTTCATGCGGCTGCTCTTCGCCCCTCTACTTCTCTTGGACGCCTGCCATATGATGTCGCTGTGATGCCGTACGAACCACCCCCTTAGAAAAGAGGCTATTCGCCGCCCACAGCGACGTCGCTAGGAAGGTAAGTTTGTCGCGGGCGGAGGGGTGGGGAACGCTGCTCGTCTGGGATCGCTGGTGCTCGGGTCCGGTGCTTCTGCTCCTCGGTGGCTCGAGCACGGGGCCGGACCCGGGGCTCGTGTAGCGCCTCCTCGCCCACGAGTGAAAAGGGGAGGTTTTTAATGGGTATTTGGGGTTGTCGGTCGTGACGCCACCCACAGGTTGTGGTGATGGTGGGCACCACCGCTGCTGGTGACGTAGGATCCCAGGAGCGATGGCGGAGAGCAGCTGAGGTGTTGACCCCCCATGGGTAGGGACTGTTGGTCCCGGGGCCCCGGTTGGGGAGTAGGGAGGAGGTATAGGTGCAGGTGCCAAGGCGGGGAGGCAGCGTGGGTGCAACATTGCGGTGCAGCGTGGTGCCGGATGGCACTGTTGTACTTACTCAGACACAGAAGGACAGAGTCTCTGGTAAACCAAATGGCTGGATAGACGGGGGCCCACAGCCGGCTGCGGTGTTCTCACTCTCCCCGGACGGGTTGATGGCGGCTGTTGTTTTCCTGCCCCTGTGTAAGTGTATTTGACTCCTATGGCTTCCCACGGGTAGTCCGTGTCGGGAGAGCCCGTTTAGCGCAGGCGCTGGCCCTTGGATCTCTGGCCCTTGACAGTGGAACTTATCCGGACGGGTTGGGCTGTTGCCTTCTGACGGGACTTAGGTGGGAATGAACCCCTGAGGTCCAGACCGCAATCAGATAATTTGACCTTTTTGGCGGCTCCTAGCCTAGTCGGGGTCTGAGTACCCTGCCTTGGTGCTTGGCTTCAATCTGCTCCCCGGTTCGGTAACGGCGGGCTACCGCCCGACCCCGGTCCTACGGTTCCGCTGACCTACACCAACTCCTGCCGACGGCCACCACCGTCTGCCAACCTTGCTGAACGTGCCTGGGCTCCAACCCAGACACCAACAGTTTTCACTCCTCTCACTTCCACTGTCTACCACCTCACTACTGTCTTTTCCCGCCTCCAGGCCTGTGAACTCCTCGGTGGGTGGGGTCAACTGCCTGGCTCCACCCCACCTGGTGTGGACATCAAGTCTGGAGGGTGACAACAAGGATTTGATTGACTGGTGTCACCTACCCAGGGGAAGAGGTGTGTGTGTGATGTTAGTGTACTGTGACCCCTGGGGGTCCAGGGCGTCACAAGTTGGTGTGACGGGTACTAGCGATATTGTGCGCCACGGGCAGCAATTTGCCTGTGACGCACAAACAACGGGGGCGGGTGCTTTCATGAGCGACATCGCTAGCAATGTCACTGCGTGTAAAGCCCCCTTTAGGCCCTAGCTGTGCACTCTCCCAAGATGCTTTGAGGAGCAGAGGGAGAATGAGATTGGCCAAATCCAATGATAGTGCTGGATTCAGAATAGTGCCTTCAAGCACGCACTCATTGTCAAGGATACTGACCACCTCTGAGGTGCACGGTAACCTGGGCAATGGCCTGTACTGTACAGAATTAATAATCATTGTGTTTTTGAGAACTTAAAGGATTCTTAATAAGAAGTAGACTGAAAAATTCCTTGTTTTTATGAGCACTTTGCAAATTTAATTCTACCATAATTAGATGAGACTACCACTTTTATGTTATGTCTAGTAATTGTTGAATAGTAACTATTTGTGTTCGGATTATTTGTAATGAATCCCAAAGTACTATTCCGGTATTCATCACAAATGACGAACCTAATGTAAGTCAATGGGAACCCGAGCATTTTTCTTGTTGTGACGAACACTGGAATAGTACTCGGTATTTGGTAAGCATTATCCGAACACGAATAGTTACTATTTGTCCATCACTTGTTACGTCACTTAAAACTTTCAAATGTTTGAACAAATAAAGGTGTGCAATGTAAATGTGATCATCTGCTTTACATAGAGAGCACTACAATATAACTATTGAAATGCTATATTTCAGGTGTGATAACTGACTTTTTGGAGACCCAATAATGACTTATTTAGGAAGCAATACCATTGAAGAATAGAAGCACATCCAAATGTATTTTTTTAGATGTATGCCCAAACCTTACCCTAAGCCCACATACTAGTAATCACTGCAGGCTACCTACTCCCGGGCCAAATAGTATATGGTGACTAAACAATGACATCACCTAATCACCTTAAATCTATTCTCCACTACTCAGTCCACGAAAATAGTATTAAATTTCACAGTAATGTAATGTTGAACTGAACCTTAACCTCTTCACGACACATGATGTACTGGGTACGTCATAGATCGTGTCCGATTAATCCCCTCCGGCTGCCGTGTGCAGCAAGCAGCAATCCATGCACATGTCAGCTGATTTCAACAGCGGACATGTGCAACTATCAGGCACAAGTGGATGTGGGACCCGCTCGCACCTGTTAACCCCTTGCATCTCACTGTCAAAATATGACAGTGAGATGACGCAGCGTGCCGCGGTAAGCATTCACTTTCCTGGCGCTATCGGAAGTCACGTGACATGATCACGTGGATCCGATAGTTGTCATGGTAGCATAAGGTCATGTGATGACTTCTGTAACTATCATAAGTAACTTCCTCTTACACCCAGCAGAGCGCTGTGTGTGAAAGTGAATCCGCTTTTCTGCAGATATCAGTTGTGCAGCTGTAATCTACAGAAGGAACTAAAATAATAAAAAATATATAAACATTTAGAATCACCATGTTTAGAAATGACTGATCTATCAGAATATAAAATCAATTAATATGTTTGGTAAATGGCGTAGCAGCAAAAAAATCCAAACGCCAAAATTATGTTTTTTGGTTGCCGCATATTTTGCGCAAGATGCGATAACAGGCGATCAAAAAGTAGAATCTGTGCAAAAATCGTACCATTAAAAATGTCAGCTCAAAAAATAAGACATAACTGAGTCATAGATCCCAAAAAATAAGAACGCTACGGATTGCGGAAAATGGCGCAAAAAGTGTACCGTTTATTTGAAGAAAATTGTGAATTTTTTTAACGCCTTAGATAAAAGTAAACCTACACATGTTTGGTGTCTACGAACTCGCACAGACCTGAGCCATCACATCGACACATCAGTTTTACCATATAGTGAGCACTGAAAATAAAATATCCAAAAAACAATCGGGAAGTTGCACTTTTTTTGCAATTTTTTCGCACTTGGAATTTCTTTGCTGTTTTCCAGTACACTAGATGGTACAATTAAATAAAATGTACCATCAGAAAATGACTAGAGTTGAGCGAGTATCTAACTCATCGTACTCGCTATACTCATAACGAATACTGTCTAATACTCGTGTATTTGTTCCGAATAGTATGTGCAATGGAAGTCAATGGAGAAAACTCGCAATGTAATGAGTAACCCGAATTCCACACTATTTGCTACTTGCGCGAATAGTACGGCATTCGGGTTACTCATTACTTTGCGACTTTTTCCTCATTGACTTTCATTGCACACGCTATTCAGAGAAAATACATGAGTATTAGACAGTACTCGTTGTGAGTATAGCAAGTACGAATAGTTAGATACTTGCTCAATTCTAAAAATAACGTTTAAATCATGTTTTTGTGTTAAATTTATAACTTTGAATTATTTTTATACCATAATCCGTCTTAAAAATGTAGGAATCTTGAAACTTTCTACATTGGATTATTTTAGACTCATGCTTCCTGTATTCCTGCTGAAGAAGACTTTTCAGCAGCCACATTATCATCACAGGCAGAATTACAGGTAACACCTCTATACACAGCTGATAACATCATTCATAATAGGGGAATTCACAGCTCACCTACTCCTTCTCCCTTCACAGTGGCCTTTCCACATGCTTATTGAATGCTTTCATACAAAGCATAGGGTTAAAGACAGTCAGTTGCTGCTAATGAACATTTAGATTTTTGAAAAAAATAGGAAGTGGGAGTCTAGAACTAGAATAGCCCCAGTGGCTAGTGTGAAAATTGTAATTTTTTTTAAATACAGATTGTGCTATCAAAAAATAGCCCCTCAAAAAATTACATTTAATGTGAAAACCTGACTTAAAGGGAATTTGTCACCAGGTTTTTGCCACATAATCTGAGAGCAGCATAATAGTAGGAAAAGTAGGTAAAGTTAAAGGGAACCTGTCACCTGAAATTTTGCTATTAAACTAAAAGAATCCCCTTCTGCAGCTCCTGGGCTGCATTCTAGAAAGGTTCCTCTTGCTACTGGCCCCCCTTTCAGACCTAAATAAACACTTTATAAAATATTACCTTTTGGTATGCTAATAAGGTTTTCTGGCCACGAGGGCAGCCTGTATTGCATCCGTTATTCCCCCTCCTGCCGCTGTTCGCCATCCCCAGTGTTGATTGACAGATGACGCCATCGCTCTCATGTTACTCAGTGCTCCTGAAGTCTCGCGCATGCCCAGTGGCAGTATCGCAGGACTGAGCACAGTTCACATTGCGAGCGACGGTGATCGTATTGCGCAGGTGCGAGATTATGGGCGGGTACTTGAATGACGCTGGTGATGACAATGTCATCACCAGCGTCATTCAAGTACCTGCCCATAATCTTGTGCCTGCGCAATACGATCACCGGCACTCGGAATTTAAACTGTGCTCAGTCCTGCGTTAGTGCCACTGGGCATGCGTGAGATTATGGGCGGCTATTTGGATGACGCTAGTGATGACATTTTCATCACTAGCGTCATCCAAGTAGGCGCCCATAATCTCGCACATGTGCAGTGGCACTATCGCTGGACAGCACTGTTTTCAAATCACGAGCGCCGCTGATGTTATTGCACATGCGCGAGATTATGGGCGGCTATTTGGATGACGCTGGTGATGACATTGTCATCACCAGCGTCATTCAAGTACCCGCCCATAATCTCGCGCCTGCGCAATATGATCACCGTTGCTCACAATTTGAACTGTGCTCAGTCCCGCGATACTGCCACTGGGCATGCGCGAGACTTCAGGAGCACTGAGTAACATGAGAGCGGCGGCGTCATCTGTCAATCAACACTGGAGGACGGCGAACAGTGTCAGGAGGGGGAATAACGGGCGCAATACAGCCCGCCCTAGTGACTAGAAAACCTCATTAGCATACCAAAAGGTAAGATTTTATAAAATTTTTATTTAGGTCTGAAAGGGGGGCCAGTAGCAAGATGAAACTTTCTAGAATGCAGCCCATGAGCTGCAGAAGGGGATTCTTTTAGTTTAATAGCGAAATTTCAGGTGACAGGTTCCCTTTAAGAGTGATTTTGACAAGGACCCAGTTGTGATAGCTAAATAATTGTGTCAAAACAGCATATGTCCTGTTGTAAGTTTTGGAATACAGGAGCTATCATCTATCTAAAAGTGATTTAAGGAGGCACAACCAGTGAACCGGTGACAGTCATGGATGCCCAATGCTCACTGATTTGGATTAGAAGAAGGAGTATAACCCATATAGACTGATCATTTTATTCATTTACTTTTTAGAGCCAAAAGTAGGAATTAGTGTTTTTTGTAATAATTTTTTTTACTAGGGCCTTCTGGCATTTTACTAGCCCTCTCTGCCACAGGAAGAAGAGATGGAAAGTTCTCCTTGTAACATGGGCTGAGAAAGGTGAACAACCAATGATCAGTGTTAGGCAAAATGTGAATTATGCGAGAGTCCTGGGAAAGGCAGAAGGACAAAAGTCAACCATGTGTGCTAGAGTGCCAAAAGACAAGACTTCCCTATCCCCATCAGGAAGACAACTCTCCATCTCCTTCTCCTCCCTCTCCTGCTTCTTTACTTTTTCAGCCCATCCACAATGAACAGGCAGGAGGAATCTAGTATGGGTAGTACCCTCTATAGCACAGGCAACCATCTCCTGTTTGTCCTCCTCCTCCTCAGAATCCTCCTCCTCATAATCAACCGATCCATGCTGGGAAGATGAGATGAAGCTGGGTTGGGTTGTATATATCTGTGTACTTTCTTCCAACTCCATCTCCATCTGGTCCACATGCAAAGCTTTGTTTTTAATTATGAGCAGTCAGCGTTTGAGTAGACACAGAAGTAGGATGGTTATGCTAACTATGGTGTCGTCGCCGCTCACCATCTTAGTTGCTTCCTCAAAGCTTTGTAGAACTACCCAGATGTCAGACATATATGCCCACTTGTCGGTTATTATGTGCAGAGGCTGACCGGAATACCGATGGATTCTAGTGCGTGGGCACATCGCACACTAGTTGGTGAGATGGCACATGTATGCATTGCTGTAGCACTACCAGATCGGCAGCTGACTTGTGGAAATTGGCATACATGCAGCATATGTGACTCCCTGGCCTATCAGGTCGTCACAGGGTATTGTGCAACCTGCCCTTCTGCATGGTATCCACATCCTCCTTGGTTATGGGTCCCTGGCCTTTGGTGTTGCTAAGAACAAGCTAATCAAAATCCTAGAAACACTCTGCACCACACCCACCAGACACACCAATGGGTAGCCTGAAGGGAATGGGGCTGCCCACTTGGGGGGTTGGTAAGGGAGGGTCAGGAGTGTTAGGAGCAGTTCAGTTGTGTGGTGACTTTTGTGAGGAGAGGTCACAAGTCAGTTGGAGGAGGTTAGGAGCTGGGCTCCTTGTTACTACTAGGTGGCAGACGTTTGTCTGGGCCTGGTAGGAGCTAGAACCCCGGTCGCAGGGGATCGTGACAAGGGGCACAGTACTGCCGAGGAGGGCAGCCGGCGGCCTTGTGCCATCTCCAGGCAGGGGCCAAGGCACGATGGGGTACGTGGACCCTAGGCCGGGAAGTAGCTTCAAGCGTCCTGGTAATACACCCGAGGAGGACGGAGCCTTCAAGATTCGTTCTCCACCCGCTCCAAAATCGGGGTACTAGCGCAACGAGGGGGATAGGAATTTCCCAATACATAGTCCAAAAAATCCCAAGCGTGAACCCTGAGAGCAAGGTCACTCCATTAGCTATTCGGGTGAGCGGGACCCAACTAGTTCTACACTACAGGGACCAATAAGTAGAAAGGTGCCAAGGAAAAGGCCACAGGCTAACAAGCAACACCAACAGGCACGGGATCCAGGCATGCTCCCTCCCTGCTGCTCCAGCGGTGCTCAGAACTTTGGTTTACAAGTGGTCGGTGTCAGCGTTATTGGACTGAGTGAGTACACAGTGACCCTAACCTCCCCAACGGTGTCCCTTCACCAACATTACCGAACCCCAGGGCATTCCCCCTACCCACGGAGGGGTTAAACACCTGGCTTTCATTCCATCGCCACCGGGTGCTTCTAATGGCAGCGGTGGTACTCCACCTTACCACACACTGTGGGTGGCGTCACAAACATTACACATATCACTCCCCTGTAAATACCCCCCTTTTCGTTTTGAGTGGCCGCACGACCCCCGGGTCCGGAGACCCCTCGAGCCACCGCGGATCCAGATCCGAGCAGCCCGGCTGCTGGCACGGGGGCGGCACACCTACCTTCACAAAAGCTCAGAAAAATCTGGGTAGGTTTTCAGAAACTGCTGAACAACTAAGTTGAGCATGTGGGCCAGAACCAATAAAAGTAAAAGTAAATAGCTCCTCAGAGTGTCCGAGTGTGGGATCACTTTTCTTCTGGGACTCACCATGATGAGAGGAAAGAGGATTAGGTAAAAAATTATGTAGTCCAGACTCTTAGCAAGTGAGACTGAACTGTGTGGAAGACAGAGTCATGCTGGGAAACATACTGGAAGCATTATCTGACATCCAACCAACCATTTTTTTGCAGTGTTGTCCCACACTCCCCTGCAAAGTTGGACAGGAAGCTAAGGCGGGCTTTGCACACTGCGACATCGCAGGTGCGATGTCGGTGGGGTCAAATTGAAAGTGACGCACATCCGGCATCGCATGCGACATCGCAGTGTGTAAAGCCTAGATGATACGATTAACGAGCGCAAAAGCGTCGTAATCGTATCATCGGTGCAGCGTCGGCGTAATTCATAATTACGCCGACGTGATGGTCCGATGTTGTTCCTCGCTCCTGCGGCAGCACACATCGCTGTGTGTGAAGCTGCAGGAGCGAGGAACATCTCCTACCGGCGTCACTGCGGCTTCCGTAGGATATGCGGAAGGAAGGAGATGGGCAGGATGTTTACATCCTGCTCATCTCCGCCCCTCCGCTCCGATTGGCCGCCTGCCGTGTGACGTCGCAGTGATACCGCACGACCCGCCCCCTTAACAAGGAGGCGGGTCGCCGGCCACAGGGACGTCGCACGGCAGGTGAGTGTGTGTGTGAAGCTGGCGTAGCGATAATTTTCGCTACGCCAGCTATCACCACATATCGCTGCTGCGACGGGGGCAAGCACTATCGCACTCGGCATCGCAGCATCGGCCTGCGATGTCGCAGTGTGCAAAGCCCGCCTAAGTCTTCTGAATGAGCGTGTTTCTTGTGCTCCAACAGAAGGTGCCGTTTCACCTGGCCCACGGACTCTGCATGCACCATCAGTAGCACGTTCACTTCCCCGTGCTTTACTGCATGCCTTGAGCATATTATATTAGGTAGATGATATATGCCTGAAAACTTTACGGTATTAATAGGGAATATAATAGGTATAGCACTGACAAAGGACTTTTGGTTTATGGTTGCAGCAGCAAAGACTGTAAGGCTATAATCCCTTCCTATGTGCCTCTAATGCAAACCTGTATCTCCTCCAGCAGTGGTCCCTACAGTAAATGCAGCTAAAAACTGTATTAATAAGGAATAGAATAGATGGAGCCCTGAAAAGGGACTTTTGGCTTTAGGTTACACCAAGAGATATAAGGCTATAATCCCTTCCTATATGCCTCTAATCCAAAACTATCCCTCCTCCAGCACCTATCCCTACAGTGAATGCAGGTAACAGCAATATTAATAGGGAAGAGAATGGATGTAGCCCTGAAAAGAACTTTTGGTTTTAGGGTGCATCAGAACAGCAATAATCCCTATGCACTTTTAATCTAAACCTATCCCTCCTTCAGCAGCAATCCCTACACCGTTTCCAGGGTAGAGTGTGCCAAGCGTTGTGTCATTGGGTCGTATATAGACCAAATGATGTGTTGTGGCTGGCCAATCACAGTAATGCCAGTAGCTATCAAGGCTATGGCATTACTGTGTTTGTCAGGCAATTCTTGCATGTGTAGTAGCTGAAAAACAGCCATAAAACATGCGGGGTGGGAATTCGAGCATGGCACTCAAGCTCCTGCGATAATTGACCAAGTAATGAGCGTGCCTGAGCACCCTGATGTTCGATCGAGTTTCGAGCACTGATGAGCACACTCATCATTACTAAGATTGCATCCAATATAGTAGGGATTTATAAAGCATTCAGATATTTTTGTTTTCCCTTTAGGATCCACTCTTGGTCCTAACTGCACCAACTCCTCAATGTTGCCCCTTGTGTTCAGTAAAAAATGTTGTATCTGTTCATTTTCACGATTAAGTTCTCCTTTAAATTTTACATTTTTATTAAAACATATTTCTAACTGATGAAACAGAACACTTTTTTTATTTTTTTTAAACCTTTGACCCCAAACCTTGTTTTTTCCTTTCATTTAGGCACATCAGTGGAATAAACAATAGAGGAAAAGATTTCACGCTGCCCTTGAAGTCAGTGCCTGTTCTGTAAAGTGCAAGCTTTTAGCTGTGCTTTGCTGTGACTCATACTTAGTTTTGCAATCATGATGTTAATATTAAATTGGATGTAATTACTCCTCAAACTCCGTTTTATTGTTACACTTAGATCAAATTGTCAGGCAGCGAGATTCTTGTAGCATCTGTGTGTGGGTGATATCTGGATGTGTTTGTGTGTATGTGCAGATTTCCTAAAAGCCTTTCCGAAAAACAGGAACCCACTTCCTCTTCTTAAAATAGAAAGTCTCTGCCTGCCTTGGGAATGTGGGCATTTTCACTCTTCTAATTGGCTTTTAATTTTTTTTATGCTGCTGCCTGTTTGCTTAGTAATTTCTCATCTGGCCGAGTTGTTAGGGGTAACCAAAGGCAGCTGATTACTTAATTGTACAAAGGTCCCTCAGTTTTTTCCCATGATGTGATGGGCAGTGCATTCTGCATGACTACTTTTGGATTTGTTCACTCAAAAACAAACACTTTTCTGTCCTGGTCTTGCCTATAGTTTCTGGTGGTATAAACGAGCTTATAACAACCACAACATGGCTTCAGTATTGGAGATAGAGCCTGTATAGAATATATTCTAGCTTACATTTATATAATTATAAAGTGGCCAATTACTTTTACATATTGTCAGCAAGGCCAAAATAGAAACTAGTCCATTCAATATTGATCCCAAGGAAGGGAAAACCAACTAGTACCGTATTTTTCCAAAAATAAGACACTGTCTTATACTTTTTTTGCCCCCCAAAAAGCACCAGGACTTATTTTTGGAGAAACACGGTTGGGGACAAGTTTACCCACCTAAAAAGCAGACCACCCCCTTCCTTCCCAGGAGACTCATACCAGACCCTGGACGTCTGCGTGGCTCCCAGGTCCTCTTTGTGATCTCCAGCGGGGGCTCCCGGCAGGTTTGCTGCATGCAGTCCTCCCATACTTCTAGCCGACACACTCACATACGTCAGATCGCACACACTCATACACATGCACACACACACTAACCGATCAGATCGCACACACACAATCAACAATCAGATCACACACACACAATCATCGATCAGATCGCACACACACAATCAACAATAAGATCGCACACACACAATCAACAATCAGATCACACACACACAATCAACAATCAGATCACACTCCCACAATCAACAATCAGATCGCACACACATAATCACTGATCAGATCGAACACACACAATCAACAATCAGATCGCACACACACAATCATTGATCAGATCGCACACACAATCACCAATCAGATTGCACACACACACAATCACCGATCAGATCACACACACAATCACCAATCAGATCACACACACACACACACAATCACCGATCAGATCACACACACAATCACCGATCAGATTGCACACATACAATCACCAATGAGATTGCACACACATAATCACCGATCAGATTGCACACACACACTCACTAGTCGCTCACCACATCCTGGGTGCAGAATGCTTCCGGCCACAGGGATAGATGGGAGGAAGTTATGCGTCACAGGTCCTGTAAGCATTCCATCTGCAGCCGCAGGTCCTTTCGCTCCACCGCATTGCATCTCAGGATTCTGCCGGCGAGAAGAAATCGGTATCACTGGATGTGGTGAGTGTGTGTATGCAATCTCATGGGGGATTGTGTGTGTGATCTGATGTGTGCGGACGTGAGATCTGATTTGTGCAGGTGTGCAATCAACTGCAGATCCTCCCACTCGGCGTCTGGTGAATATGATTGTCTATAATGAAGTGTCCTGCAGTATCTTTAACTTTTTAATCTGCATGGACACTTCATTATTGAATTACGACTAGGGCTTATTTTCAGGGGAGGGCTTATATTTAAGCCTTCAACCGAAAATGCAGAAAATGCCTGCTAGGGCTTAAATTTGGGGCAGGTCTTGGCAAAAACACAGTATAAATTATTCACTATTTGTTCCTAAATTGAACCAAAATAAATATTTCATCTTTACATAGATGACTGTGTAGATGTATGTATCTCTGAACAACCTTCAAGTTGCATGGACCTAGAATAATATAACCATAGAAGTGTTTGAGGACCTTTTATGCTTCCATTCATGGCATGCTCCATCTATTCATACAGTCAGGGCCAGAAATATTTGGACAGTGACACAAGTTTTGTTATTTTAGCTGTTTACAAAAACATGTTCAGAAATACAATTATATATATAATATGGGCTGAAAGTGCACACTCCCAGCTGCAATATGAGAGTTTTCACATCCAAATCGAAGAAAGGGTTTAGATTCAGCTCTGTAATGCATAGCCTCCTCTTTTTCAAGGGACCAAAAGTAATTGGACAAGGGACTCTAAGGGCTGCAATTAACTCTGAAGGCGTCTCCCTCGTTAACCTGTAATCAATGAAGTAGTTAAAAGGTCTGGGGTTGATTACAGGTGTGTGGTTTTGCATTTGGAAGTTGTTGCTGTGACCAGACAACATGCGGTCTAAGGAACTCTCAATTGAGGTGAAGCAGAACATCCTGAGGCTGAAAAAAAAGAAAAAATCCATCAGAGAGATAGCAGACATGCTTGGAGTAGCAAAATCAACAGTCGGGTACATTCTGAGAAAAAAGGAATTGACTGGTGAGCTTGGGAACTCAAAAAGGCCTGGGCGTCCACGGATAACAACAGTGGTGGATGATCGCCGCATACTTTCTTTGGTGAAGAAGAACCCGTTCACAACATCAACTGAAGTCCAGAACACTCTCAGTAAAGTAGGTGTATCTGTCTCTAAGTCAACAGTAAAGAGAAGACTCCATGAAAGTAAATACAAAGGGTTCACATCTAGATGCAAACCATTCATCAATTCCAAAAATAGACAGGCCAGAGTTAAATTTGCTGAAAAACACCTCATGAAGCCAGCTCAGCTCTGGAAAAGTATTCTATGGACAGATGAGACAAAGATCAACCTGTACCAGAATGATGGGAAGAAAAAAGTTTGGAGAAGAAAGGGAATGGCACATGATCCAAGGCACACCACATCCTCTGTAAAACATGGTGGAGGCAACGTGATGGCATGGGCATGCATGGCTTTCAATGGCACTGGGTCACTTGTGTTTATTGATGACATAACAGCAGACAAGAGTAGCCGGATGAATTCTGAAGTGTACCGGGATATACTTTCAGCCCAGATTCAGCCAAATGCCGCAAAGTTGATCGGACGGCGCTTCATAGTACAGATGGACAATGACCCCAAGCATACAGCCAAAGCTACCCAGGAGTTCATGAGTGCAAAAAAGTGGAACATTCTGCAATGGCCAAGTCAATCACCAGATCTTAACCCAATTGAGCATGCATTTCACTTGCTCAAATCCACACTCAAGACGGAAAGACCCACAAACAAGCAAGACCTGAAGGCTGCGGCTGTAAAGGCCTGGAAAAGCATTAAGAAGGAGGAAACCCAGCGTTTGGTGATGTCCATGGGTTCCAGACTTAAGGCAGTGATTGCCTCCAAAGGATTCGCAACAAAATATTGAAAATAAAAATATTTTGTTTGGGTTTGGTTTATTTGTCCAATTACTTTTGACCTCCTAAAATGTGGAGTGTTTGTAAAGAAATGTGTACAATTCCTACAATTTCTATCAGATATTTTTGTTCAAACCTTCAAATTAAACGTTACAATCTGCACTTGAATTCTGTTGTACAGATTTCATTTCAAATCCAATGTGGTGGCATGCAGAGCCCAACTCGCGAAAATTGTGTCACTGTCCAAATATTTCTGGACCTAACTGTATTACAAGTATTCTACCCTAGATGGTTTCCTTCAAGAGCAGAACATCTTTGGATTGTGGTTACCCAAGCAAACACCATATAGCAGCATAGCGGTTCTTCTGCAGTGCAGTGTCACACAAACTCCATTAATGTCATAATGATTGAGAGACTTTTCTAACCGTCTGATATTCAAAAATGATCTGCCACACGGCCATCCAATACCCCAGCGCACACAAGCGCCTTCATTTTGGATAAGCACGGTTCCCCGGTGCTACAACATTATAAAAGCCACCCAGGTCTGTACTAGGAACCTGTTAAGATAACACGTTATATTGAGAATTTGTCCGCACCTTTACGCAGCTACACACCTGTGAAAGTACATGAGTGCCGAACACCCACCATATAGGTCTACCAGAGCGACTGTGGGAGTAAGACCACATACTGGTCAAAACGTCATGAATTTAGTCGCCTGTGTATGCAATTTAAAGCACTGTATGTATAAACGATCACACTATTAAATGAACACTGCAATTGGAATCTGAGTGTGCAGCAATTTGTAGATTTCTGGATTTTAGAGGGGTACAGGACTCCCTGCTGAATGCATCTCCAATCACTAGACTGTGCGCACGCCATTTTCTTCAAATTTACAGAGATATAGCACAAATATTCTCCTCACAGTGCAAAAGAAATTTGTGGTCTTTATCAGCCACCAATGACATTACATTAATCTGTGGTTGTAATAATCTGCTATATAATACTATATATGTCATACAATATTGGTTATAATCGAAACAGAAATGTCCCATTCCGATCTGATAACACGATGGCATATAGCTTGGATATTGCTTTTAAAGCCTATGCCCCCCTCTAATTTAATCCTAAAGGTCAGACCCCAACAAACATAATATGACGGTATATTTTTGCAACATGATTATACATTATGAATTGGAAATACAACTTTAAGGTAAGACTTTAAAGGGAATCTGCCAACAAACAAATTGTTTCTATGTAATCTGAGAGCAGGAGGATGTAGGGGCAGAGACCCTGATATAAGAGATGTATCACTTATTGGACTGAGTGACATAGTTTTGATAGGATCCCTGTTTTTCTCTGCTGTAGATGTAGCTGTACAAAGAATCCTGAGCTGATTATAACCCCGCCCACACCCCTGACTAGCAACTTCCTAAGAAAACTGTGCAGTGTATTATCATTAAGCTGCCAATCAGTGGTGAGGGTGGGGTTGCACAGATTAGACTGGCCTGCACCAGATCTAGTCCTCTAGTGATAATCACCTACTGATAAAATACTGATTGTATTGAAACTATAGTACACAGTCTAATAAGTGACATATCCCTATAATATGGCTCTCTGCTCTCACAGTTCTCTCTCAGAGTAGAAAGCAAAAACCTCCTGACAGATTCCCTTTAACAATATTGAGGGATAGAACATAGAGGGAGGTTTATTTACTGGTTTGTAGCGTGCATGCATGGTAGAAATATTTTTATGGATCATTTCACTTAATGTCTTTCAATGTATATAAAAAAGTGACAGACCTGCATGGTAATATATCTGTGCTTTATTTACATAACTGCGGTTATTGTCCAAAGCTACAAAACCTATGGTGAGGAGCCCAGTTTAGTCCATTCTATAAGAACATCTCTTTTGTGTACAAATATCAGTCATCACAATTAGAGAATAAACAAATTATTACATAATAGAAAATACATATATCGTTTACATACTGTATAATGCTATTTGTATGTGTACCAGGGGTTTTGGGTATTCGCAATGGTACTTTGTTAATGACTACAGATTAATATGAAAATAATTACAAAGGATAGAATTATCTAAAAACATGAAATGTGTGAATCATCCCAGTAATTAAAATATATTTTTGCAAGTGAATGAATATATATATATATATATATATATATATATATATATATATGGGATTTAACAATTTCAAGCTTTCTCCAAAGTTATTTTTGTTACAGGAATGACACTACTCTCCTCCATTACTGTTCTTACGAGAAGAATTTCTGAAGTGATTATTTAACCCAAAAGTAGAATGTAAATTATAGTGACATTATTGTGCCAGATTATAATTAGTACAAGGAAGCTGTGCATTTGTACAACATGTCAGAACTAATTAGTGCCGTGATAATAAATACACAAGGACCTGAAGATTATACAGAACAGAATATTTAGTGTGAATGATTCTCTGCCATGTAGACTGTTTACTTGTGGTATTGTGGACAATATATTCAGACAATAGATGGCAGGTATGGATCACAGTACAGATAATGGATAACTGTATAATGTACAGGCACCATTAGCTCAATAGTACACAGTGCTAAAGACATTTACTTCTCATCTCAATTTAAAGCAATATATTTTTAGCAAATATATGAATAGATTAGTTTTTTGTTTTATTTGACACTTACATCCCTATGAAAATATATAATTAGTATTTTGTTACTTCCTTAAAGGGTTATTCCCATCTCCAAGATTTTATCCACAATATGTAGTAGGTGGAATAATGTTAGAAAATACCTTCAATGAGAAATGTAGTACAGTGGAACCTCGCTTAACGAGTAACCCAGTTAGCAAGTATTTTGCTTAATGAGCAAAGCTTGCTGTAAATTTGTAACTCAGTTTATGAGCAAGCTTTGCTGTACGAGCAAAATACTCACCGCACACACTTCCGGTTCCATACATCCACCGCGCTTTAACCCGCTCTTGCAGTCCACACAAAGACACAAAATCATGCACAATCACACACAAACACACACAAACACACAAAATCATGCACAATTACGCACAAACAAACACGCGCACACACACATATTATGCTCACCTTACCTTCTGGTCCATCGCCGGCCTCACGGTTCTTGTAGTTCACCGCTACAGGATATGTATCAGGTAATCATCGCGACGAGGGAGGAACTTCCTCTGTCAGCCGCTACTCAATGGCAGCGCGCTGACCAATCAGAGGCAAGTGGCTCCTGCCTTTGACGTCAGCGCTCTGGCAGTGGAAGTTCCTCCCTCGTCGCAATGGTTTCCCGGATAATGTAAAGCCAGTGCTATACTGGCACTATCATGCTGATTCATTATATACCTTTAGTTATCAGCTAGGATGTATAGGTTTTGAAACACAAGCAAGCAAAATTTGCAAAATCAGCAGCTTGTTAAGTGACAGCAGCTGCTGATCAGCTGATAGCTGGGGTGGGTATTCATAGTGATTTCCGCCCCCATGCCTGTCCATCCTCTCCCAGTTATTTATGCTAATTCTATTATAGAATTGTTTTACTAAGTGACTAGAAGGACCTGTGCTGATGTCATTCCCGTGTGACCAGAAGGGGCGGGGCCTTAGCCAACAGAAAAATAATGTTGCTTCCTGGTATCAGCTGTTGGTACTTCTATGCCATATATTTTCCTTGACATGTAACCCTGTTCTTCTAGGTTTTTATAATCTTTTGAGGAATAGACATACCGAAAGTGAGCTACCTGTCAAAAAATGATTCAATAAGGTGTGCTATAACAAAAGGTAAAATGGAACTTAATTAAGGAAATTGATTGATGATTGATTTTTGTTGTGGGAATGACCAATAGTGGAAATCTAGGGCAACAGGTGCTGTCACATTTAATAAATACTGGATACTGAAATATTAAAAAGACTCCATATGCATAAATATATACATGAAATTCTAAACATGAGATCCTTGTAACAGTGAAATGCACAATAAAAATATTTATTATAATATTTCAGATTTTGCTCCATATTTTGAATGAAATTGAATGCTCCTGTAGAAAAAAACTAGAGCTGAGTAACAAATCTCAATGAGCAAAGAATAAATACTAATTAATATATGTTCAATGTTTGTCTCATATCTGGAGATTTGTGTATGTAAGTGTAGCCATCCCGTGTAAACCTTGCTACTAGTGCAAATGTTATCAAAGGCATTTTTCCTGCAGAACACGTGTAAAACGGTCTTCATCCCATCATGAGAAGTCAATGAGCAGACATGGGTGGTATTCGATACTAGCAGAAGATCCAGAACATGATATCAGACTTGCCTGGGGAAAAGCAGACACAGCAGTTTTTCGGCAAAGGAAAAATAGCAAAACCACATGTAATCTTCAATTCTGTATAATTAACATTTGACTTCTAAAATAATTATTTTTTAATTTCCATGCAGTTACAAGATTTCAGCACTCATGGATAGACTCGTCAGATAGCATAATCCCCAAAATGATAGATCAGATGAAAAGAAAGACAATAAACTTTTTACAAGTCATCCTCATTAACTATAATAAAATGAAGCACATGATGTTCAGTGATTCCGAATTGTATTAGATCAGGATAATAAAATGGATAATGTGATTTAGAAATCCAGTTATTCCAATCACAGTACATAAAAATAAAAAAGGAACTCTATCCTCCCAGTGATATTCTCGCCTTGCATGTGTACTTTAGACAATGTGTACCTTTAAATCATTCTTACCTTTGTCAGTTCGATCCTGCATTTTGTTATTTGATTTACATTGTATCTCCTGCCGAAACTGTAAATCTAGCACTTTAAAACTCAACAGATCAGATATTCCTTTTCCCAAAACATTTGCCATTGTGGTACTGTCTGGATTCCCCCCTTCAAATTAGATTATCGGCTGAGACCATTAAAAATAGTATCTAGGGTCTTGTTATAATAACACTGCAAAGGGAAACCTCTGATCCCATTTATACATTCACTTGACAGAACATCTCCTTGTTCAGATTGTCCATTACTGCCTTATCTCTTTCTATGAAACATAAAATAGTTTTATCATTTAGCCTTAAGTAGTATTAGGACATAGCCAACAAATATATATATATATATATATATATATATATATATACAGTTAGGTCCAGAAATATTTTGGACAGTGACACAAGTTTTGTTATTTTAGCTATTTACAAAAACATTTTCACATCCAAATCGGAGAAAGGGTTTTATTAATCATAGCTCTGTAATGCATAGCCTCCTCTTTTTCAAGGGACCAAAAGTAATTGGACAAGGGACTCTAAGGGCTGCAATTAACTCTGAAGGCGTCTCCCTCGTTAACCTGTAATCAATGAAGTAGTTAAAAGGTCTGGGGTTGATTACAGGTGTGTGGTTTTGCATTTGGAAGCTGTTGCTGTGACCAGACAACATGCGGTCTAAGGAACTCTCAATTGAGGTGAAGCAGAACATCCTGAGGCTGAAAAAAAAGAAAAAATCCATCAGAGAGATAGTAGACATGCTTGGAGTAGCAAAATCAACAGTCGGGTACATTCTGAGAAAAAAGGAATTGACTGGTGAGCTTGGAAACTCAAAAAGGCCTGGGCGTCCACGGATGACAACAGTGGTGGATGATCGCCGCATACTTTCTTTGGTGAAGAAGAACCCGTTCACAACATCAACTGAAGTCCAGAACACTCTCAGTGAAGTAGGTGTATCTGTCTCTAAGTCAACAGTAAAGAGAAGACTCCATGAAAGTAAATACAAAGGGTTCACATCTAGATGCAAACCATTCATCAATTCCAAAAATAGACAGGCCAGAGTTAAATTTGCTGAAAAACACCTCATGAAGCCAGCTCAGTTCTGGAAAAGTATTCTATGGACAGATGAGACAAAGATCAACCTGTACCAGAATGATGGGAAGAAAAAAGTTTGGAGAAGAAAGGGAACGGCACATGATCCAAGGCACACCACATCCTCTGTAAAACATGGTGGAGGCAACGTGATGGCATGGGCATGCATGGCTTTCAATGGCACTGGGTCACTTGTGTTTATTGATGACATAACAGCAGACAAGAGTAGCCGGATGAATTCTGAAGTGTACCGGGATATACTTTCAGCCCAGATTCAGCCAAATGCCGCAAAGTTGATCGGACGGCGCTTCATAGTACAGATGGACAATGACCCCAAGCATACAGCCAAAGCTACCCAGGAGTTCATGAGTGCAAAAAAGTGGAACATTCTGCAATGGCCAAGTCAATCACCAGATCTTAACCCAATTGAGCATGCATTTCACTTGCTCAAATCCAGACTTAGGACGGAAAGACCCACAAACAAGCAAGACCTGAAGGCTGCGGCTGTAAAGGCCTGGCAAAGCATTAAGAAGGAGGAAACCCAGTGTTTGGTGATGTCCATGGATTCCAGACTTAAGGCAGTGATTGCCTCCAAAGGATTCGCAACAAAATATTGAAAATAAAAATATTTTGTTTGGGTTTGGTTTATTTGCCAATTACTTTTGACCTCCTTAAATGTGGAGTGTTTGTAAAGAAATGTGTACAATTCCTACAATTTCTATCAGATATTTTTGTTCAAACCTTCAAATTAAACGTTACAATCTGCACTTGAATTCTGTTGTAGAGGTTTCATTTCAAATCCAATGTGGTGGCATGCAGAGCCCAATTCGCGAAAATTGTGTCACTGTCCAAATATTTCTGACTATAATATATGCGTTTCCCTTTTTGTATTGAATTACTGAAATAAGTTAACTTTTTGATGATATTGAGATGCACTTGTATATTTTTTCACAGACATAAAACATTTAGGCTATGTGCGCACTAGAGCTTTTTACCTGCGGATTTACCCGCGGATTTGCCCCGGAAATTTCTTGAGAAATGTCTGCAATCTTTGTGCAGACATTTCCCATGAAATTCAATGAGAAAAAAAAATAGCTGTGCGCACTGTGCGGATTTTTCTCAAGAAAATTTCTTGAGAAAATTTTCTCGAGAAACTTTCTTGAGAAAATGTGCATGTCCATTAATTTCCGCAGGTACCGGGGGTATTCCGGGGGTATTCCGCAGGTAGCAATGATGTGCGGTGTACCCCCGGAATAGCCGCGAATTACCTGCGGGAATGCTCATCGCTGCCTGCGGTTTTGCAGGAAGCGATGTCATTATGCCAGGAAGAGGAAGCGGAGCAGACGTCACACTCCCTGGACGCCGCACAGAAGCACTTCCGTGCGACCTCCAGGTGCCAGTCTGTGTCCTGCTCCGGCCTCGCGGCTGCCTGCACTGCAGGGTGTCAGTGTCTGCCCGCAGTGTCAGCAGCCTGTCACGCGGCAGCGCAGGCAGACACTGACATCCTGCAGTGCTGGCAGCCGCGGGGATGACGATCGCTGCTGTCAGGAGGTGAGATCATTACCTGCTGTGACGATCTCCTGCCTCCTGACGTCAGCGCTGTCTATGCCCGTCTCACGAGCGGCCCGAGACTGTCACTAGCGGTGACGTCACGGGCTCTCGCGATACTTCTGACAACGCAGTCAGTGACAGCGCTGACGTCAGCAGTACAGGAGATGATCACAGAAGGTAATGATCTCATCTATGCTCCTGATGGCAGCGCTCGTCATCCCCTGCAGTGACCTGAGCTGACCTATTGATGTTAGCTCAGGTCACTGCATTGCTCTCCCAGCCAATGGGGAACATTCTGTTCTTCATTGACTGGGACAGCGACTATGGTATGGATCGCCGTGGGACCCCCCCCCCCCTATTGGATTACGCCGGACGTGGATTGATTGTTCTTTTCAATAAATTGGTTAAAGAGGCTATGTGGGGAGTGGTTTTTCAAATAAAACTTTTTTTGTTGTCTATTTTTTAATTACTACTGACTGGGTTGGTGATGTCGGGTATCTGATAGACGCCTGACCTCACCAACCCCAGGGCTTGATGCCAGGTGACATTACACATCTGGCATCAACCCCATATATTACCCCGTTTGCCAACGCACCAGGGCGCGGGATGAGCTGGGGCAAAGCGCCAGGATTGGCACGTCTAATGGATGCGCCACTTCTGGGGCGGCTGCGGCCTGCTATTTTTAGGCTGGGGAGTGTCCAATAACAGTGGACCTCCCTAGTCTGAGAATATCAGACCCCAGCTGTCCGCTTTACCTTGGCTGGTGATCCAATATGGGGGGGACCGCACGTTTTTTGTTTTAAATTATTTATATAATTTAAAATAACAGCGTGGGGTGCCCACTGTTTTGGATTATCAGCCAAGGTGAAGCTGCCAGCGGTGGTCTGCAGGCTGCAGCCGTCTGCTTTACCCTAGCAGGCTACAAAATATGGGGGGACCTCACGTCGTTTTTTTTTAATTATTTATTTATTTTATGGCTAAATACAAGGCTAAGCACCCTTTAGTGCCACATGAAAGTCACTAAAGGGTGACAGCTTAGAAAATGCAGGGAGGTGGAACATTATATAGGTTTTTCTCATCTATCTATCTATCTATCTATCTATCCATCTATCCCTCTATCTATCCATCTATCCCTCTATCTATCTATCTATCTATCTATCTATCTATCTATCTATCTATCTATCTATCTATCTATCCATCCATCTATCTATCTATCTATCTATCTATCTATCTATCTATCCATCTATCCCTCTATCTATCTATCTATCTATCTATCTATCTATCTATCTATCTATCTATCTATCCATCTATCCATCTATCCCTCTATCTATCTATCTATCCATCTATCCCTCTATCTATCTATCTATTCATCTATCCATCTATCCCTCTATCTATCTATCTATTCATCTATTCATCTATCTATCCCTCTATCTATCTATCTATTCATCTATCCATCTATCCCTCTATCTATCTATCTATTCATCTATTCATCTATCTATCTATCCCTCTATCTATCTATCTATTCATCTATCCATCTTTCCCTCTATCCATTATCTGTCTATCGATTATCTTTATTATTTATTGCAGGGACAAACCTGCGGTAAATCCGCGGTAAATCCGCGGTAAATCCGCGGCAAATCCGCGGCAAATCCGCGGCAAATCCGCATGCGTTTTTGCCGCGGATTTTTCCGCAGGTGCGGAAATCTTCCACTCCCAGAAGTTTCTCAAGAAATTTTCTTGAGAAAATTCACATTTCTAGTGCGCACATAGCCTTAAGCTGTTATTTATTTATTTATTATTACTGGTGATAAAACATTCCTAGATATATGATAACATTGCTTAGAAATGTGCAGCTGAGCGATGTATTGTATTACTGTATGTGACTATCCCTTTTCTAGAACAATAAAATTAAGGTCAGCTAAAGTGCACCTAAAGAAAACCATGAAATTGAGATGGGGACCTGAGTGTACACAGAGTAATGCAGTGACCACAATAATAATAATAGTAATAATAATAATAATAATAATAATAATAATAATAATAATAATTAATAATGAATATAATTATATTTTTGGAGTTTACCACTAAGAAGAAAATCTGTGTGACAACACTTATGGCATCTTTTAGAACTTTTATAAGTTGACACAAAAAAATTCCCAAACTTTAGATTGCCAAATTTACCTACTTACAGTCTTCCTGGTAGGGATTCATCAAAAATAGACTATGCTGGTAAAATAAAAAGCAAAAAAAAAAAGGAAGAAAGAAAAAAAGAAAGAAGCTGGAACACATGTTGGTATATGTGCAACACTATGGCAATTAGCTAGGGAGACATAACCTAGGATAAAAACAAAACAGGCAGTAGGTTAATAGTAGGTTAGTAGATTGAATAATAATGTAATGGCTGGTGTCACAATTGATGACAATTTTAATATTATAATTTTTGCCAATTGTATGTGAAGAAAGGAGTCGGGGGCGGCAGACAGTGGGAGCAGCGATGGCGGAGTCAGGCGGGGGCCATGTGTGCGGGGGGCGGAGCCAAGCAGGGCAATGTTTGCAGGTGGGGTGGAGCCAAGCAGGGCCATGGCGCTGGGGACGTCAGTGCCGGGGACTGCATGGCTGGGGACAGGTGACTATCCAGGTGTGTGTGTGTGTTCAGTGTATACATGCGGAGGGAGGAGTGCGGGGGGGCAGAGCCGAGTGGGGTAATGGGTGCAGGGGGCTGAGTGCGGGGGGGTGGAGGAGCCGAGCGGGGCCATGGCACTGAGAAAGTCAGTGCTGGGGACTGCATTGCTGGGGACAGGTGACTATTCATGTGTGTGTGTGTTCAGTGTATACATGCGGAGTGTGGGTGGGTGGTGCCGAGTGGGGTAATGTGTGCGGGGGCGGAGGCGAGCAGTGGGTATATGTCGGCTGGGTTCCCGGTGTTGGCTCCCGGGGGTGCAGCTCTCACTGGGAAGTCGGGGCTCCGTGTGGATGCGGGGAAAAGTGTCGGGCATCGTCCTGTCAGCCTGTAGTTTGGGCTGTTAAGTTATCTGAGCCGTTGGTCGCAGGCTCTCTAGCGCGCGCACTGTGGCGATAGTTGTCACTCTAATGACGTCATTTTGGAGCAAGACAGACAGACAGGCAGACAGACAGAATGAATAAGGCAATTATATATATAGATGCAAAAATATATATATGATAAATATATATGACGTATTAGTTGAAATTTTGGCCAAAATACAGATACCTCATATATATTTATCATACATATTTTTTTGCAGTTATCATATCTTTGTACAGGATGCAGCCAGGCCCATTAATGTGGGCCTTGTAAACTAGGGTCTCCGTTCCTGTGTGGTGCACTTATATACGGTAGTGCTGGGCAGTTCGCCTAGTCTAACAGTATGGGCGTCATCGATAGGCTGTAAGCCAGACACTGTGCACCTACATGTGTGAACGGCGCCCCATACAAGGCATTTGTGTGGAATTTTATTACTAGGCAATCACCCCCTCCATGGAGTGGCAGTGTGAGTGGTTGCTCCATCAGTTTCTGCACATGTTGCCTTCATCTTTATTAAGCAGTTTAGCTGCATCTTGTGAGTGCATTTGTTTCTGTGGCCTGGGCAGGTAAACATTATTGCCCTTTTTTGCTGTGAATTTTTCAGAATTTTCGGGAGATAATTCCACTTCTTGTGGATTAACTCAACAACCTGCCCAGTGCAATATTACATAGAAGTATAGGTAAATGTGTGAGGCTATATAATATTTGCATGAAGCTGAATAGTGGGCCCCCAGAGTCAGTGTTACTGATTAAGTAAATATGTACATAGTAAAATTACATGTAAATTATTAGGGTACTTAGCTGACACTATTTTGATCAAAAAGGCAGAAAAACCATCCCATCGTAGCAAAGGATTGTCCTATACTATTAAGTTGTTGCTTTTTGTCATTACTCAATTATGTTATGGGAGGTCGTTGATGCTGATGACGTCCCAATTTCAGATGCATGCCATAGGTGCCCGATGAGAAAAGCCAAAGAAACACTGAAGTGATTGACAAAAACATAAATCAAAAATAAATGAATAAAAAAATGACGGAATTGCAATCACCCTTCAATCTTCTAAAAAAATTCCTACAAATAAATTCTACTATGGAATTCTGGGAGCCAAAAATTTTAAAAATCCCCTTTGAATCTTCCTCTTATCCTCTTAATGTGTTTTGCATGTTAAGAACCAAGTAATGTTGCATTTCAACAACCATAACTTGTTCTTCATTTTGCATCTATACAATGAATCTAATTTTTTAGTGGATAAAGTTGTATTTTTAGGTAAGTATGATTTTGTGATGTTTAAAATGTATTGAATATATTTTATTTTTTGAAGAATGGATGAAAAAAGTAGCCGTCCATAATTACTGTTTTGTTTTTTTACTGTATAATAATACCCAAAATGGAGATTTTAATTATGCTGTAAACTTAATTGTATTACAGTTTGTTTTTTTTACTTTTTATTTTGGTACAATGGTACATGGCACATGAAGGTGTTTTCCCAGTTTTACGGTGTTAATGACCTTCAACTGTCGCAAATGTTTTGTGCAACTCAAAGAAGCTTTGTTTTCTTCCCAATTAGACAATTTTTTTTATAACAGACCAAGGTGCCATAGGGGCAGGGAAAAGTCTGAGCTGACAGAAGTTTTACATGTTTTCCATGCAGTATTGCATATCTATATTCCTATATTAATTGTTCCACATATCTTAGCACTACAGAGTGCAACGGTCTCCTTTTTGTTACTGTTTGATATTCACTTTGCACGTGTTCACATTAGAAAGGTAGGAAGTGCCATCAGTCTTTTTTTCAGCTTACAGGGTTATGCCTTCTGATTGAGCGCTCCTGCTTTCCAGCCTCAGGTGATTATAATTCTTCATTTGCAGGTTCCTGTCCGCCCATAAATTGGAGGTTTTATAAGCCAAAGAAAGGCATTAGAGGAGGCAAGGACCCAATAATAAGATGTTGCCTTAACATTAGCTGTGTGGCTCACATAAAACTGGCCATTTTTGTGTGCTAAGTATATCATTTTTCCATAGCAGTATTGCATGTCTATTTCTTATATTCATTGCTACACATATCTTAGCACTGCAGAGTGCAACTGTCTCTTTTTATTACTATGTTTCATGCTCAATATGCATCTGTTCACATTAGAAAGATATTTATTTTGTTGTTGTTTTTTTTTTCTTTCATGACATAAAAGTTGAATAACTCCTTTTTGGCTGCTTTCACACTTTTTTTCTATTGTACGTTATGCATTTTATTCCTATAAAGAAGCTATGGGAAAAAAAAGAAACAAAAAATTGCATGTCTAAATGCATGCTGCATTTGGAAATCAATCCAAAAAGCTAAAAAATTAACTAAAGCCATGAAAAAAATGATGCTACAAAAAACACACTTTGTTGTCATTTTAATTTTGTCTTAGTAACTTAAAGCTAATATCTCATCACAAATATTTTTGCCATAAAAAAAGCAAAATATGAAACTATCAAAAAAGTAACCATCCACCCACCATACTTAATTGATACCATACATTTCCCATACCTGGTTCCTCAGTTGTGCTGCCATTGCCACTCTCAATCAGATCACCAGTCCATTCTAGAACATTTGCACTATGCCCTCCCGTTATTACATTGGTCAAATCAATCACTGATCTCGGGGAGACCAGCCAGAGAAAACACTGCCGGCAGCCAACAAAGGCGCTCAAAACAGTGAAATCCTAGGTTTCCCTTGTCATATCTTTTAACTCGTCAAAGAATTGGATATTGACTAAAAGGGACATTTAATATGGTGGTTATAGTGGTCTCCTAAAAAGAGCCACTTCTTGGCCAGGTCCTTCCCGGAGGGATATCTGGCTAGTTCTGTGTCGAGACTCCTAACAGAGGCTCCACGGACCTTTTTTGTTATTACATTGGTGTGAGATGGACCATCGCCAATGATGACAGTGGTCTGTCTATCTAAAGACAGAGGTTATAGACTTTCTACAGAGTTACCCGTGCCTTTACTGCATCCATTTTGGAAAGGAGAGAATGGCTGATGATCTGCCGGTGGGTGGAAACGGCAGTAGAGGGTCGGACTCCAGATATGATGACTATACGTGAAAAATAAATAATCACATTTACATTTGGTGGTTGGAGTGTCACTTTAAATAGATTTTTTAATTGAATACATAGTAAAACTTGATATACCACATTATATCACATACTATAGTCTTCTTTTCCATCTCACACTCTGCATCGGATGATAGCCTAAAATTAATAGCTGTGGAACCAATTCCAAAATTTGTTTAACTCAATCCAAAGACTTACTTGGCTTCTGGGTGGGAATTTAACAACCTTCAGGCGTAGACAGCATCTGCCAGTTTGCACGTATTCAGCTGTACTTGGGCACCTTGACTTGAGTTGATGCCAGAAGTCTTCTTTGATGATGTATACGTACTTATTACATGATTATCTGTCATGTATGTAAATAGTTTTCATTGTTAGTCACAGACCTGTTACAATGTAATTATGAGATCTTTCACTCCTTTCCCTTAATGTCTGAGCTAACAGAAAAGTCATAAATGTAACCTTACCAATGCCCCTAGCATTGTCAATGGTACATACGAATCTTCTCCAGGTGCCAGCTACTTCATATTGCCAAATACCAGTCATTCTGAGTCATATATGCAGATGACGGACATACTAAGCTCATATGTGAGCTCAAAATTGTAAAAGGAACTGATATTTCTCAGAAGTTCGTGAGGATGAACAAATTGGATTTTAAAACTATAGCCACAAGTCTAAGAAAAATAGGAATAAGAAAACTGATTGATGTGAGTCCTAAACTGATCGAATAGTTGTAGTGAGAAGGCAGCACTTATAAGAGTAGGAGAACCTGTAATACCTACTGTATATATCAATAAGTAGAACAAATTATGTTAACACATTGGGTAAAAGTAAAGGTTCTGAACGTTGAATTGTCCATTTATAAATGAACATTGTCAACAACTACTTTTCCAAGATCATGTACAAAGAAAGTTTAACTATTTTGTGAGAAATTACAAAGCTTTGTATAGTCATTTCTCACCACTTTAAAGATCTCTGCTGTCATTGAAAGGAAAGCCATCTTGTTTATATCCTATGTTGGTCACACAGAAGCAATGCGTGATAAGGACTGAGTGTCAACTCCTTAGATTAAAATTCAATTTACTGACAATGAAATTTTGTCAGTTATTTATATTTAACTATTTTACTCGCTTATATAGCACGATTAATTCCACACCGCTTTACATTATCACTCACTGTTTACCTCTGGGCTCACAATGCTGCTGACAACCAGATTTGTTCATCCCAGCTATGAATGGCACAGACAAGAATTACCCTTTAATCCCTTCATGACCTATGAAGTACTAGTACGGTACATCATAGGTCATGTCCCAGCCTTTGATGCAGGCTCGCACACGGACCCCGCACCTTTCCCTACACATGTCAGCTGATCTAACCATGTGACATGTGCCTCTAACAGTGGTGGGCAGATCGGAGATCCGCTGCTGTTAACTAGTTAACTTCCGCTGTCAATCTCTGACAGCGGGATTTAAGAGGCGCCGGTGGGGACTGTGTCATTCCCCGCTCCCAACAGCATTGGAATCCCATACGCTGTTTTGATCCCCTAATGGATTGTAAAAATAATAAATAAAACAAAAAATTGGTCTTTAGTCCCTGGTTTATTGATACTCACTACAGATAAATCAGACAGCTACAGGCTACAGCCCCTAACTGTATGCTTATCTTGGCTGTGTATCAAAATACGACAGACCTCATTCAATGTTTTTAAATTATTTAAATTAATAAATTAAAGACATTGCGTAAGATCCCTCCAATTATGATGCCCAGTCATAAAAAAGCTGACAGCTGATTGCTTGTATTCTCAGGCTGGGAAGGCCCATGGTTATTGGCCATCCCAGTCTAAAAGTAGCAGCTTGCAGCAGCCCAGGATTGTCGCATCCATTAGATATGACAATTCTGACAATTTACTTGGTTCATCCCGATTGCCCTTGTGCGGTGGAAATCGACGTAATGTAAGGGGTTAATGACAGCTCACAGCTACCACTAAGCTCTAAATTAGCAATATAAGGGGTCTATGAGACCTCCCACTACTAATACTGTAAGTGAAAATAAATAAACACAAACCCCCAAAACACCCAGGTTTGCCATAATCCACACAAGGTATCACAATGATCCAGGCTCTGCTACATCCTAAAGTCGCAGCAAGAGCACAGAACATGAGCACCTACTGCGACTTCAGGCAGATACTGACTGAGCCGCAGCTGTGAGTGGTGACATCACTGAGTTTATGTGTGGTCACAGCTGGAGGTTCCCATGGTACCCACCTGTGACCTCAAGTAAGCTCACCTCAGGTGAACTAATTGAACTCAGTGACCTCACCTCAGTTGAATGAGTTCAATTAGACTTGCATCTCCTGACAGAAAACCCCGTTTTTTTGGCCAAGAACCTCAGACTTCATAATGACATTTATACACCCAAATTCCTGCACCAAATCTGCATCTCCTGGCAAAAAAATTGCATGAATACTGCATCAAAAACACATTGCGTTTAGAGGTGTTTTTTTTTGCCAGAAGATTCAGACTTGATGCTGGAATTTGGTGTATAAATTTCAACACCAAATGGCTGAGAAACAGAAAAACTGCTAAACACCATAGACTGTCTTAACAGCTCTACAGAGTATTGCAAATCACCGATTGGACAACCTTCAAGGCAATCAATCCATGTCAGTCACATCCATGTAAAGGTGCTGAGTAGACTAAAGGAGATTTTGGCCCTGCAGGCTAAGAGTAGAAATGAGGAGAAGATAAAAAGGGGAGGTTAAGTGCCAATGGGGAGAGCATGTGAGGCATCCTCTTGAGATGCTAACAGTATATGTGAATTAGGCTTAATCTACTAATTTGGAGTATGTTATGCTGGGGATTGAAATAGCCTAATTCCTGTGTAGGCAGATTGAAGAAAAATGGCAGTCTTTATTTTGAGGCACTAACCAGGTGTGGATGAAGTATAAAGTATTAAAAATATACAGTTGTGGGTTTTTTTGTCCAATTTTTGTAACTGATGCATTCCAATATTAGTTCATGCTTTATTAATGTATCTTTATATGCACTACATATACAGTAATTTATTTCTAAGATTTTTTTTTCAAAAGCATGCAAAAACACAGCAATTCTGTAATTTTTAGGTTTTGGTTTTATAGTGTCCACTAATTAAAATTAATGTTAAATTTACTCTGTAAGTCAGTATGATTATGATGATTCCAAGTTTCAATAGTGCTTAATGGATGTGCTAATAGATGTACTAAGATGGAGATCATATAGACAACTTTCCAACCAACCCATTCATAAACTGAAATATTGTTGTGGGAAATAGATTGACAGAATGAGCTCCTCCCTTGGACTATATAATTAAAGCGGATAAACTAGTGGGATTAGAGCTAGTGGTCCATTAGCAATTGGATCCAGGCAGCATAGTAGAGCTCCGCTGATGTTGATGCCATCAATGTACCAATATGACAAACTTCATTGTTCGGGAATTAGAATCTATACACAATGTACATTTTGATCATGGGTTGACAATTAATAAAATAAAATACAGCACTACATTAATATACATGTTGATCCAGTCTTCCACATAGGTCCAGTAGGAAAATTGATCCCTTCCAGGGCAATCAATGCGCCTTTAGCAGGGCCGATTTTGGTTTGTTATTAAGTGCCAGTCAACTGTTTACAAGTCAATCAAGAAACATTTATTGCCGGTTTACATGTGTGAAAACTGATGGAAAGAGAATAATCGTTAATCCATTTACTGGTACATTCTTGGTTGCCTCCCTTGAGTTACCATGGGCTCTCGCGGCGCACCCAAGGTAATTTCCTCACATGTCTGCTGATCCGATCAGAAGAAATATGTCGTTAACAGGCACAGGTGTATTGGAGATCCACCCGCGCCTGTTAGCTCCTTAGATTGAGCTGTCAAATACTGACAGCACAATTTAACTGGCCATGGTGGGGATCGTGCTGTTCCCCACTGCCATTAGCAGCCCCGTGACATGATCACAGAGTGCCAATGTGTTTCCATGGTAACATGGGGTCAGCTGATGACCCCGACGCTGCCATGAATCACTTCCTGTGAGCGACAGCACTCCCACGATATGAGCATCTATGCAGATCAGAGCAATGCTGCTCTGATCATCAGAAATGTAGCAGAGATTTGACTGTGCAGACTGTGCAGCCATAAAGTCCCCTAGGGGGTCTAGTGAAATTAATAAAAAATGTAAAAAAAATGTTTTAAAAATATGAAAAGATAAAAAAAACTAAAAGTACAAATCACCCCACTTTCGCCCCATTGAAAATAAAACACTTAAAAATAAAAAATACACATATTTGGTATTGCCGCTTTCAGAAATGCCCGATCTATCAAAATATCAAATAATAATAACAGGCAATTAAAACTTAGTATCTACACAAAAATGGTATAATTAAAAACATCATCTCAAGACACAAAAAATAACCCATCACTGAGCCCCAGATCCCGCAAAATGACAACGCTACAGGTCTCGGGAAATGGTTACAAAAACGCAATTTTTTTTTGGACAAACGTCTGAATTTTTTTCACCACTTAGAGAAAAGTATACATGTTTTGTATCTGTAAACATGTACTGATGTGAGGCATCATACTGACCTATCACTTTTACCAAATAGTGAACATGGTGAATAAAAAAACCCAAACAATCGTGCATTTGCACTTTTTTCTCTATTTCTCCACATTTGGATTTTTTTTCCAGTTTTCCAGTACACTATATGGTAAAACCAATGGTTTCATTGAAAACTACAACTTGTCCCACAAAAACTAAGCCCTCGTATGGCAAGATTGACAGAAAAGTAAAAAGTTATGTCTCTCGGAAGAAGAGGAGAAAAACAAAAGAAGGGAAGAAAATGAAAGAAGGGGAGAAAACGAAAATGAAAAATGGAAAATTGCTTGGGCGTAAACAAGTTAATAGGATCATTTGGACACCAAACAGCATCATGTTTTCTGCATATGTCCTGCTGATATGGATTATTGTAATGCCAGCATAAATGATCTGATCACACATTTTTCTGATTTGGCAGGTGATTGACAAAACGTTTAAATAGAACTATAATAGGAAACAAGTTCTCTGGATTGCTTGTTTTCTAAACATCAACTTGTCTACATGGACCTTTAGGCTCGTGCTCATGTTTTTTTCCTCTTCCTCTGAAGTAATAGTGGGATAAAAGGTAATGTTGTTTCCTACTCCTTCCCTTCATTCTTTTCCTTTAACCTCACTTGATTGAACTTGATGGACAAATGTTTTTGAATTTTTTTTTCCAACTGTACTATGTAACAATTGTATCACTACACCAACTGTATAAATAATAATTAATATCAACCTGCTGACAAAATGTTAGCATTTGTTAGTAATTGTCAACTACAATATAATGGAGGTAACTTATATGTCCTGTTCTGTAGATGACCTTTGTCCCGGTCACATTTTGGGGCAGCCAAATCCATTGGCTGATCAAGAGAACGTGTGTTTACGTGTAAGGAAGAATGAAATTTTATGCTGGGAAAAGTCCCTGTTTTTAATAAGCTTTAAACAAAAAAGTCTTCCTTAGGTGTTAATTAGAATCCAGGTTCAGGTGCTAACCTCTTTGACTGAGCGTGTATATTGAGTAATCGCAGGAAAGAGGCCAATTTCAGGCACAGCAGCAATTACTGAATTAGTAGAAAAGTTCACGTAGCGCTTCAGATTTCAGATTATTACTAGGGTTTCAGAAGGACAGGTAATCCTAAGAATCTGGGAATAGCTGACACCTGTGTTTCTATATGTGCATATGGACTTTATAATCAATCACAGTCTCACTTCCTAATTTACACTTTCTAGTTTGTGAAAACTGTTTTGTAAATTTTATATTGTGAAGTTCCATGTAATGGTTAAATTTAGAATGTCACAAAAAGAATTTATGGAAAGATCTAACATTGATACTAACTTGTGTAGACAACGTAATGAACTGGTCTTAATGTAATTACAAGATTTCTTTGCTATAACCAGTTCTGATTTTAACTTGAAATTCAAAGCTGAAAATCTTCAGAGGTTCTTACCTGTGACGAAACACTTCCCACAACAGGATAGCATAGCTTGTCTTATTGGCCTAGTTTAATTTGCCTCCAGGTGTTGGACACTTTAAACTCTCCTCAGATATCAGACAGGTGTTACCAGAAGCCTAGAGGTAGACCACCACCATGATTCACTAAAAAGAAGACAGATATTTTATCCTGAAATCTGAAAATGAAGGAAAAATATTATATATATATATATTTAAAAAATAAATAAATATATATATATATATATATATATATATATATACACACACACACACATATATATATATATATATATATATATATATATATATGTATATATATATATATATACAAGGTGGTCCAAAAGCAGGTGTACAGTATGTGCAATAGGGTTGTGAAGGAGGAGATTTATCAAACATGTTGTAAAGTGAAACTGATTCAGTTGCCCTTAGCAACCAATCACATTCCACTTTTCATTCTTCACAGACTCTTTGGAAAATGAAAGTTGGAATCTGATTAGTTGCTAAGGGCAACTGAGTCAGTCTCACAGATCCAGTTTTCACAGATAAATCTCCCCCAAATCTGTTTTCAGATAATTCAGATAACCCATAATGGCAAATAATTTAAATACAGATCAAAGAGAACGGATTTTGAAGGAATATTGGAAATCTCAAAATGCTGAAACCATTAGAGCAAATTGGGTTGAAATATTTGGTACTCAAGCCCCAAAGAGACAAACCATTTACCACATTCGTGACAAATTCGATGCCACTGGCTCAATCCTTAATACTCCAAAAACTGGTTGACCCAAAACAGCCTGTACGGAAAACAATAAACAACTTGTTGCTGAAACATTTGTTCAGAGTCCAAAAAAGTCCACCAGAAGAGTCTCTTTATAATTGGGAAATTCACGAGCTTCTATCATGCAAATCCTGAAATCTATTGGGTGGAAAGCTTATCATCCACATCTAATTCATGGTTTATTGGAGGATGATCCAGACAGGCGGCTGTAATTTAGTGAGATTATGCTTAACGAAATTGAAGAAAATCCAGTAATTTTAGATAACATTATGTGGAGTGATGATGCTTCTTTCAAATTATCCGGCCATATTAACAGACATAATTATATTTACTGGTATAATGAGAACATGCATTTAACATTAGAGCAACAACTAAATGAGCCTGGTGTCAGTGTTTGGGGAGGTATTTCAAGTTTTGGTGTTTTAGGACCAATATTTTTTGATGGAACAGTCACAGGAGATAAGAATCTCAAAATTATAATCAAGTTGTTCCCCAGTTACAGCAACAGCCTAATTCAAATGACCTTTATTTCCAACAAAATGGGGCCCCTCCACATCATTCAAGAGTAGTACGTGAGTATCTTAATGAAACATTTCCTAATAAATGGATTGGCTGAAGAGGCCTACTTGATTGGCGTTCACCAGACTTGACCCCAATGGATTTTTTCTTTTGGGGAGTACTCAAGGACAAAGTTTTTAGTCGAAAACCCCAAAGTGTCAGTGATTTGAAAAATTACATAAGAGATGCATTTCAAGAAATGAATACCCAAAGAGACTTGTGCAAAAATGTTTGTCGAAGCATAAGAGGCAGACTTCAAAGCTGTGCAAATTGTAATGGAAAACAGTTTGAGCACCTGCGTTGATAAAAATTAAAGGCTTTTGTATTATTGTTCAGAATAAAATTTAATTGTCAAGAAATGTTATTATTTTCTGTCCACCTACTTTTTGACCACCCTGTATATATATATATATATATATATATATATATATATATATATATATATATATATATATATATATATATATAATGTTGCTAGTCAAACCCAGGAAAAAGTACAGTGTGCTGTCTTCAGAGGCTTAAATAGGCAAATCATGGAGTCTAGAGAGTATAAATCCTAGCATTAGAATTAAAGGTTTATTAAAGGATTTTTTTGGATGCAACAAGTTATCACTACATGAGCGAGTACTATTTATTATTATTATTATTATTATTATTATTTTTTTATAGAGCACCATTGATTCCATACTAAAATACTCATATTTGCTATACTCATAACGAGTACTTTGTTATATTTGCGTTTTCGTTCTGAATAGCGTGTCCAATGCAAGTCAATGGGAAATGCGAGTAATTTTCTGCTGGACCCAACAAAGAGGTCTGAGAGCCTGAGGAAAAGGATGAAATGGATAGGAAAGTGATGAAACTGAATGGGGTGAGGCTGGAGAATATGTCCACAATCTCCCCCTCTCTCTCTCTATCCCGCAAAATTGCGGCAGAAGGACTTTTATAGACCTTATAATGCTGCGCAGCCAGTCAAACGACCAAGATGGCTGCTTCATCACTGTGATTGGTTAAGAAGCCCAGCATGTTTAGTGGCTGCAAATCAGGTGCCAAACTTGCTGGGTGGGACATACAAATATCACGAGGCAAGTACACAAAAACATGCAATGTAAGGAGTAACCCGAATACCGTACTATCCGTGTGAGTAACGAATAGTAATGATTACACTTGCTCATCATTAGTTATCACCTATCACAGGATGTAAGGAGTCCAACTACCCAACAATGACCCGAATAGTGCACTTTTGTTCCTGTTAGAAAAGAGCAGATGTTGACAATCTCAACTGCCCCTCCATTCCTTCTCTCTGGGGCTGCAGAAATGCTGTATTTGGCTTCCAGTCCAAAAGGGAGTAAATGTAAAGTTTGGTGAGCATGCACACTACTACTACAATTTATTCTACTCTTGTGTCCAGTGGGAATCCTAGTGGTTGGCCATCCTCCCATCTAAAAGTTTGCGTTAGACAGGTGAAAACTTGTTCCAACTTTTTAAAGCACACCAATCACCAGGATTTTCCTATATAAACTAAAGCCAGTGCTATACTGGCACTATCATACTGATTCTATACATACCTTTAGGTGTCAGATTGTATGTATACCTTTTGAAATACCGGCAAATAAAGTTACAGAGATGTACTGCTATTTGATTGGCAGCAGCTGCCAAATAGCTAATAGGTGGGTTGGGTTTTGCTATCTATTCATGCCCCTGTCTGCTGCCTGGCCTCTGTAGATATTAGACTAGATTTGCTGCATTTCTAACATGCCCCTATCACGTGACAGAAATTACTCCTTCCTGGAAGGAGCCCATACAGTCAAGCATCTACAAAGGCCAGGCAGCAGACAGGGGCAGAAATAGATAGCAAAACCCAACCCACCTATTAGCTATTCGGCAGCTGCTGCCAATCATAAAGCAGTTAATTTCTGTAACTTTACTTGCCTGTATTTCAAAAACTATATGATCAATGTAATCAGTCAGTCAATCAGCACTTCTCTGCAAGATCAGCGTTGGAGCTTGGCTCAGCTGACAGCCAGTCTCCTGCATTAACAGCCAGGTTCACTGTCGGCACCGCTCCTGGCAGATTAACCCTCTAGATGCCATTATTGATAGCGATCGCAACATTTAGAAGGTTGTGTGAGGGAGAGGGCTCACTCTCTCATCTCCATCAGCACCCCCATGATAAAATCATGTAGCACTGATGGTTGTCATAGCACCTGGAGGTCAAACAATGACCTTCTGGTGTGACAGGTATGGTGGCCTGTTAAACCCAACCATCTGTCAGTGTGATCAGACAGGTCTCATGTATTGAAATACAAATCTATTGTAATGCATGAGACCAGTGATCACAGAGGGACTAAGTAAAAAAAAATTGTTAAGAAAAAAAATTGCAAAATTATAAAAAAAATTCTACCCCCTAACAAAATAAATAACAAAAAATATTATACCAAAAAATAAGAATATTTATGTAAAATAAAAAATAAACTAAAATACCATATCACCGCATCCAGAATGACACAATCTATAATACTGTCCCACCATTTAACCCCTATATCTCAAAAATATGTGATTCAGATGGAACCCCGGGATGGAAGATTCCCTATAATGAGTCAGATGGAAACACTTTGGACTCTCTCCTACTTATGATCTGGCCAAGTCCATCTTTTTAGGCGTGCAGAAAAGGGATGTAAACACCCACTTTTGTGCACAAGTTAAAAACTAGATACTGCCAAACAGAAGCCACACAGAGTCCACAGTATCTCTGCTGCCTCATTAGTGAATTGATCTGTCGCGGTTTCATCGGAATCACGTAATTTTTAGATTTAGTTGGAAATATTGATGTAAGTGCTCAGCATAGAGCACAGGGTAAATGAAAAACTGATCCAAAATGTTCTGTACCCCAAAATGCCACCAATAAAAGCTTCTACTGACCCCACAAAAATAAGTCCCCTCTTAGGTTCATCATCTGTTAATAGAAATACTGGTAACACAAAGGCTCAGGAGAAGCACTATGGTTCATCTCAAACCAAATTAAATCCTGTAAAGTCTGCACTTCCAAATCCAAATGCTCCCTACCTTCTGAGCGTCCATGTGTTTAGCATTTCTGTAGAAAGGAGAGCCCACTTAATTTACAGGTTGCAGGTCTCCAGAAGCTCAAACTGGGAACAATGTACGGGCATTACAATGTACTAGGCAGTACAATGGCAGATCGCTATTTTCACTCTGCAACATCCATTGCTGTTTGTTTCTGGAAATCACCCATGGGTCAAAATTGTCACTAAACCCATTGATGAATTCCCAGAGTGATGTAATTTGTAAATTGGGGTCACTTGAGGTAGGTTTCTGCTCCTCTGGCACTTATGGGCTCTGTATATAGAGTCTGGAAATTATTCTTGGAAGCTCTGCTCTCCAAAAGTCAAACAGTGCTCCTTCCCTCCCGATTCTCGCCATGTGGCCAAATGGTACTGTACAGTCACATATAGGGTATTGTCACATTCTAGAGAAATTATAGCAATTATGTGGCAATATTTAACTATTTTCCCTTGTGAGAATGTAAAATCTGGGCTAAAACAACATTTTAGTGGTAAAAATGTAATAATTTTTTCTTCACTGATAATGGTATAACATTTTATGAAACATGGGGTGTCACTATACTCACTGCACCACCTGATGATCAGAGGTGGTTTTTAAAATGGAATCACTTATGTGGGGTTCTGCTGTTCTGATACCTTAGAGGCTCTGCCAATTTAACATTGCATCTGCAAACCATAACAGCAAAATGTGTGCTCCGATATGGTGCTCCTTCCTTTCTGAGCTTTGCACTGTGCCTGAAAAATTTCTGATCACATATTGGATATTCCCAGATTCAGGGGAAACTGTGTAACAAATTTTATGGTCCCTTTTCTCCTGTTATTCTTGTGAAAATTAAAACTTTGGGCCTTCAGTAGAGATGAGCGAGGTTTGAGGTTCGCCAATTTCATGTTCGATTGATTTTGGGGGGTGTTCGACGAACTCGAGCTTTTTGCTAAAAGTTCGACAGTTCGAATTACGTTCGAGAACAGTTCGATCACCAAAAGCGTGGCTTTTCACAGTAAGGCTATGTGCGCATGTTGCGTATCTGCATGCGTCCTGCGTCCCCAGCACAATCCCTCTCTCCTTCCTACTCACCAATCACGGGCGCCTCGCTGCACGGCTGTCACAAATCTCCAGCGGCATTTTCTCTTTTGAAAATGGCTGCTGCTTCATTATTCAATTAGTTATTCCGTGCTTTCCCCACCCACCGGTGCCCATGCTTGGTTGCAGTCAGACACACCCCCACGATGAGTGACAGCTGTCTCACTGCAACCAATCACAGCCGCCGGCAGATGGCTCTATATCATGCAGTAAAATAAATAAATAATAATAAAAAAAAATGCGGTTCCCCCATATTTGATACCAGCCAGGATAAAGCCACACGGCTGGAGACTGGTATTGTCAGGATGGAGAGCACCACATTATGGGGAGCCCACCACCCTAACAATATCACCCAGCAGCCGCCCGGAATTGCCGCATCCATTAGATGCAACAGTCCCGGGACTCCACCCAGCTCCCCCCGAATTGCCCTGGTGCGGTGGCAATCGGGGTAATAAGAGGTTAATCATGACAACCGTCTCCCCGAGACACCTTCCATAATCAACCTGAAAGTGAAAGGTAAAGAAACACACAGCGAAAAATCCTTTATTTGGAATAAAAGACAAAAAAACCCTGATTTACCTCTTTTTTAATCCTAAAACAACAATCCAGGTCCGAAGTAATCCAGATGACACTGTCAGCTCTGCTACATGAATATGACAGGGAGCGCGTTGTGTCCTCTCCACGTAGCACCTGAACTGAACCGCGCTGTAATCTGAGACTTCAGTCTGCACTGCAGAAGTCAAGATTACCAAATCTGCCTACGTTTTTCATTAGAGCCAGTAGCTCAATGGTTAGAGCCAGTAGCTCAATGGTTAGAGCGTTCAACTCAGATGCATAACTTCATGAGTTCAAATCCCATCCATCCCGGTAAAAAACTGAATTTCGTGAAATGATTAAAAAAAAAATCGACATGAGCTTTGCCCCATTTTGTGTCCAGCTAGGTACAACTAGGCAGCTGGGGATTGGAATCCACAGCACAGGTTAGCCCGAGCTTTCTGGGCCCCTCTGCTACGAATTGCAGTCCGCAGCCACCCCAGAAAATGGTGCTTTCATAGAAGCGCCATCATCTGGCGCTGTATCCATTTCTTCCAGCTGCCCTGAAGCCGGGTGGCTTGTTGGGTAATAATGAGTTAATACTAGCTTTGTTTTACTAGCTAGTATTAAGCCAGAGATTCTTAATGTCAGGCAAGTTTGACCCGGCCATTAAGAATCTCCAATAAAGGGTTAAAAAAAAGACACCACACAGACAAATTTTTTTTTACTAGAAATAAATACATAGACACACTTAGAGACTTCATGTTTATTACTCCCTGTCAGCCCTCCACGATCCATGGTCTTCTGTCTTCTTTCTCCTTCAACCCATTCAGCTCTGCTACATCAGGCAACACTGCATGGGAGGAAAAACGCTGCTGCTTCCATGCAGTCTATTCACTCAGTGAGTGAGCAGAAGCTGCGTGTTGTAAGTGGTGACGTCACTGCTGACAAGCGGGTTACCATAGCAACGGTGCTCCGATCACGTGATTCCCGGTGCCGCTGCGGGCTGTAAGAGGTGACGTCACTGCTGACAGGCGGGTTACCATAGTAGCGGTGCTCCGATCAAGTCTCCCGTTATTTACCGGCTGTGACAGCTAGTCCCTGTATGTGGGCTGACTCTGTAAAGAGCGCACACATGCAGGAACGGGGAGTTGACCATGTGTCAGAGCATTTCGCCGGTACATGGACATGCTGTAACGATCACCGCGTACCGGAGAGATGCACTGACAGGACCTAGCATGATGTCATAGCCACGTGACCAGTCTGTAGCCAATGAGATAATAGACACGTGACTGGTCACATGCTATTTTGACGTCACGATAGGTTCTATCATCAGTGCTGGCTACTGGGAGGACGCAGCGATTATCGGAAGGAAAAGCGGCGGGAGACAGAGTGCAGGACACGTCGCAGGGGCCTGTAAGTGTTATGGCAATGTTTATTAACTGTATGTGTACATGTAAAATGTGTTTTTATGTGTTTGTGTTTGCCTCCCATTGTTTTCAATGGGGTTCGAGAGGTTCGTCGAATGGTTCTTCGAACCGAACTCGAAAGGAGCCTCCGTTCGACGAACCAAACCGAACTCGAGTCTTCAGAGGCTCGCTCATCTCTAGCCTTCAGCATCATTTTTGTTGACATAATATTTCATTTTCACTGCCCGATACTATAAAATTCTGTGAAGAAACAATGGGTCAAGATGCTCAACACATCCCTAGATAAGATCATCATAAGAGAAGGTAAACTCGTGGCACACGCTGTTGTTTAAAAGTCATGCTTTTTTATAAATCCATAAAAGGTAAGTGGGTCCTAGACCAGATGCTGGCAGTCATTTCACGTTCACGTTGCGAAACCGCCTCCAGAGTGCCAGCATCTGGTCTCAGACCTGATTATACTTTCTCTTATGATGATCTTCACTGGACTGATTCTTTTCTGGTGAGCACCACTGAACAGAGCCTTGGTGGTTATTGTCGCTCCCCCGTCCCTCACAGTATTGAATCAGGTGACCCGGTAGTGCGGTACCACATCTGTTTTCCTTGTTTGACACCCCTAGATAATATCTTTGAGGGGGTGTCGTTTCCAAAATGGTCAATTTATTCCAGACGATTGTGCACTCCAAAAATTAAATTACACTACTTCTCTTCCAAACCCAACTATGTGCCCAAACAAAAGTTTTCTGACTACATACTGGGTATTCTGTACTCAGGGTAAATTGCACAACAAACTATGTAACCTATTTTTCTTGTTACCCTTGTGAAAATGAAAAATTCAAGGCTAAAACAACACTTTTGGGGAAAAAAAATAATTTATAACTTTCATTGTCCACTGTATTAAAATTCTGTGAAGAACCTCAAGAGGTGTAGTTTCCAAGATGGGGTCACTTGTAGGGGGTTTGCACTGTTTAGCAAATCAGAGGCTTTGCAAACTTGATATTGCATTCGCTATCTCTTCCAGCCAATTCTGTGCTCCAGAAGTCAAATGGCACTCCTTCCCTTCCAAGCCCTGCCATATACCCATACAGTAGTTTTCCACCATATATGAAATATATTTCTATTTGGGAGAAATTGTACAAAAAATTGTATGGTCCAATTTTTCTTTTTACCCTTGTAATTTTCATGGCTCCCTTTTATACAATTCTGTGAAGCCCCTTTGAGTTCAAAGTGCTCACCAAACTTTTAGATGAATTCCTTTAGGGGGTGTAGTTTCCAAAATGGGGTCACTTGTGGGGGTAATTTTTCCACCACATCTGACAGATTAGTGTACTCAGAAGAAATTGCACAACAAATTGTATGGTGCATTTTTTCCTCTTATGAAAATCAAAAAATAGGAACCAAAGGAACATTTTCTTGCTGTGTTCAAACAGTAGTTTTACACCATATATGGCGTAGTCAGGAAAATTACACAACAAATTATAATATCCAATCTCTCCTGTTACTCTTGTAAAAATGCAAAATTTGGGGCTAAAGCAACATTTTTCTGGGAAAAAGTAGTGTTCATTTTTTTTCCTTCCACATTGCGTTAATACCTGTGATGCACCTAAAGAGTTAATAAACTTCTTCGATGTAGTTTGAGTACATTGAGGGATGCAGTGTTTAAAATGGTGTCAATTTTGGGTATTTTCTGTCACATAGGCCCCTCAAGGTGACTTTAAGGCCTGTTTCACACATAGGGAAAAACAGACGTTTTTCACTGACGTGTTAAAAATGCATATGTTCCTCCGTGTGCCATGATTCACTGCACAAGTGGGTTGTCCATGTGCAATCTGTGTTACGTGATTCGTACTCTGTGATTGCATATGGCGATAAACAAACCTGCCCCCGTTCCTGCTGTCGTTGGTGCTGAAATCTCTGGCTCTGCTGCATCCGGCCGCCGCTGTCTCTTACCTCTGCAGCTATGTCCGGGTCGGCTCTGGCTGCATACATAAATATGCATGCCTGTAATGAGCCGGCTACGAAAAAGCAGAGAGCAGCTGCCAAACACAGCATCGATGGAGACAAGTGAGTTGAGAATGCTTTTTATTTTCAATGTCCGTGTTTCTCTGGTACGTGTTTCACGGACCACACCATAGTGTGGTCTGTGGGACATCAGTGATGCCAGAAAAAAACGGACATGTCTCCGTTCGGCAATCACGGACACGTGAGAAATCACTGATGTGTGCGCAGACCTATTGATTATAATGGGTCTGCGTATGTCAGTGATTCTGGTACGTATTAAAACTAGCACATACGTACCAGAATCAATGACATCTGAAACAGGCTTAAGTGAGATGTGGTCCCTAAAAAAAATGGTTTTATAATTTGTTAGAAAAATGAGAAATTGCTGATAAACTTTTAATCCTTCTAACTTCCTAACAAAAAAAATGTCTCTCAAATGATACTGATATAAAGCAAGCATGTAGGAAATAAAATGTATCAGTTATTTTATGTGGTATAACTAACTATCTGGTTTAATGGCATCAAAATTCAAACTTTGAAAATTGTGAAATTTTCAGATATTTTGCCACATTTTCAATATTTTCATAAATAAACCCAAATCTTGTTGACTTAAATTTACAACTAACACAAAGTACAATGTGTCACAAAAAAAATCATTCTGAATCATTGAGCTATGTGGAATTATTGCAGTTATTACCACATAAATTGACACTGATCAGATTTAGAAAATGAGGCTCAGTGATTAATGTACAAAGTGGCTCGGTCCTTAAGGAGTTAAATAGTCAGGCCTGGTTCCTGATCCATCCTCATCAACTTTGAGGCTAGCTGTCACAGAGAGGTGAACTATAGGAGTTAGTGTCCATGCTGATTAGGTACACCTTGTCACTGTTGGATGGCTACTATGCTTTTTTTTTATCAAAATAGTGTCAACTAAATACCCTATGTTATTTACAAATACTATTACTACTTACATATTTACTTACTGCAGAGTATTTGCTCATTTTGTTTTTATCATAGGTCACATACCAATTTTAAGCTTAGCACCACTATGGTCACTCATGGTCTTAAGGTACCGTCACACATAACGAGATCGCTAGCGAGATTGCAGTTGAGTCACAGTTTCTGTGACGCAGTAGCGATCCCGTTAGCGATCTTGTTATGTGTGACATCTACCAGCGATCAGGCCCCTGCTGTGAGATCTCTAGTCGTTGCAGAATGATCCAGGCCATTTTCTTCAAAGGCGATGTCCTGCTGGGCAGGACACATCGCTGTGTTTGACACTGTGTGACAGGGTCACAGTGACTGCTGAGATCGTTCTTGAATCGCTGGTAAGATCTGACTGTTTGACATCTCACCAGCGACCTCCCAGCGACTTACCAGCGATCCCTATCAGGTCGCATCGTTTTCGGGATCACTGGTAAGTCGTTGTGTGTGACTGGGCCTTTAGGCATATCAATAATCTTTGGATGGATATCTTTAAAGTGTTCTTACAGAAAAAAAATATTATCTGCTGCTCCAGTGCTGGAATCATCTTAGTTAACGAGCTCTACTTTTTCTACACCTTATTATAGTAAGAAGTCAAGTCGAATTGGTACTACAATTGATAGGATCTGATAAATATTGGAAATGACTAGTGTAGTAAAATACGGTGTAGATCAGATTGTAAAGTAAAATGCAGACTATAAGGGGAGGAATCCCTGCTCCGTGCATTAGTAATAATCTTTAAAGTGCAGTATCACTGACTACACCTATAACACCTTTATGTGTCTGCTTCTATTACCTAATAGTGACAAGAGGTAAATGTGGACATCGTCTTTATCACACAAGTCAGAGGATTGCTTGGAAAGCTCTTAGCACATTTATGAACTTGCCTTTACTCAGATCTTGTTCTTGTTGTTTAAAGGAAACAAAAAAAAATGAAAGGAAGAAACACATTTTTGGTATTTTGTTAAATAGCTCTGCTTGTATGTGCCTATTTAATTTATCCCATCTTAAACCTCCCTGACATGTGTTGATTGCTATAATGTAGGTGTCCTGCAGGTGTGTGGGCTGTCATGTTCTTGGTGGTGTTTGCTTAAGATAGTTTACTGTCTGGAAGTTTTGATATCTTAGAGCTGCTCCAAGTCGTGGCATGAAGGAGCTTGTATCCTCAGCATATGAGTAAGTTTGCTAGTCCTTTCTAATCTATGCAAGGGAAGCTGTAAATGTTTTAGCACTAAGCCATGTCCATAGGAAATGAAAAAAGCAATGTTCCGAAATTTTGCGTAAGCCCGGTAATTGGTTCTTGAAATCAAAAGGAGTAGATAGAGAAGATCTTTCTAAAGAGAACTAAGATGTCTGACGAGGTAAGATGTGAGAAATGTTCAGTAATTGCACTCTGAACTCATCTAGCATGATTACACTTCATATATATATACATATATATACACATATATATATATATATATATATATATATATTTATATATATATAAATATATATATATATATATATATATATATCTAGTAGTAAGAGGTGCAGAGGTGCAGAGGTGGTATGCGATAAAACATCGCATTCTACTCGGATCAATATTAGCCTATGTGCCAGCACCCATGAGCGATTATTTTCTCAGCCCTAATCGAACTGAGAAAACAATTGCAGCATGCTGCGACTGTAATGCAAGATTCTTTCTCTCACACCTATTCAAGTCTATGGGGTGAGAGAAAAATTGCACTGCACTCGCAGTACACCGGTGTACCATGAGTGCAGGGCGAGAATGGCAATAGCTGGCTACGGAGGAGAGAGGGAGATAAATCCCTCCCTCCTCTCCACAGCACCGGCCTGCCCCTCCTCAGTGATGGCCTGCCCCTTTTCAGCACCATTCCGCACCTCGCAGATGAGGTCCAATCGCATGATCGGATCTCAGTCGCAGTTACTCTCGCATGACACTCGGCCCCCGCTGTGCTGCCAGCATGAGCCAAGTGTCATGTGAGGTTCACATTAGTCCCCTGTGTGGCCCCGACCTCATAGTATAATTGATGCTTGAATCCTGTTGTGTTCAATTTTAACCCTAAGGACCAATGGTTCCTATCACAGGAATCGAATTTAGGAATCATATCTTAGTATATATATATATATATCTATATCTATATATACTGTTATCTACAGTGCCTACAAGTAGTATTCAACCCCCTGCAGATTTAGCAGGTTTGATAAGATGCAAATAAGTTAGAGCCTGCAAACTTCAAACAAGAGCAGGATTTATTAACAGATGCATAAATCTTACAAACCAACAAAAGTGTGGGTCAATTATTATTCAACCCCTAGGTTTAATATTTTGTGGAATAACCCTTGTTTGCAATTACAGCTAATAATCGTCTTTTATAAGACCTGATCAGGCCGGTACAGGTCTCTGGAGTTATCTTGGCCCACTGCTCCATGCAGATCTTCTCCAAGTTATCTAGGTTCTTTGGGTGTCTCATGTGGACTTTAATCTTGAGCTCCTTCCACAAGTTTTCAATTGGGTTAAGGTCAGGAGACTGACTAGGCCACTGCAACACCTTGATTTTTTCCCTCTTGAACCAGGCCTTGGTTTTCTTGGCTGTGTGCTTTGGGTCGTTGTCTTGTTGGAAGATGAAATGACGACCCATCTTAAGATCCTTGATGGAGGAGCGGAGGTTCTTGGCCAAAATCTCCAGGTAGGCCGTGCTATCCATCTTCCCATGGATGCGGACCAGATGGCCAGGCCCCTTGGCTGAGAAACAGCCCCACAGCATGATGCTGCCACCACCATGCTTGACTGTAGGGATGGTATTCTTGGGGTCGTATGCAGTGCCATCCAGTCTCCAAACGTCACGTGTGTGGTTGGCACCAAAGATCTCGATCTTGGTCTCATCAGACCAGAGAACCTTGAACCAGTCTGTCTCAGAGTCCTCCAAGTGATCATGAGCAAACTGTAGACGAGCCTTGACATGACGCTTTGAAAGTAAAGGTACCTTACGGGCTCGTCTGGAACGGAGACCATTGCGGTGGAGTACGTTACTTATGGTATTGACTGAAACCAATGTCCCCACTGCCATGAGATCTTCCCAGAGCTCCTTCCTTGTTGTCCTTGGGTTAGCCTTGACTCTTTGGACAAGCCTGGCCTCGGGACGGGTGGAAACTTTCAAAGGCTGTCCAGGCCGTGGAAGGCTAACAGTAGTTCCATAAGCCTTCCACTTCTGGATGATGCTCCCAACAGTGGAGACAGGTAGGCCCAACTCCTTGGAAAGGGTTTTGTACCCCTTGCCAGCCTTGTGACCCTCCATGATCTTGTCTCTGATGGCCTTGGATGCTCCTTTGTCTTTCCCATGTTGACCAAGTATGAGTGCTGTTCAGAAGTTTGGGGAGGGTCTTAATTAGTCAGAAAAGGCTGAAAAAAGAGATAATTAATCCAAACATGTGAAGCTCATTGTTCTTTGTGCCTGAAATACTTCTTAATACTTTAGGGGAACCAAACAGAATTCTGATGGTTTGAGGGGTTGAATAATAAATGACCCTCTGAATAAACTTTTCACAATTTAAAAAAAAAAATAAAAAAAGTAATATTTTTATTTCTTGATAAGGGTAAAACTATTTTTATAACTTCACAATTAGATGACCAAAACGGAGTTGATGTGCTAAATATGGTATATTGTATGACAAATGCTACAATACAAGAAAGTACTAATTACCATAAACCACAATTACTCATTTTATATTGTAGATTTAGAACACTCCTAAAATCAGTGATTGGACTGTTTTACTAGTAGTGAAGCAAGATATGAGCAGCACATGCAAAAAGTAAATACAATATTTTTTGTGGTTCAAGCTTTAATTTCCTGCATCTTTCTGCTTCGCTGCCTATCAGAATACAAGCAGGAATTATGGGATCATTTTAAAGATTTAAATGCTTCAGTGACTGTCAGATTTAAAGTGATTTGCTTTTTAATTACATAGCAACCATTTAATACACAACATGGAATCGAGTTGTTGTAATTGCTAAGAAATCCTTTTTTTTTCTGGTTTAGCACGCAAAAGGTGTGTAAAGCGTGATTATGTTTCTTGTCAATGCACTATTAGGAAAACATACGTTATTGTAATTGTCAATATATGATATGCTATAGGCTTGCCTGTTGTGCAGCATTGTAGAATATGTTGGTGCTATATAAATAAAATACTTTTAAAAGCATTGTTTGATGTAATCATAATTTAATAGATAATAGAATAAAAAATGATGAAAAAACAACAGAAAAATAAAATTAAACAGCTCATGCAAGTAGGATATGAAAGTGATGCCAGTCCTCAGGCAACCCAAGATCCTATAAAATATAAGATTCCTACAAAGCGGGTAGCAGTTCAGGCTCTAGGAGGGAGAGCTTATATTAGAACAGGAATGCAGGCAGTGATTAATTACTATTGCAGTAATTGTATATCTTATACGAGACCCGAGGACATGATGCTCGGCACATTGTCCTCTTGAAGCATTTCAGATAGAGCTGATGTAAGAGAGAGTGCTTCGATTAGAGCAAGGTTTGTACACTTGCATCCTTTAGTGCATTTCATGTTGCACTAAAGGGTGTTTTTAGTCTTGTGTAACCTAAGAAATAAATAAATAATTTAAAAATAACGTAGTGGGGTACCCCAAATTTTGATTATCAGCCAAGGTAAAGCAGACATCTGTGGGTTGGTTTTATCAGGCTGGAAAGGTCCATGGTTATTTGTCCCTTCCTAGCCTAAAAATATCAGCATGCAGCTGCTCCAGAATTGGCGCATTACATTAGTTGCAACGATTCTGGCGCTTTGCCTTGACTCTTCCCGATTGTCCCGATGCGGTGGCAATTGGGCTAAAAAATTTGGGGCTTGATATCAGCTGAGTAATGTCAGCTGGCATCAAGCCCAGGGGTAAGTAATGGAGAAGCTTCTATCAGACACCCTCATTACAAACGCAGTAAGTATAAAGATAATAAAACTCACACACAAAAATTCTATTTTAAAAGCACTACCCTTTTGTCCAGGTTTACCAAGTTATTGAAAAAAAAACCCCAAAAAAACAAAACAAATGTCTTTAAATTAGCCCACTGAATCCAACAAAGCTTTAAATTAGTCCACTGAATCCAACAAAGTCCATAAATGGGAACCTGAAAGACATAAAAAGAGAGAACTATTTAAACAAGAGACTGTCCCTTGTTCACCAATTTATTATTAAAAAAAAAATCCCCAAACTCCGATGGGGTCTATGGCAATATCACGACACCCACCGATTCTGTAGTACAAACTATGGAACCTAGTTCTGAGAACAACGCTTCATAAGTCACTCTCAGTGTCAGGCTGCACTCTGCGATACCCGGCGATTATGAAGAGCGATGATGGCGTCAATAATATTACTGCTCATCACTGCTCTCCCCAAGTCACACAGAGGGCAGAGGCTGACATCATCCTCACTTGCCCCAGATTTGGGGGACATCGTGGAAATGCCATGGAATACGTCGGAGCTGCAGGGATTTTTTTAAATAATAAATTGGTGAACAAGGTACAGTCTCTTATTTTTATTTATCTCTTTTTTTGTCTTTCAGGTGCCATTTTTGGACTACGTCACATTCAGTGGACTACTTCGGAGCTGCATTAAATTTCTTTTTCTTTAATAAATTGCTGAACTAGGGCAAGAGTCGGGGAGTGTTTTTGTGTGTGTTTTATTATCTATATACTTACTGGATTAGTAATGGGGGTGTTGAATAGATGCTTCTCGATTACTAAACCCTGGGCTTGATCCCAGCTGACATTAGACAGCTGACATCAACCCCCAAAACTATTACTCCAATTGCCAGTGCACCAGAGAAATCGGAAGGAGCCAAGGCAAAGTGCAAAGTGCCAGAATTGGAGCATCTAATGTGATGCGCCACTTCTGGGGTGGCTGTGGGATTGTATTTTTAGACTGAGAAGTGCCCAATAAGCATGAATATTCCCAGCCTGATAATACCAGCCAATGGCTATCTGCGTCACCTTGGCTGGTTATCAAAAATAGTGGGGACACCACGTCAGTTGTTTTAATTATTGTTTTATTTATTAGGTTAAACAAAGAAAAAACACCCTTTAGTGTCTTAGCCTTGTTTAACCTAATAAATAACAAAAAATTAAAAAATTAGTCATTTTATAAAATGATTTACCGTATTTTTCGGACCATAAGACGCACTTTTTTTCCCCCAAATGTTGGGGGAAAGTTGGGGGTGCGTCTTATGATCTGACTATAGGGCTGCGGCCGGGAACGAGGGTGCTGCGGTGGAGCGGGTCATCGGGGGCACGAGCAGGCAGCAGCAGCGCCTGCCGTGACCACGTGGGCCCGCTCATTACATATGCACGCCCATCCTCCCGCCCATCTCTCAGCACAGAAGCCGGCGCTGACAGGTGGGCAGGAGGACGAGCGGGGACGCGCGCATAGTAAAGAGCCGGTCCGCATGATCACCCCTGGCAATTACAGCCTGGAGTGATCATGTGCGGCTGTATTCACTGCCCCCCGCGTGGTCATCATCAGCGCGGGGTGCGGTGAATCAGTACACTCACCCGTCCCCGTGTGTGAAGCCGTCCCCCTGCTGCACGCGATGTCTTCCTGTCTGTGCCGGTCAGCTGATCTGTGCTAATCAGCTGATCGGCACAGACAGGAAGACATCGCGTGCTGCAGGGGAATGGCTCCACACACACAGGTCAGTGGTGCAGAGAGGAAGATGATCGGTGCTGGAGGGAGTGAGGAAAAGGTGAGTATAAACGTTTATTTTTTTTTTCTGTGCTATAGGATACAGGCCATATACCAGGATGGTATGTGAGCACGATGGGGGCATATAGCAGGATGGGGGTATATGAGCAGGATGGATGGGGGGTATATGAACAGGATGGGGGTATATGAACAGGATGGGGGTATATGACAGGATGGGGGTATATGAACAGGATGGGGTATATGAACAGGATGGGAGTATATGAGCAGGATGGATGGGGGGTATATGAACAGTATGGGGGTATATGAACAGGATGGGGTATATGAACAGGATGGGAGTATATGAGCACGATGGGGGCATATAGCAGGATGGGAGTATATGAGCAGGATGGATGGGGGGTATATGAACAGGATGGGGGTATATGAACAGGATGGGGGTATATGAACAGGATGGGAGTATATGAGCAGGATGGGGGTATATGAACAGGATGGGGTATATGAACAGGATGGGGGTATATGAACAGGATGGGGTATATGAACAGGATGGGGGTATATGAACAGGATGGGGGTATATGAACAGGATAAGGGTATATGAACAGGATGGGGGTATATGAACAGGATGGGGGTATATGACAGGATGGGGGTATATGAACAGGATGGGGTATATGAACAGGATGGGAGTATATGAGCAGGATGGATGGGGGGTATATGAACAGTATGGGGGTATATGAACAGGATGGGGTATATGAACAGGATGGCAGTATATGAGCATGATGGGGGCATATAGCAGGATGGGAGTATATTAGCAGGATGGATGGGGGGTATATGAACAGGATGGGGGTATATGAACAGGATGGGGGTATATGAACAGGATGGGAGTATATGAGCAGGATGTGGGTATATGAACAGGATGGGGGTATATGAACAGGATGGGGGTATATGAACAGGATGGGGGTATATGAACAGGATGGGAGTATATGAGCAGGATGGGAGTATATGAGCAGGATGGATGGGGGAAATATCAATAGGATGGATGGGGGGTATATCAATAGGATGGGGGTATATGAACAGGATGAGGGAATATGAGCAGGATGCTGGTATATGAGCAGGATGGGGGTTTAAAGCAGGATCATATACAAGGCAGGAGGATCATTACCAGGATGGGGTACCTTAGTAGAGAATTTGGGGACATTACCCCCATAACAGTGTCAGCAGCAGATCCTCGCCCCATAACAGTGTGTCATGACCACATTTTTTTGCTTAAAGTTTTATTTTCCTATTTTCCTCCTCTAAAACCAGGGTGCGGCTTATAGTCCGGTGCGTCTTATAGTCCGAAAAATACGGTATTTATTTAGTTTTTAGCAGCGATCTGTGAGTCAGAGATGTGTCCAGGCATCTTTCACACACTGTTTCCATCCATTTCAGTGATTTTCCTGCCCTCTAAACCTCTCCTGTTAGGGTCTTCCGGAAAAATGAAAAAAGTTCTCCTTTGACTTCCAATATACTCATGTCTCGAATTAAGCAGTGCACATCCGAGCATCTGACCTGCTTGATTTGAGTACAGAGCAGTCAAGTATTTTACTGCACATTCATCACTAATGGAGATTAAAAAATTAAAGAGGCAACATACAAAAAAGCTTGAAAAAAGTTTATGTTACATAAACTTCACCACACCTGGTCTTGTTTTCTGTCGGAGATGACCTGTAGGTTTTTAGACACCTTCTTCCCATGCAGATATGAAAGCTTTGTAGTAATATTATTTTTTATGGAATAAATTTAAAAAAATTATGAGTTTTACTAATTACCATAAATAAATAATGTGTTGAATTTATATTAGAAGTTGTTATGAGTCTAATGTCTCTAAATATAGCCATGTTATTTACTTATTTTTTTGTTTTTTCTTTACTCTCATTTCAAAAGCGATTAATCACTTTTAAAAGTGATTAATCATTTTTTTGGCTTTGTTATTTTTAGTTTATTTATTTATTTATTAATATTTACTTATTTATTTATAGAGCACCATTAATTCTATTGTGCTGTACATGAATGAAAACTGTGGACAAAGAAAGCGCAATAGGGTCTTACCCCAATATATATAGGGTGAATCACAGAGTAATACTACTCACCAATTAGGGTTGTGACAGTCACAACACCTATAGCAGCATGTAACACCAAGTCCCGGCAGCGGTCCCCAAGAGGCAGATAACAGAGAGCAATAGAGACGGGTTTCACAGCCGCGCCAAAGGACTACTGGATTCTTCTCAGATTAATGTTTCTTTATTTCATGCACAGGTCAAGTCTACGCGTTTCAGGAGAACACAGCTCCCTTCTTCAGGACAAACCAGCAAAGAATCATCAAATCTGAGATTTGATGATTCTTTGCTGGTTTGTCCTGAAGAAGGGAGCTGTGTTCTCCTGAAACGCGTAGACTTGACCTGTGCATGAAATAAAGAAACATTAATCTGAGAAGAATCCAGTAGTCCTTTGGCGCGGCTGTGAAACCCGTCTCTATTGCTCTCTGTTATTGTGCTGTACATGAGAAGAGGTTACATACAAAACACAAGTTACAATAGATAGATTGGTACAGAGGAAAGAGGACTCTGCCCTTGCAGGCTTACATTCTATAGGATAATGAGGAGGAGACAGTAGGTGGGACGGTGGTGAGGCAGTAGCTCTGGTGGTGGTGAGGCGGCAGTTGCAGCACGGTGATGAGGTGGTGGGATCATTGGAGACTATAAGCATTTCTTACGACAGGACTTTTCAAATTCCATTTGAAGCTTGCAAGTGTAGCAGATAATCTGATGCATTGAGACAGCAAATTCCAGAAGACAGGGGATACACAGGGAAGTCTTGGAGGCGGTTGGATAAAGAGCGAATGAGTCTGGAGGAGAGAAGGAGATCTTGGCAGGACTGGAGATTACATGTTGGAGTGTATTGGGAGATTAGTTCAGAGATATATGGATGAGACACATTATGGACAGCTTTGTAGGTCAGTGCTAGTAGTTTGAATTTTATACGGTGGAGAATTAGGAGCCAATGGAGAGATTTGCAGAGGGGAGAAGTGGGGTAGTATTAAGGAGTAAGGTGGATAAGTTGGTCAGCAGAGTTAAGGATGGACTGGAGAGGTACGAGAGTGTTAGCAGGGAGGCCACAGAGGAGGATGTTGGAGTAATCGAGGCGGGAGATTATGAGCACATTCACTAACATTTTCATAGATTGAGAATTGAGGAAAGGACGGATTCTGGAAATATTTTTGAGTTGAAGACGACAAGAGATGATGAAGGATTGGATGTTTGGTATGAAGGACAAGGCAGAATCGAGACTTACTCCGAGGCAGCGGACTTTGGGCACTGGGGAGAGCGTGATGCTATTTATTGTAACAGATAGATCAGATAGGGAAAAGATGTTTCATTCAGTTTTAGTCACATTGAGCTTTAGGAAGTGAGAGGAGAAGGAGGATATGGGCAGGAGGCGTCTTGAAGCTGTCATCACCAACAAAGATTTTTGTATGAAATATTAAATACATTTCCGTAAGCATGTTCAATACTATAGATTGATTACTTTTCTGTGTAGATTGGATGGATTGTTACCGACATCTAGTGAGAAATTAGTGTCAATAGCATCTTTAGAAAAACATTTACTTAGAAAATTGGTGACATGTTCAATAGAGTTGACATGTTCACCTGATGTATATCACAAATATTTTTTTGTTGCAAAAAAGAGACCACGATCAGTGGAGTGCGCCTTGATCATTCTGCATTGGGCACAAAGAAAATGTGTTTTGCCCCTGGTCTGTATTTTAAAGGCTTAAGAATTCCATTTTAATTGTGCAAATGGTGGCACTAGAGTTAGCCTCACATGAGCATTGAAAAGAACATGACACCATAGCAATATAGATATGTATCATATATATATATATATATATATATATACAGTTAGGTCCAGAAATATTTGGACAGTGACACAATTTTCGCGAGTTGGGCTCTGCATGCCACCACATTGGATTTGAAATGAAATCTCTACAACAGAATTCAAGTGCAGATTGTAACGTTTAATTTGAAGGTTTGAACAAAAATCTCTGATAGAAATTGTAGGAATTGTACACATTTCTTTACAAACACTCCACATTTTAGGAGGTCAAAAGTAATTGGACAAATAAACCAAACCCAAACAAAATATTTTTATTTTCAATATTTTGTTGCGAATCCTTTGGAGGCAATCACTGCCTTAAGTCTGGAACCCATGGACATCACCAAACGCTGGGTTTCCTCCTTCTTAATGCTTTTCCAGGCCTTTACAGCCGCAGCCTTCAGGTCTTGCTTGTTTGTGGGTCTTTCCGTCTTAAGTGTGGATTTGAGCAAGTGAAATGCATGCTCAATTGGGTTAAGATCTGGTGATTGACTTGGCCATTGCAGAATGTTCCACTTTTTTGCACTCATGAACTCCTGGGTAGCTTTGGCTGTATGCTTGGGGTCATTGTCCATCTGTACTATGAAGCGCCGTCCGATCAACTTTGCGGCATTTGGCTGAATCTGGGCTGAAAGTATATCCCGGTACACTTCAGAATTCATCCGGCTACTCTTGTCTGCTGTTATGTCATCAATAAACACAAGTGACCAAGTGCCATTGAAAGCCATGCATGCCCATGCCATCACGTTGCCTCCACCATGTTTTACAGAGGATGTGGTGTGCCTTGGATCATGTGCCGTTCCCTTTCTTCTCCAAACTTTTTTCTTCCCATAATTCTGGTACAGGTTGATCTTTGTCTCATCTGTCCATAGAATACTTTTCCAGAACTGAGCTGGCTTCATGAGGTGTTTTTCAGCAAATTTAACTCTGGCCTGTCTATTTTTGGAATTGATGAATGGTTTGCATCTAGATGTGAACCCTTTGTATTTACTTTCATGGAGTCTTCTCTTTACTGTTGACTTAGAGACAGATACACCTACTTCACTGAGAGTGTTCTGGACTTCAGTTGATGTTGTGAACGGGTTCTTCTTCACCAAAGAAAGTATGCGGCGATCATCCATTACTGTTGTCATCCGTGGACGCCCAGGCCTTTTTGAGTTTCCAAGCTCACCAGTCAATTCCTTTTTTCTCAGAATGTACCCGACTATTGATTTTGCTACTCCAAGCATGTCTGCTATCTCTCTGATGGATTTTTTTCTTTTTTTTCAGCCTCAGGATGTTCTGCTTCACCTCAATTGAGAGTTCCTTAGACCGCATGTTGTCTGGTCACAGCAACAGCTTCCAAATGCAAAACCACACACCTGTAATCAACCCCAGACCTTTTAACTACTTCATTGATTACAGGTTAACAAGTGAGACGCCTTCAGAGTTAATTGCAGCCCTTAGAGTCCCTTGTCCAATTACTTTTGGTCCCTTGAAAAAGAGGAAGCTATGCATTACAGAGCTATGATTCCTAAACCCTTTCTCCGATTTGGATGTGAAAACTCTCATATTGCAGCTGGGAGTGTGCACTTTCAGCCCATATTATATATATAATTGTATTTCTGAACATGTTTTTGTAAACAGCTAAAATAACAATACTTGTGTCACTGTCCAAATATTTCTGGCCCTGACTGTATATATATATATATATATATATATATATATATATATATATATATATATATATATATATATATATATATAAAAGAAAGCTTAGGGTCACTTAGATATTTCCTTATTTTTGAAAGAAAGGCAAATGTTTTTTAATGAGATTGACATTAAATTAAACAGAAATACACTCTATACATTGTTAATGTGGTAAATAACCATTCTAGCTTCAAACGTCTGGTTTTTAATGCAATATCTACATAGCTGTATAGAGGCCCATTTCCAACAACCACCACTCCAGTGTTCTAATGGTACATTGTGTTTGGTAACTGTGTTAGAAGGCTGATGGATGTTTAGAAATCCCTTGTAAACCATTGTGCAAGTATGTTAGCACAGCCGAAATCAGTTTTGCTGATTAGAGAAGCTATAAAACTGACCTTCCTTTGAGCTAGTTGAGAATCTGGAGCATTACATTTGTTGGTTCCATTAAACTCTCAAAATGGCAAGAAAAAAAGAAGTTTCATGTGAAACTCGAGTCTATTCTTGTTCTTAGAAATAAAGGATATTCCATGCGAGAAATTGCCAAGAAACTGAAGATTTCCTACAACGGTGTGTACTACTCCCTTCTGAGGAGAGCAAAAACAGGCTCAAACCAGAGTAGAAAGAGAAGTGGGAGGCTCCGCGGCACAACTGAGCAACAAGACAAGTACATTAGAATCTCTAGTTTGAGAAATCGACGCCTTACAGGTCCTCAACTGGCAGCTTCATTAAATAGTACCCGCAAAACGCTAGTGTCAACGTCTACAGTGAAGAGACGACTCTGAGATGCTGGCCTTCAGGGCAGAGTGGCAAAGAAAAAGCACTATCTGAGACTGGCTAATAAAAGGAAAAGATTAATATGGGCAAAAGAACAGAGACATTGGACAGAGGAAGATTGGAAAAAGTGTTATGGACAGACGAATCGAAGTTTGAGGTGTTTGGATCACACAGAAGAACATTTGTGAGATGCAGAACATTTGAAAAGATGCTGAAAGAGTGCCTGACACCATCTGTCAAGCATGGTGGAGGTAATGTGATGGTCTGGGGTTGCTTTGGTGCTTGTAAAGTAGGAGATTTGTACAAGGTAATAGGGATTTTGAATAAGGAAGGCTATCACTCCATTTTGCAATTCTATGCCATACTCTGTGGAGAGCACTTGATTGGAGCCAATTTCATCCTACAACAGGACAATAACCCAAAGCACATCTCCAAATTATGTATGAACTATTTAGGGAAGAAGCAGGCAGCTGGTATTCTATCTGTAATGGAGTGGCCAGCCCTGTCACCAGATCTCAACCCTATTGAGCTGTTGTGGGAGCAGCTTGACCGTATGGTACGCAAAAAGTGCCCATCAAGCCAATCCAACTTGTGGGAAGGGCTTCTGGAACCATCGGGTGAAATATCTCCAGATTACCTCAGCAAATTAACAGCTAGAATGCCAAAGGTCTGCAAAGCTGTAACTGCTGCAAAGGGAGCATTCTTTGATGAAAACAAAGTTTGCAGGAGAAAATTATTTCAAGTAAAAATCATTATTTCTAACCTAGTCGATGTCTGGACTAGTGTTGAGCCAGCTCCCTAACGTTCGAGTTCGGTTCGGTTCGTGGAACGGCGGCTCCGTTCGGCTCTGTCGGCGAACGTTCGATGAGCACCTTCGAACCCCATTGAAAACAATGGCAGGCAAACAGAAACACATACAAACACATAGACAACACCTTCTAAGGTGTCTAAAAGGTGACAAACAACTCACAAGACACCAAAAACACATTGAAAAGTGACAAGGACATATACTCATGTGAAAACAAAAGAGCTGGACGAGTAAAAAGAGGAGGAGACACAGATAGAGGCATGTCATGCCTGTTACGAATCAGCGCCGCCATAGCCGCAAGCAGCCTGCAGCGGTTCCTGTTGCGCCCAGGCGCCGGCTGCCATTTTTGGCCATGCCTCGGGTGTCCAGCTGGCTGCTTCTTCCTCCACGTCTAAGTGTGGAGAGGCGGCTAGTGCGCATGCATGCCCCGATTTACCCCAGCCAGAGTCTAAGTCCAGTGTTTCGCCTAGTGAGCATGCTCAGCCTGATAGTGCCATTTCTGAGGCTAAGTCCTTGGTTCAGGCTACTGAGCATGCTCCTACACTTAGTGTGAAAAGCCTCTTTGCATCATGCCATGTCTAAGTCCTGTGTTGTGCCTACTGACCATGCTCAGGTAGTCTGATTTCCGAGACTGTTGTTTAGGCTACTGAGCATGCTCAGGTCCTTAGTGCATTAGAGGTTAGGTCCGGTAAGGACCTCACTGAGCATGTCCGTGAGGTGGCAAGTCCTGATAGGGCAGAGGGTGTCAGGTGTCCTGATGATGTGGCCACTCCGGACTGGCTCACAAAGGCCCACCCCTATGATCTGGCACCTCACCATTGGTCGTCAGACGATGACTGGTGAAGTGTTTGGGGCGTGGCTGCCATGAGGTCATCAATAACATGGCGGTTCCGGATAGGTTGCTGGTGACGTCACTGATGACATGCACTCTGCTATTGGACCTTGGTGGTTCCACCCTGGGTTTGGGGCAGACCCAGGCTATAAAAGGGGCTGGAGACAACATGGAGGTGCGCAGTCTTCACTTAGAGTTCATGGTGGCATAAGCCTTGTTGGAAGTGGTAGGTAGGGCTAGGCGAACGGTGCCTGTCATGCCAAGATTCGTGGCTCAGCACATCAGGGTCAGGCACCGTGCTTCCTTGCTGCCATTCCAGTAGTGCTATAGCAGTCCAGTGGCATTAACTGGACTACGGCTGCTGCGTTACTTGTCCGTTTGTGCCTCCTACGCACACGGACAGCATACCTGCTGCGTCACCTGTCCAAGATTGCCCTCTACGCACACGGACAGCGTACCTGCTGCGCCACCGGTCCGATTGTGACCTCTACGCGCACGGACAGCGTATTCCAGAACCCCTGTGGAGTTAACAGGGTGTTCCTGGATTGGGTGTGTGAACCCTATTTCCCTCCTCGGCTTCCCAGTCAAATGCTACTGGTTTGACTACCTGGTCTGACGTGTCCTTCACACACGTGGCCATTCGATTGGTGACCAGAAATGCTAATCAGAGGACCACTCGGCCTGACGTGTCTTACACATGTGGCTGACAGGGCGCTATTGCAGCAGTCTTCTCGGTCAACGCTACCTGGTCACCACCCGGCCTGACGTGTTCCCTTCACACGTTGTCGGAGTAGTGCCCGCTGCACCAAAACGCTAACTGGGTTGTCGTCTGGTCTGACGTGTCCTTACACACGTGATCGGATCCCAGGTCTCCTGGATTATCTCTGAGTCATAAGCTCTTTAGTCTCCGCCTAACCCACAAGGTGCCAGCAGCTCCATTACCATCTGGAGCACGGTGGGCCCCGACTGGCGATTGGGATATATACCCCCTGGTCCTAATCTGCCGGTCCCCCCGTAACAATGCCCTTCTAAAATCATGTAAAACAGTAAGGGGACACCAAGCAGAGTCTCCCATTTCTCCAAAAATTGGGCCACAGGCACCACTTAAGTGGCATCATTTGTCCCCCAGTTGCAAACTTGACAGGTTGATTTGCATCAAGCACATTCAAAAAAATGCCAGCCTGTACTGTCCCCATGATGACAAAGGGGTAACAAAGTCCTTGCTGAACCATGACTTGTTCATCTTGAAACATTTTTAAAAAAACAGCAAGGGGACTCCAAGCAGAGTCTCCCTTTTTTCCAAAAATTGGGCCACAGACACCACTTAAGTGGCATCACTTGTCCCCCAGTTGCAAACTTGACAGGTTGATTTGCATCAAGCACATTCAAAAAAACGCCAGCCTTTACTCTCCCCAGGATGACACAGGGGTAGAAAAGTCCTTGCGGATCCATGACTTGTTCATCTCCACATTGTCACTTGACAGACGCGTGCGCTTATCTGTCAGCACACACCCAGCAGCACTGAAGACACGTTCCGAGAGAACGCTGGCTGCTGGACACGACAAGATCTCCAAGGCGTAAGTGGTGAGCTCAGGCCATTTTTCCAGATTGGAAGCCCAAAATGAGCATAGCTCCAGTTGCAGAGTCATGGCATCTATATTCACTTGGAGATACTCCTGTATCATCCTCTCCAGCCGTTGACTATGTGTCAGACTTCTTGTCTCTTGTGGCCTTGCAACGAATCTTAAAAAATCATGAAACGATTCCATAAAATTGCTGTTACCACCACATACGGTGTTGCTGGTACAGTTTGACTGATGATGACACACTTGGTAGTGTGTTCCAGAGCATAGGCGCAGCTCGTGAGAAATCTTGAAGATGGGAGTGGGAGGTTCGAATTGTTGACGATGTCAGTCTTAAGTCATTAGCAGAGCGGAGGGCACGGGTGGGGTGATAGACAGAGATGAGGGAGGAGATGTAGGGTGGTGCAGAACTGTGGAGAGATTTGTAAGTGAGAGTGATAAGTTTATAGAGACTGACGGATGACTGGAACCGGGTACAGGTGCCGAGTAGTAATAGCAGACGGGGTCCGGACGGATCCAGCGGGACATACAGGCTGAGGTATCCAGGTGAAATCCAGGATCGGTGATGGGTTCAGGCTGACGGAAGAAGAAAAAAAAAAAGTTTGTCTTGGGATTTAATCAGTAGTATTAGTCACACCTGTTTCTAGAACCTTCTGGCAGCTTCTGGAAGTTCTTGTAGAACTATATAAACCAGCCAGAGCAAGCGAGGTGCTGAGCATGCGAGGTACTGAAGAAAAGTGTGCGGAGTTTGAAGATAAGTGTGGCATAGTTTAAACACAATTACATAGTTTGACACAAGAACATAGTTTGAATTTATCCTTATACGTTTCCCATTGTTTTTTTTGTTTTTTTTTCTGTTTTTCTACTTTAACGTTTATCCCCATTTAATAGGTGCTCCATGGATAATGCTACGAGTTGTGTATCTTGTCAGATGTATGCATGCCTTAAGCAGCCGTTTGAGGGTGAATATGTCTGCACTCGATGCAAGCATGTTGCGTATTTGGAAGCCAAGGTAACTGATCTAAATAAGCAGCTTGCAACACTCAGGGGCATTGCAAACCTGGAGAGGAGTTTAGAGCTCACTGAGCTTTCTCTGGCTGGGGCCAGTGATTTGGAGGAGGGTGGAGGTGGAGAAGATCAGGACCCAGAGGTAGGTAGTTGGGTAACAATTAGAAGAAGAGGTAGGGGGAAAAGTGTCAGGGAGCCTAGTCCTGACCTGGCGCAACCTAGTAAATATGCCTGTTTGGCTGATATTAGCAATGAAGGGCCAGGACTAGGGTCACTACAGCAGGACATTGCTCCTAGCAACCAGGAAAACAACTGCTGTGGGAAGGAGGGAAATAGGAGTGCAGCAAAGCCCAGACAGATGTTGGTGGTAGGGGACTCTATAATTAGGCGGACAGACAGGGTCATCTGTCGCCGAGACCGTGAATGCCGAACAGTATGTTGTCTGCCGGGTGCTTGGGTTCGGCATATTGCGAATCGGATAGACAGATTGCTGGGTGGGGCTGGGGAAACCCCAGCGGTCATGGTGCACATTGGTACTAATGACAAAGTTAGAGGCAGGTGGAAGATCCTTAAATACGATTACAGGGAACTAGGAGAGAAGCTGAAGTCCAGGACCTCCAAGGTGGTGTTTTCATAAATACTACCGGTGCTACGAGCGTCACTAGAAAGACAGCGGGAGCTTAGGGAGATAAACATGTGGCTTAGAAATTGGTGCAGTAAGGAAGGGTTCGGGTTCATGGAGAACTGGGCTGACTTCTCAGTCGGCTACAGGCTCTACAGTAGGGACGGGCTGCACCTAAATGGGGAAGGTGCAGTTGTGCTGGGGTAGAAAATGGTCAGAAGGATGGAGGAGCTTTTAAACTAGGATCTGGGGGGAGGGAGGGAAGTGGAGCAAAAAAGGGGATAGATAGAGCAGATAGAGACAGGGAGACGGTAGGGGTCAATGATTGTACTAACAGAAAATGTGCAATCCACATTTAAACAAAATTTGATCGGTGCAAAAGTATGGCACCTCAACATAAAAGTGACATTAATATTTTGTAGATCCTCCTTTTGCAAAAATAACAGCCTCTAGTCGCTTCCTGTAGCTTTTAATGAGTTCCTGGATCCTGGATGAAGGTATATTTGGCCATTCCTGTTTACAAAACAATTCCAGTTAAGGTTGATGGTCGCCGAGCATGGACAGCACGCTTCAAATCATCCCACAGATTTTCAATGATATTCAGGTCTGGGGACTGGGATGGCCATTCCAGAACATTGTTACTGTTCCTCTGCATGAATGCCTGAGTAGATTTGGAGCGGTGTTTTGGATCATTGTCTTGCTGAAATATCCATCCCCTGCGTAACTTCAACTTCGTCACTGATTCTTGCACATTATTGTCAAGAATCTGCTGATACTGAGTTGAATCCATGCGACCCTCAACTTTAACAAGATTCCCGGTGCCGGCATTGGCCACACAGCCCCAAAGCATGGTAGAACCTCCACCAAATTTTACTGTGGGTAGCAAGTGCTTTTCTTGGAATGCCGTGTTTTTTTGCCTCCATGCATAACGCCTTTTTGTATGACTAAACAACTCAATCTTTGTTTCATCAGTCCACAGGACCTTCTTCCAAAATGTAACTGACTTGTCCAAATGTGCTTTTGCATACCTCAGGTGACTCTGTTTGTGGCGTGCTTGCAGAAACTGCTTCTTTCGCATCACTCTCTCATACAGCTTCTCCTTTTGCAACGTGCGCTGTATTGTTGACCGATGCACATTGACATCATCTGCAGCAAGATGATGCTGCAGATCTTTGGAGGTGGTTTGTGGATTGTCCTTGACTGTTCTCACCATTCTTCTTCTCTGCCTTTCTGATATTTTCCTTGGCCTGCCACTTCTGGGCTTAACAAGAACTGTAGCTGTGTTCTTCCATTTCCTTACTATGTTCCTCACAGTGGAAACTGACAGTTTAAATCTCTGAGACAATTTTTCGTATCCTTCCCCTGAACAACTATGTTGAATAATCTTTGTTTTCAGATCATTTGAGAGTTGTTTTGAGCAGCCCATGATGCCATTCTTCATAGGAGATTCAAATAGGAGAACAACTTGCAAGTGGCCACCTTAAATACCTATTCTCATGATTGGATACACCTGCCTATGAAGTTCAAAGCTCAATGAGGTTACAAAACCAATTTGGTGCTTTAGTAAGTCAGTAAAAAGTAGTTAGAAGTGTTCAAATTAAGAAATTGATAAGGGTGCCTATACTTTTGCACCAGTCAAATTTTGTTTAAATGCGGATTGCACATTTTCTGTTAGTACAATAAACCTCATTTCAATCCAGAAATATTACTCAGTCCATCAGTTATTAGATATATGAAACTGAAATAGCTGTTGCACAAACCCAAATTGTTATAAAGAAAAAAGGTTAACATTAATAGGGGTGCCCAAACGTTTTCATATGACTGCAAATATATATCCTCTCGGTATATTGCAGTCATCATATTATATAGCGCTATGTACTTACAAGTGTTCATTTTTCCCTTCTACCCAGTTAATTCTTCTCTTTTATACTAGGTCTATGACATCACATCACATGATTAAAAATAGACTAGCCAAGTCCTAAGCTCTATGTAGAAACAGGAAGTCTCTTTTACCTGCTTGAGACAAAAGTCAACGGAGCATGTGGGACAGGAGTTGAAAAGGGAGAGGACTTTTGTAGAGAAGTGTGACTTTGTGTTTCTACATAGAGCAGATAAAAAAGAGAAAAAAGAATTTGCTGCATTGAATGGCAAAATAATTAATTGTAAGTACAATGTGCTATATAATATGTTGACTGCAATATATTAAGAGGATAAAAACTTTGATGGGAGTTCTGTAATTTGAGTATATAGCTGAAACCTACTATCAACAATGATCTGCTGGTCCCCCTTCCATCTCTGGCCCCCTTAAAGCATCACAAGCAAAATGTCCATACCTGGCGCATATTATATAGAAATATCAGTATATGCAATTAAAACAAAGAAAATGGGCTATTCATAGAGTTTTATAAATAGCAACTGTATTCTCTTATCTCAGTAAAGTGATATCTGTCTACTCTTCACTCAATACTGATATTACCCATGAACTGAGAGTGAATGGTTAGTCCATTAAGAGAAAGTGGCCTATTTCTCTAATGGTAACATATATTGTTATTGTTTTTTAATGTTTGTTTGTAGTATTGATTTGTGGAAAAAAATATTTTAAAGAGTTACTTTTTAAGAGATCAAGGCTGGTGGGGTGCATTCTGAATATTTTGTTTTGGCACAAAGAAAATTTATCTTGCCCCTGGTGTAATGCTATAATGGTTTAGGAATGCTAGTTTCAATAGGGAAGATAGTACTGGGCATTGGAGTCAGCCTCACACTTTGGAGATGGGCATAGTAAAGAACATATAGAGAAGTGCTATAATTTGAGGCAATTGCCATCCTATATCAGCTTTACATTGGAGTTATCAAGCTTTTTTTTGTGTATATCAGCATTGAGTATATTAAAAAGAATCCTGCTGTACAATCGTTTTTTTTATAGGAAATCATGAAAATCACACAATGTCATATACATTTATCTATAAAATGTTATGGAACACTTTAAGTGAACTAGACTTATCTTCTCGTTATTATATCTGAAAGGCATCTATGGATGTACTCATCCTAAAGAGTGGATAATATAGTTGCTGTATGCAGGTTCAGATCCTCCCTGCCCAAGTATCCTGTAAAAGTATTCCAAGCAAAATTCAGAGCGCTTTAGACTTTGTGATGTAAGAATATGTTATATATGTAGGCATTTATGGATCCATTAGGCTTTCACACAAGAACATCAGTAGCAACATTTTGGAATATTGTGTTTTTCAGATGGTGTAGAGGCTGCTGGGGCACATGGTGAAACCAATTGTAAGAAGTGGGATGCTGCAGCGTCCAACAGCATAACTGCACAATGCCCAACTGCAACATCTGTAGAGGACAGAAGTGTGACGCCCTGGCCTATCAAGTCATCACAGGGTATTGTGCAATCTGCCCTTCTGTGCAATATCCACCTCCTCCTTGGTTACGGGTCCCTAACCATTGGTGTTGCCAAAACCAGCTAATCAAAATCCTAGGAACACTCTGCACCACACCCACCAGACACACCAGTGTACGGCCTGAGTGGAATAAGGTCGCCCACTTGGGGGGTTGGTTAAGGGGAGGTCAGGAGTGTCAGGAATCAGTCAGTGAGAGTCAGAGAAAGGAGAGTGTAGTGTTGGAGGTGAAAGTGAGAGGAGGTCAGGAGCTGGGCTCCTTGGAACTATTAGGTAGCAGACGTTGGTCTGGACCTGGTAAGAGCTGGACCCCCGGTCGCAGGGGATCGTGACAAGGGGCACGGTATTGTCGTGGAAGACAGCCGACAGCCTTGTACCATCACCGGGCTGGGACCAGGGCATGACGATTACGTTGTCCCCAGGTCAGGGAGTAGCTTCAGGCAACCTGACAATTCACCCGATGAGAACGGAGCCTTCAAGGTCCGCTCTCTACCCGCTCCAAAATTGGGGTACTAGAGTAACAAGAGGGATAGGACTTTCCACACATACGGTCCAAGAAATCCCAAGCGTGAACCCTGAGAGCAAGCTCCCTCAGCCACACTGGGGAGCGGGACCTGACTAGTTTCAAGCTACAGGGACCAAGTAGAAAGAAACAAGATGCCAAGGGGAAGGTCACAGATCAACATGCAACACCAGGAGAAATGAGACCCAAACGTGCTCTCCCTCAGCGGCAGTGGTGTCCAAAACTTTGGTTTACTAAAGTTGTCGGTGTCAGCATTATTGGACTGAGTGAGTACGCAAGTTACCCTTACCTCCCCAACGGCACATACCCTTCACCATCACCGAATCCCGGGGCATTCCCTCCTACCCGTGGAGGGGTTAAACACCTGGCTGCCCACTTCATCGCCACCGGGTACTCCCAGCTGCAGCAGTGGTAGTTCACCTTACCACACACCATGGGTGGCATAACAAACTCTCAATATACCAACACCCCTGTAAATATACTCCTTCATTCGAGTGGTCGCGAGACCCCCGGGTCTGGACGCCCCTCGAGCCACCACGCTTCCGGATCTGAGCAGCTCGGCTGCTGACATGGGGGCGGCACAGAAGCAGTGGGCACCTTTAATCCTTTGGTAACTTTCAACCTTGGTGAGTAAAAAAGAGGCCAAAAAAATGCGTGAGCGACCTTTAGGCTGCGGATTAATGCTCGCGCTCGCATGACACTCAGCTCTCACTCGCAGAGCGGGATCCAAGTGTCATGCGACTGTGGTCCAATCCATGGATCAGATCACAGCTGCAGAGGTGAGGGCCGGTGCTGACAAGGGGAGGGTCAGTGCGGCGGAGGAGAGGGAGGGATTTATTTCCTTATCTCCTCTGTTGCCGGCTGATGGGAGAATCATATTGTACTCCGCTGTAATGCGAGTGCAATGCGATGTTTCTCTCGCCCCCATAGACTTGAATGGGTGCGAGTGAAATAGGATCGCATTGCACCCACAGCATGCTGCGATTGTTTTCTTGGTCCGATTCGGGCTGAGAAAAAAAGCGCTCATGGGAGCTGGTGTGGCGCCCTGGACTAGCCAGGTCGTCACAGATAACACTCAAACACCCCCACCCCCATTAGACAGTGACACCAGCCAAACACAAAACCCTTGTTGCCTCCCTCCAGTGTCTGATGTCCACACCAGGTGGGGCGGAGCTAAGCGGTTGGCCCCACCCACCGAGGAGTACACAGGCCTGGAGGCGGGAAAAGTGTCAGTTAGAAGTCAGAGAACAGTTTAGGAGTTTGAAGTGAGAGGAGCAAGCACTTGAGTGTCTGGGTTTGTGGCCCAGGCACTGACAGCAAGGTTGGCAGACGGTGGTGGCCGTCTGCAGGAGTGGTGAAGCAACGCGGAACCGTAGGACCGGGGTCGGGCGTTGGCCCGCCGGTACCGACCGCGGAGCGAAGTGAAGCCAGCACACACAGGCAGGGCCATCGGACCCCGACCAGGCTTGGAACCGCCGACAATAGTCAAATCCGAGTGTGACCGGAACCCCAGGGGTTTCCTAACAGCCAAAGACCCGATAGAAGGCAACCGCCCACACCGTGAGGGTATACAGCTACTGCCTAAGGCTAGAGACTCAAGGGCCAGCGCCTGCGGGCAAACGGGCTCCTCCGGCGTCCATCCACCGGGGAGCGGACTACCATTGGGGATCCATAGTAGTCAACTAAGTACATCAAGGTGCAGGGAAAGACAGCCGCCATCACCTGTCCGGGGAGAGAGACACTGCAGCTGGCTGCGGGACCCGTCCATCCAGCCGTTTGGTTTACCGAGGACTTTGTGCATCTCTTACTGAGTGAGTACACCCGTGCCATCCGGCACCGCGCCGCGCTGTCCCTGCAACCCTGCACCTCACTAACCCAGCCTCCCCGTCACATCACCGGGCCCAAGACCACCGACCCCTACCCACGGATGGGGAAAACAACATCCCAGCTGCTTCCTACCATCGCTCCCGGGATCCCCGTCACCAGCAGCGGTGGTGCCCATCTTCACTACGTCCCGTGGGTGGCGTCACGGACTAAATCCCCCAAACCAACCACCCCTTTCACTCACAGGCGAGGAGCGCCGCTCGAGTCCCCGGATCCGGGCCACCGCTCGAGCCACTGAGCAGCCGCAGCAGCGCCGGACCCGAGCGTTGGCGAGCGACCAGCAGCAGCAGCGGCATCCTTCCCGCCCGCGACACTGGCACATAGAGTAATATTGGTCCGAATGGAATGTGATGTTTTATCGCATTCAACTCGCTATGTATTACTCACCGTGTGTGCTAGGCCTAAGTGTAAAACTTTTCTGTGCACAAAAAATAGTTTAAATGTTTACATTCTTTTTTCTTAAAGCATTTTTACCAAATTCAAAAAGAAATACTAAAATTGTTTACTCCCCTTCAGAACCTTTACTATATAATTAAGTGAACTAATGGTACAAACATTAAGAACAGTAAGAGTGTAATAAAGAAAAACTTTAGTCCAGTAAATAGTACAGACCATGATGTTTTCCTTGGTGCATTGCTGCTGTCTAACCTTCTACTGGGTCATTTTAATTTTATCTAAGGAAAGTTATAGTTTGCACTTAGAAAATACTGTTGCCCAGCCTTCCTTTTAACTGGTGAATTATTAACAAATGCTTGAAGTAGCAAGGAGGAAAAGAAGAAGAGAAATGATTGCCTTTTATTAACCCTTTCTATGTTCATGTTAAAGTGAAGTATTGAAAAAATGTTTGTATATTTCACTATTGTTCGTGCCCCTTATTTTACTTTACTTGTTTGTTATTATCATGAGCACTTGAATTATATTACATTTTTAGACTAAAAACCTACTAGTCATGTCCTTTATTGTAACAATGCATGATATTCCAAAACTCACCGTGACTCAAATAAAGGGGGACATTAGTAATTAGATAAAAAGGCTTTATTGAAGGCATGTGCTCTTATTTTGAAATATACTGTATATGTAGTAAGTTGTTCACAGATAGAATAGATAGTTCTCAAGAGATCTCAAAAGTATGTATACATGCAATGTGAACAAAGCTACATGTGCTCTGCTCAATTAACTTTGACAGCACAGGAGAACCCTCTTAAAGGGTTTGTCACAAAATAAACCCTTTCATATTAAGACATTTATAAGACAACCTTACTAATGATATATTTAATTTGTAAAAAATTCAGATTAGCCAAAATCTGTTTTACAATTGAATTCCACAAAATTCAGCAACATGGAAGACATAATTTTGCTGGTTTAAAAAGAAACAATTTTGCTGCATTCCTAAGGGTCAGGTAGGTGTTAAAGGGAGTCGGTCAGCAGGTTTACCTCATCTGAGGGTAGCATAATGTAGGCAAAGAGATCCTGAATCCAATGATGTATCACTTAGATTACTGGGTGCAGCCGTTCTGACACAATAATAATTTTTAGATTTAGTTAGATAGAAGATTTAAGAGAACTATTACTGCACACACCAGGCTCTCTAATGAGATTATCATTGACATTGAGGTGTTAATCAGACGAAAGGATGTGCTGGACTTCCTGCATGTGACATAGTAGTCCAAGCAATGATAAGTCCTGCTGCTTAAACAAAGATAATAAATAAAAAATACATCGGACCTTGACAAAACAGGCTGAATTCTATGCTTTAACCCTTGAAGTATGCTGTGTTCAGTTTACATAGCAAAAACCTGTTGACAGATTCCCTTTGGGGTAAAAAAAAAATATCCAATCCTCATCTGTCTTCTTTGGTATCACCATGATGCAGTCTTCAATGGGTTAGCTTCATTGTCATAAAGTGTGTTGCTCGACGTCATAATATTACAGCACTGTCAGTGTAGGATACATCAAAGATTTTGGGTGCTGTAAGGGGCACTTTGCACACTATGACATCACAGGTGCGATGTTAGTGGGGTCAAATCGAAAGTGACGCACATACGGCGTCGCTCTGGACATCATAGTGTGTAAATCCTTTATGATACGATTAACGAGCGCAAAAGTGTCGTAATCGAATCATTGGTGTAGCGTTGGTCATTTCCATTAATTGGGAAATACCGATGTTACGATGTTGTTCCTCGTTCCTGCGGCAGCACACATCGCTATGTGTGAAGTCGCAGGAGCGAGGAACATCTCCTACTTGCATCCTGCGGCTTACGCCGGCTATGCGGAAGGAAGGAGGTGGGTGGGATGTTTACGTCCCGCTCATCCCCGCCCCTCCGCTTCTATTGGCCGCCTGCCATGTGACGTCGCTATGACACCGCACGACCCGCCCCCTTAATAAGGAGGCGGTTCGCCGGCCAGAGCAATGTCGCAGGGCAGGTGAGTGCATGTGAAGCTGCCGTAGCGATGATGTTCGCTATGGCAGCTATCACCATGATGTCGCAGCTGCGACGGGGGTGGGGACTATCGCGCTCGGCATAGCAGCATCGGCTTGCGATGTCGTAGTGTGCAAAGTGCCCCTAAGACACCATCGATGGACCAATAAAGCACTCATAAGTGACTTTACCAAGGAAGATGACTGGACAAGGTGGGTCTGTAGTCAGGACTGTCATGTAAATTGAATTTCCTGGTCAAATTCAAGATGACTGCAGAATTAGAACTTTGGCACATACGCTCATCACTAACTAATAACAAAATTGTCAGGCCCTTCTCACAATGTATTTCTGCAGTGTGTTTCTTAACAGACAATATCTGAAAAGACTACAAACGGAGTTCACCTGAATTTTATTTGTGTCATTGCAGTCTTTGGCCCTGTCAGGCTTTCATTTAGATTCCATTTTTATGGATATTAAGATAAAATCACCTGAACTCAATATAAAAATGCAATGTGTATAGGGCCTATTGGACAGGAAAAATTTGTAATGATACCGATTAAGTATTGAATAGTTATCTCGTCGTTATCGCGCGTACAAGCTCATTATACATAAGCAAATGTGGAAGATTGTCGTGGCGGTCGATGGAAAGTCACAAGTCATGCATAAAAGCATGTATTACACCTTAAGATCAGAAATATATTGTGGCGGACGTTCAGAAAGCATTTGCTGTTCATATGAACACGCACTTTTGAAATCAGCCAATGGCGGCATTTTGTAACTTAGTAGTCAAGCCTTTTCGCACGCCCACACACGTCCACAAAGATGAATCCACTCCTCTAGTGCGATGTGTTGATGGGGTGGCAGCAACTTATTACACTGTGAAATGCTATACCGATAAGCTTTCATTTTAAGCAAGTTGAAAGGTCTGCCAAAAAACACACACATATGTTGTACTAAAGAGTAAGTTAGAGCCCTCTTGGGTATTCAGATGCTTGGAAAGGGTCATAAGTCTTGATCTTACTTACTTTATATTCTTTTCAGCCTAGGTGGAGATCTTAAGCGGGGTTTACACGCTATGATATTGTTAATGATTTATCGTCGGGGTCACGTTATTTGTGACGCACATCCGGCGTCATTAACGATATCGTAGTGTGTGATACTTATGAGCGACCTTAAACGATCGCAAAAGCAGTCAAAATCGTTTGCCGTGGAGAGGTCGTCCTGAAACAAAAAATCGTTTTGTTTTTTTTTAGCGATGTTGTTCATCATTCCTGTGGCACCACACATCGCTGTGTGTGACACCGCAGGAGCGACGAACATCTCCTTACCTGCCTCCACCGGCAATGCGGAAGGAAGGAGGTGGGTGGGATGTTACGTTCCGCTCATCTCCGCCCCTCCGCTTCTATTGGACGCCAGCCGTGCGACGTCGCTGTGACCGCTGCACGAACCGTTCCCTTAGAAAGGAGGCGGTTCACCGGCCAGAGCGACATCGCAGAGCAGATATGTGCGTGTGACGCTGCCGTAGCGATAATGTTCGCTACGGCAGCGATCACACAATAACACATGTACGACGGGGGCGGGTGCTATCGCGCTCGACATCGCTAGCTGATGCTAGTGATGTCGCAGCGTGTAAACCCCGCTTTAGTGTCTGTTTACGTGAACCAACCAGCCTTTTTACATGTGCAGACCATGCTAAATGATGCACAGTGCACTATCCATAATGAACCACTCAGCACGAGTTCTGTTTACACGATGAGCTGCACTAAAGAGACAAGTAACCTTTGCTTTAAGCTTAAAAATCATTTCACCTGACGAGCGAGCCTTTTGCTTTCATCAGGTCATCAGCAGCCTGTTTAAACTGCACGATTATCAAGAACCAAGCGTTCCTAGAAAGGCTCATTCACATCTTTCACAGAAAAATACACCTTAAGGCCCTGTGCGCACTTACCGGATTTTGCCGCGAATTTTCTGCGGATTTGCTGCATGTTTCGCTGTCGAAAATGTTCATAACATCTCTGCAGTGAATCACCAGCAAAACCTATGGGAAAAAAAAATCCTTTGCGCACTAGGCGGATTTTGACAGCTGCATGTTTTGCTGCGGGATTCCCGCAGCAAAAACAATTGCATGTCAATTCTTTTCCGCACATCGCTGCAGGATTTCACTCCATTGACTCCAATGTAATCGTGAAATCCCGTAGGGAATAATGCAGGCAGCAAATTCTGTGCGGTTCACTGCGTTTTCCTGCGTTATTCCCTGCGGTATTTCGCGGTTTACCTGCGGTAATGTACATCGCTTGTCTGCGGTTTTGCAGGGAAGTGATGTCATTACAGGAAGAGGAAGCAGAGCCGAGAGTAAACACACAGACATCACAGACACACACAGACATCACAGACATAGAACACAGACACATAGAATACACATAGAAATCAAACGGAAATATAGAAAACAAAACACGTGGGCTCCGCTGTATATTTACCGTCCAGCCGAGGTAAGCACACAGCGGCGGCCCGGTATTCTCAGGCTGGGGAGGGAGAGGGGCAGGGTTAATGTCCCCTGCCTCCCTCCCACCTCCCGCAGCCGAGAATATCAGCCGCAGCTGCCCCGGCACTGTCGCATGCATTATGCGGTAGTACCGGAGTGTCCCCGGCTCTTCCTGCTGCCGTGTAGCAGTGGCAATTAAGGTAATACAAGGAGTTAATGGTGGCGGATCACCGCCATTAACTCCAGGCTTGATCATGGCAGCGTCTATGTGACAGCTGACATGATCAACCCGTAAGTAAAGTGAAAAAACACACACCGAAAAATCCTTTTATTTTAAATAAAACACAAATAAGCCTCGTTCACCCTTTTATTAACCCCTCCCAAAACAAAGCTCCGACGTAATCCACAGCTCCGGCGTAATCCACAGCTCCGGCGTCCTGCGAGGCTTGCATCCAGCCGCGACTGACACAGACACTGCTGAATGCAGCCTCGCAGCGAGACAGCAGAGGTAACTCCAGAGCATTTCCCACGGCCGGTAATGTGAACTCACTGCTGACCGTGAGAAATGCAGAGTGTGCTCACAGGGACTCTATCTATCTATCTATCTATCTATCTATCCCTCTATCTATCTATCTCTCTATCTATCCCTCTATCTATCTATCTATCTATCTATCCCTCTATCTATCTATCTATCTATCTATCTATCATCCTTCTATCTATCCCTCTGTCTGTCTATCTATCTATTCTTCTATCTATTCTTCTATCTATTCTTCTATCTATTCTTCTGTCTATTTCTCTATCTCAGAATGAAATGACTTTTTTTTTTTTCAATGTGCTTTATTGCATTGAATGCAATAAAGCACATACCAACCCGCACGCGGCAAAACCGCGGCAATACCGTGAACAATGCCGCGGTAAAACTGCAGCAAACCGCCTGCGGTTTTCAGGTGCGGTTTGCCGCGTTTTTTTACCTCGGGTGCGGTAATCTTTGAATACCTGCGGAATTTTCTTGAGAAAATTCCATTTTCCAGTGCGCACAGGGCCTAATGGTGTTCTTTAGGAACTACAGTTAGAAACTTCTTTATACATACAGTTGAAACCAGAAGTTTACATACCCTATCTATAAAGACATACCGTATATGCACTATCTGACATGAAATCAGAATAAACCTTTCCCATTTTAGGTCAACTAGGAACCAAAATTATTTATATTTGCCAAATGCCAGAATAATGAGAGAGGGATAATGTTTTAATGCACTTTTATTACTTATTACATGCATATATGTCTTTTTAGCTAGTGTAAACTTCTGGTTTCAGTTGTATATATACAGAGAGGAAAATAAGTATTTGATACACTAACGATTTTACAAATTTTCCCACCTACACAGAATGGAGGGTCTGTAATTTATATCATAGGTATACTTCAACTGTGACAAACAGAATCCCCCCAAAAATTCAAGAAAATCACATTTTATGATTTTTAAAGAATTAATTTGCATTTTATTGCAGAAAATAAGTGTTTTATCACCTACCAACCAGCAAGAATTTTTTTCTATCACAATCCTATTATTTTTGCTTTAAGAAGCCCTCCTACTCCGCACTCATTACCTGTATAAATTGCACCTGTTTGAATCCATTACCTGTATAAAAGATACCTGTCTACAATGGCCAAGACCAAACAGCTATCTAAGGACACCAGGGAAAAAATTGTAGATCTTTGTATGTGGGAACTCGTGAAAATTCGGCAGTGTATCAAATACTTATTTTCCCTACTGTGCATATATATATGGCCATCGAAGAGCAAAAGGGTGACAATGTTTTGAACTTCTGAATTTCAGGCTCCATATCTCACCATCCACTATAGCTTCAAATGTGAGGCTGCCTTCATTTTATAGACAATCATCTTGGCTATCTTATACATAATTTGACTTGCAACTATTTATCATATGATTAGTTCTGCAGATTCTTGTCATTGTCACTGCATTGTTACTGTTTTGCTCCTTTAAATCAAAACTTAATTTTTTATTATTTTGTTAGTATTTTGTAACTTCACCTTTTGGTTTTCAACACTGCCTGAATCCTTCTGGGCATGCTCTCTATCAGATTCAAGCATGAGTCTACTGAAATCTGATCTCAGGTCTTTTCTTCATATTCCCAATGTTGGTGCATACTGGTCGTCGCACTTGGGTATGTATACAGATTTTCATTCAACTATATCCACAAGTGTTTGATTGAATTGAGGTCTGGGAACTGGGTGGGGGAGCAGTCCAGCCCCTCTACTTCATTGTCGTTAAACCATTTTTTCTGCCAATCTCAACTTATGTTTTGGGTCGTTGTCCTGCTGGAACACTAAGTCATCTTTTTCATATTTTTAGTGGAGTGTATGAAGTAGTTCATCTAGTAGGATGCTCATATATATCTCACCATTGATATTAGTCAAGTATCAAAAGCCTTTGGCTGTGAAACAACCCCATATCATCAGGCCTCCTCCACTATACTTGATATTTCCTTCAATTTCTCAATCAGTTAACCTCTTCTTCCCTTGTTTCTTCCAGACCCATTGGCACCCATCAGAGCCTAGTCTATTGACTTTTGTCTCAGTGCTCAAAATTACCTGTTTCTAATCTTGCACTGTCCATTTTCCATACTTACAGTTTATACTGTGTATTGAAGTTGAGGCATCTTCACCTTTTTTCTGGCTACCATTCCAGACTTCTATACTGTGCATTGCATGGTACTTGCATGGACTTCTGTGATCTCACTATTACAAAGCATATGAGTCACCTCCACTGCCATGTTTGTCATGCCAGAACTGATAGTGTCACATGGATATCGTGTTTGACTGTCATGGCAGAGTTGGGTTCTGTTCAGACTACAGATTCTGACACTCCGCCTGATAACGTCTCTGGTGTCTGTGAGTAACCCTGGCAGATTGGGGCATCAACCTGCAGAGTGATAATTCATAGACAGGCTAGCAAGAGCTAATCTCTGCTAGTCTGCTTGTTAGTCTCCTTTGATGACATGTTGTGGGGAAGCCAATCACATCTGCTCCTCTCTTATATATGCTATCTAACTCCTTCCACCTATAGTTCATATTAGCTGGTCTGGTGAAGTATTGTGATCCAGACTATCTGGTGGTTATTATTAGTGATGAGCGAGCATGCTTGTCACTACTCGGTACTCGCACGAGTATCACTGTACTCGGGCTGCTCGGCGGGGACCGAGTAATCTCGCGATACTCGTGCTTTACTCGTGGTCTTCATTTCTGCATGTTGGCGCTCTTTTGAGAGCCAGCCCTCATGCAGGGATTGGCTGGCAGACCACTGCAATGCCACAGCCCTGTTAGTTGTGGAATTGCAGTGATTGGCCGGCCTGCACAGCGTCACCGAGCCTTTATATAGGCCGGCGCGCTGTGCTCTGCTCACAGCTATTCTGACAGTGAGTGTAGGGAGAGTGTCGCTGATTCAGGGAAAGCTTTGCGGCCCTTTATAGTTAGTTCCGGAGCAGGGCTGCAAACAGTGTGACCAGAAGTCCTTCTCAGGACTATTCTAGTTGTATACAGGCAGGCAGGGTATAGCCAGGTCGGAGTACAGTAGCAGAGTCCTTCTCAGGACTATTGTTGCTATATACAGGCAGGGTATAGCCAGGTCGGAATACAGGCTAGTGACCAGAAGAGTCCTTGTCAGGACTATTGTAGCAGTATACAGGCAGGCAGGCAGGCAGGGTAGTGGTGACCGTATACCAGCCTTCATCATATCTGGGGCTGGTGTACACAGTGTAAAACAGTCCAGATAGTGTCAGACTTCTCAGTAATTGTCGCTCCTAAAAACCAGTTAGGTTCTTATTGCGTCCGTGCTTGCATTTAAAAACAGCACGTGTGTGTCTGTCGGTGGCAGCGTACAGGTGCGCGTTTTGCACAAACTATTATATAACGCACAAGTCTAGTGTATAATACACGTCAGTCAGCAGTGTCTGATAGTGTCAGACTTCTCAGTAATTGTCGCTCCTAAAAACCAGTTAGGTTCTTATTGCGTCCGTGCTTGCATTTAAAAACAGCACGTGTGTGGCAGTCGGTGGCAGCGTACAGGTGCGCGTTTTGCACAAACTATTATATAACGCACAAGTCTAGTATATAATACACGTCAGTCAGCAGTGTCTGATAGTGTCAGACTTCTCAGTAATTGTCGCTCCTAAAAACCAGTTAGGTTCTTATTGCGTCCGTGCTTGCATTTAAAAACAGCACGTGTGTGGCAGTCGGTGGCAGCGTACAGGTGCGCGTTTTGCACAAACTATTATATAACGCACAAGTCTAGTGTATAATACACGTCAGTCAGCAGTGTCTGATAGTGTCAGACTTCTCAGTAATTGTCGCTCCTAAAAACCAGTTAGGTTCTTATTGCGTCCGTGCTTGCATTTAAAAACAGCACGTGTGTGGCAGTCGGTGGCAGCGTACAGGTGCGCGTTTTGCACAAACTATTATATAACGCACAAGTCTAGTGTATAATACACGTCAGTCAGCAGTGTCTGATAGTGTCAGACTTCTCAGTAATTGTCGCTCCTAAAAACCAGTTAGGTTCTTATTGCGTCCGTGCTTGCATTTAAAAACAGCACGTGTGTGGCAGTCGGTGGCAGCGTACAGGTGCGCGTTTTGCACAAACTATTATATAACGCACAAGTCTAGTGTATAATACACGTCAGTCAGCAGTGTCTGATAGTGTCAGACTTCTCAGTAATTGTCGCTCCTAAAAACCAGTTAGGTTCTTATTGCGTCCGTGCTTGCATTTAAAAACAGCACGTGTGTGGCAGTCGGTGGCAGCGTACAGGTGCGCGTTTTGCACAAACTATTATATAACGCACAAGTCTAGTGTATAATACACGTCAGTCAGCAGTGTCTGATAGTGTCAGACTTCTCAGTAATTGTCGCTCCTAAAAACCAGTTAGGTTCTTATTGCGTCCGTGCTTGCATTTAAAAACAGCACGTGTGTGGCAGTCGGTGGCAGCGTACAGGTGCGCGTTTTGCACAAACTATTATATAACGCACAAGTCTAGTGTATAATACACGTCAGTCAGCAGTGTCTGATAGTGTCAGACTTCTCAGTAATTGTCGCTCCTAAAAACCAGTTAGGTTCTTATTGCGTCCGTGCTTGCATTTAAAAACAGCACGTGTGTGGCAGTCGGTGGCAGCGTACAGGTGCGCGTTTTGCACAAACTATTATATAACGCACAAGTCTAGTGTATAATACACGTCAGTCAGCAGTGTCTGATAGTGTCAGACTTCTCAGTAATTGTCGCTCCTAAAAACCAGTTAGGTTCTTATTGCGTCCGTGCTTGCATTTAAAAACAGCACGTGTGTGGCAGTCGGTGGCAGCGTACAGGTGCGCGTTTTGCACAAACTATTATATAACGCACAAGTCTAGTGTATAATACACGTCAGTCAGCAGTGTCTGATAGTGTCAGACTTCTCAGTAATTGTCGCTCCTAAAAACCAGTTAGGTTCTTATTGCGTCCGTGCTTGCATTTAAAAACAGCACGTGTGTGGCAGTCGGTGGCAGCGTACAGGTGCGCGTTTTGCACAAACTATTATATAACGCACAAGTCTAGTGTATAATACACGTCAGTCAGCAGTGTCTGATAGTGTCAGACTTCTCAGTAATTGTCGCTCCTAAAAACCAGTTAGGTTCTTATTGCGTCCGTGCTTGCATTTAAAAACAGCACGTGTGTGGCAGTCGGTGGCAGCGTACAGGTGCGCGTTTTGCACAAACTATTATATAACGCACAAGTCTAGTGTATAATACACGTCAGTCAGCAGTGTCTGATAGTGTCAGACTTCTCAGTAATTGTCGCTCCTAAAAACCAGTTAGGTTCTTATTGCGTCCGTGCTTGCATTTAAAAACAGCACGTGTGTGGCAGTCGGTGGCAGCGTACAGGTGCGCGTTTTGCACAAACTATTATATAACGCACAAGTCTAGTGTATAATACACGTCAGTCAGCAGTGTCTGATAGTGTCAGACTTCTCAGTAATTGTCGCTCCTAAAAACCAGTTAGGTTCTTATTGCGTCCGTGCTTGCATTTAAAAACAGCACGTGTGTGGCAGTCGGTGGCAGCGTACAGGTGCGCGTTTTGCACAAACTATTATATAACGCACAAGTCTAGTGTATAATACACGTCAGTCAGCAGTGTCTGATAGTGTCAGACTTCTCAGTAATTGTCGCTCCTAAAAACCAGTTAGGTTCTTATTGCGTCCGTGCTTGCATTTAAAAACAGCACGTGTGTGGCAGTCGGTGGCAGCGTACAGGTGCGCGTTTTGCACAAACTATTATATAACGCACAAGTCTAGTGTATAATACACGTCAGTCAGCAGTGTCTGATAGTGTCAGACTTCTCAGTAATTGTCGCTCCTAAAAACCAGTTAGGTTCTTATTGCGTCCGTGCTTGCATTTAAAAACAGCACGTGTGTGGCAGTCGGTGGCAGCGTACAGGTGCGCGTTTTGCACAAACTATTATATAACGCACAAGTCTAGTGTATAATACACGTCAGTCAGCAGTGTCTGATAGTGTCAGACTTCTCAGTAATTGTCGCTCCTAAAAACCAGTTAGGTTCTTATTGCGTCCGTGCTTGCATTTAAAAACAGCACGTGTGTGGCAGTCGGTGGCAGCGTCAGGCTCCACGTTGTCCCTGGATAGAGACGTGCATGAGGGCCTGTAAACCTGAAGTGCCCATTGGAAGGAAGTGGGTCTATTGTAGTATAGCCCTTAGGCAGGGCAGCCAAAAATTGGGAGGCTCCACGTTGTCCCTGGGTAGAGACGTGCATGAGGGCCTCAAAACATTGTTCCCATTGCAAAGGAGCGGGTCTCCTGTCGTTGTAATGTCCATTCTGCAAAGAATGGGCGAAAAAATTTACCACTGGGGGTATACCTGAAACAAAGGCCTAAGTATTGCAATTTGTAACGGTCATCATCATGGTGGCGCATGAGGAGAAGGAGGAGCAGTCCAGCGATTATCCAAAGTCCAGAAGTGTGTACCCATGGGTGAGTGGAGGTACATGGCAAACTTTAAATTCCGCTCTCATTTGCTGGTGGTGTGGTGAAGTCTGGCCCAATCCAACCCTTGTTCATCTTGATCAGAGTCAGCTTGTCAGCATTTTCAGTTGACAGGCGGGTGCGTTTATCTGTAATGATTCCACCTGCGGCACTAAAAACACGCTCTGACAAAACGCTAGCAGCAGGGCAGGCCAGGACTTCCAAGGCGTAGAGAGCCAATTCATGCCACGTGTCCAGCTTGGATACCCAATAATTGTAAGGCACAGAGGAATGTCGGAGTACAGTTGTTCGATCTGCAAGGTACTCCTTCAGCATCTGGGCAAACTTAGGATTTCTTGTGGCACTACCCCGCACCTCAGGGGCTGTGGTACGTGAGGGGCTGAGAAAACTGTCACACATCTTAAAGACTGTTCCCCTACCTCTGGCGGATTGGACTTGTGCCTCTCTCGGCTGTACGCCTCGGTTGTCCACTGATTCATGACCTATGCCGCTAGCGTTTTGTGAGGGGAATGCTTTGCCTACTTCCGTGACTATGGCCTTCTGGAACTGCTGCATTTTGCCTGACCTCTCCGCCTCGGGAATAAGAGACAAAAAGTTCTCCTTTTAGCGTGGGTCTAACAGTGTTACCAACCAGTAATGATTGTCGGCCAAGATGTTCTTAACGCGAGGGTCACGAGACAGGCAGCTTACCATAAAGTCAGCCATGTGTGCCAGACTCTTAACAGCCATCACTTCAGTATCCTGACCAACACGATGACTGAACATGCTGTCCTCCTCCTCCTCATCATCTACCCTGTCCTCTGGCCAGCCACGCTGAACCGAGGATATGACTGCATGTCATATCCTCAATTTGGCCAGAGAGTTGCTCCATGTCTTCATCCTCCTCCTCGTCATAGTCCTCCACTGCACGTTGTGATGAGACGAGGCTGGGCTGTGTGTTATCATTCATCACCCACACCCACTACTGTTTCTTGCTGAAACTCATCGCGCTCCGCCTGCAATGCATCATGTTTGTTTTCTGAGCAGAGACCATTTTAGAAGGCAGAGAAGCGGTATGGTGACGCTAATAATGTCGTCATCGCCGCTCACCATCTTGTTGTAGTCCTCAAAGTTTTGGCGGATGGTGCATAGGTCGGACATCCATCTCCACTCCTCAGGTGTTATGTGTGGAGTTTGACCCATTTCCCGACGGCTTAGGTGATGCAGGTACTCAACAACTGCCCTCTTCTGCTCACATATCCTGACCAACATGTGCAGAGTTGAATTCCAACGCGTGGGGACATCACACACCAGTCTGTGTGCCGGAAGATGCAAACGGCGTCTTAAGCCGGCAAGGCCGGCTGAAGCAGTAGGTGACTTTCGAAAATGTGCAGACAGGCGGCGAACTTTTACCAGCAGATCAGACAGCTCTGAGTATGACTTTAGAAACCGCTGAACCTCGAGGTTGAGCACATGGGCCACGCATGGAACATGTGTCAGCTGGCCTCGCCTCAAAGCCGCCACCAGGTTCCGGCCATTGTCACACACGACCTTTCCTGGCTTTAGGTTCAGAGTTGTGAGCCAGTGATCTGCCTGCTGTTTCAGAGCTGTCCACACCTCTTCTGCATTGTGGGGTTTGTCACCTATGCAGATTAGCTTCAGCACTGCCTGTTGCCGCTTCGCCGAGGCAGTGCTGCAGTGCTTCTGTGTCGCCCTGGACAAGCCAGGGGCCACAGAGCACAACACTTAAACACCCCACACTCCCTGCAGGCATATCATAGTCAAAACACAAAATCCTTGTTGCCTTCCCCAGGGGCTGTTGTCCACACCAGGGTGTGGAGCCAGGCGGTTGGTCTCCACCCACCGAGGAGGAGGGAAAACACAGGCAGTGAGAGTTAAGCTAAGGAAGTGGAAGGAGGAAAGTAGTAGAGAGGAGAAAAGTGACAGCAAAGAGCCTGAAGTTGGTCCGGGTGTGTGGCCCGGACAGGACAGCAAGGTTGGCAGGATGTGGTGACCGTCTGCAGTGGAGGCCGATTGGAGTCTGCCGTAAGGACCGTGGACGGGTGGTGACCCGGCCGTACCGGACCGGTATACAAAGAGAAGCCAGCACCATTGGCAGAGGACTTTCGGATCCCGGCAAGGCTTGGTGTCGCCGTGAATTTGCCAAATCCGTTATTGAAGGGGACCTCAGGGTTTCCAAACAGCCAAGTCCAGATAGAAGGCAACCGTACAACCGTGAAGGGGAGACACAGCCACCGCCAAGGGCAACCGTCTCCCAGGGCCAGCGCCTGTGGGCAAAAGGGGCTCCTCCGGCCCATATCCAGGTCAGGGAGCGGGTTACCGTTGGGAAACCATCACTACCAACACTTAACTTAGGTGCAGGGAGAGACAGTCATCACTAACCTGCAGGGAGGAACAACCGCAGCCGTCCGAGTGACCCGTCCATCCAGCCACTTGTTTTACCCTGAACTGTGTCATCATCATTGGGCTGAGTGAGTACCTCCGTGCCGTGCGGCACAGCGCTGCCCCTGCGACCATGCACTTCATCAGGCCCCGCAACCCGCCTGTCATCCATCTCTACCCCATCACCAGGCCCCGGGACAACCAACCCCCCTACCCACGGAGGGGAGAAATAACAACAAAGCTGCTCCCTGTCACAGGCTCCCGGGATCCCCGTCCAGAGCAGCGGTGGTGTCCACACAATCACCACAACCGTGGGTGGCGTCACGGACAATATCCCCAAAACCCAAACCACCCCTTTTCACTCACGGGCGAGTAGCGCCGCTCGAGTCCCCGGGATCCGGCCATCGCTCGAGCCAACGAGCAGCAGCAGCCGTAGAGCTGCGTCAGCCGGACCCGAGCAGTGGGAGAGCGCACCGTCCCCTCCTCCGCCAGCGACACTTCCAGCTTGGGACTGGTGTGGAGGGTAAAGTGGATCAGGATGCGCAGGAGGAGGAGGAGGCTGAGGAGCATGACATTCCGGAGCTGTAAAGTGTGTGTGAAACCCTGACTGAGGTAGGGCCTGCAAAACTTGGTGTGTGAAGGACGTGTTCCGTCCCTCGCTCAGACTGGGTCCCAGCTTGCACAATATTAACCCAGTGTGACGTCAACGAGATGTAGCGTCCTTGCCCACATGCACTTGTCCACGTGTCTGTGGTTAGGTGGACTTTGGCTGAAACAGCGTTGTTCAGGGCACGTGTGATGTTTTGTGACACGTGGTTAGTTATGCAATGCGGGGACGGCACACAGGGAGAAATAGTGGCGTCTGTGGACCGAGTAACGTGGGACAGCTGCCACCATCAGTTCGCGGAATGCTTCTGTCTCAACCAGCCTAAAAGGCAACATTTCCAGCGCAAGCAGTCGCGAAATGTTAGCATTTAGAACTGTGGCATGTGGGGTGTTGGCAGTGTATTTGCGCCTGCGCTCAAAGGTTTGCTGAATGGATAACTGAACGTTGCGCTGGGACAAGGACGTGCTTGATGATGGTGTTCTTTCTGCGTAGGCAACTGCAGGTGCAGGAGTGGAGGAGGCTTGTTCGCAGGCAGCATGGACAGGGGATTGGCTCGCATGCACAACCAGCGAAGACGTAGCAGTGACATCAGCAAGCACTGCTCCTCGACTCTGTTGTACTTCCCACAAAGTCGGGTGCTTGGCTGACATGTGCCTGATCATGCTGGTGGTGGTCAGGCTGCTAGTTTTGGTACCCCTGCTGATGCTGGCATGGCAGGTGTTGCAAATGGCTTTTTTAGAATCATCTGGAGCCAACTTAAAAAACTGCCAGTGTCAGAGTTCCGGGTTTTCCAGTTTTCTTTTGAAAGAGCTTGCCCTTTGTTAACATGGAGTTTTCTGTTCTGTTGCCCTACTTCCTGTCCATCTGTTTAAAAGCCGCCCCTAAAGCTTAGTCCAGTGCCTGAGTATACTGCTTCCTGTGTGCTCCTGCCCTGCTGCTTTTGGTTCCTGATTGTTATTCGGATCCTCTTGGAAAACAACCGACACCGACTCTGGACTTCATCTGGTATCATCTAGCTGTACCTGGACTCCGTTTGCCGTCTTTGGTCGGAACTTCTGCCCGGTTCCTTCCGTTTAATACCACTCTGGACTCACATCACGTACAGACATTTTTCGACTTACCTATTGCCCTTTTGTGTCCCGGCTGCTGCGCATTTAGGGCTTCTGGGGTGATTGCCAGACAGTCCCTGTATAGGGGTTTGCTGTTGGTGGTCTCCCTGGGGGAGTCCGGTGCGCGGTCCCGGGAATTCCCTTTCGCTCAGTCCCTGGAAGGTATTTCCTGTATTTATGTTCTACTGTGTTTTTGTTCCGTTTATGTACATATTTGCTGGTTGCATATTATAAATGTCTTGCACCAAGAACTCGTCTCTGGTTGTCATTGCCCTAACGCAATCGAAATCCTCAATACATACAATAGTATTACAGCCAGACTCGGGAAGACCTAACATTTGTACAGGCACCTTGTGTCGTGTTTTTCCGGGGAACAGTTGCCTGACATCTGCCTGGGGCCACCACTCTGCTTCTTACTGCCTGTTGGGATGCTACGCCTCCCTCCCCCTGTGCACTGCTGTCCTCGCTCTGCATATCCTCCTGCCAGGTTGGGTCAGTTACTGGATCATCCACCACGTCGTCTTCCTCTTCCGCACCCTGCTCCTCCTCCTGACTTCCTGACAATTGTGTCTCATCATCGTCCACCCCTTGTTGAGACACGTTGCCAACTTCGTGAGAACGTGGCTGCTCAAATATTTGTGCATCTGTACATACAATCTCGTCATGGCCCACTTCAACAGGAGCTGGCGAGAGGCCAGAATTTGTGAATGGAAACGTGAACGAACAGCTCTTCCGAGTGTCCAAGTGTGGGATCAGTAATGTCCGTGGACGTGTACTCGGCCTGGTGGTAGGAAGGAGGATCAGGTTCTGAAATGTGCGGTGCAGTATCACGGCTACTGACACTTGACCGTGTGGAAGACAGAGTGTTTGTGGTGGTACCAATCTGACTGGAAGCATTATCCGCTATCCAACTAACAACCTGTTGACACTGGTCTTGGTTCAAGAGCGGTGTACTGCTGCGATCCCCAAGAATTTGGGACAGGACGTGCGAGCGACTAGATGTGGCCCTTTGTTGTGGCGAAATTAGAGCTTGCACACAACCTCGGTGTCTGCCTGCACCACCATCACGTCCACTTCCTTGTTCGTTGACAACGCCCTTGCGCATTTTGCAATGCTGTGCTGATGTGTATTCACTAGACTTGTGTGTTATATCCAAGTTTTTGCAAAACTCACACAAATGCAGCGGAAAGCTGCCACCAACAGGCACACACGTGCGGTTTTTAAATGCAAGCACGGAGGCACTAAGAACCTAACAGGTCTCTATCCAGGGACAACGTGGAGCCTCTCAATTTTTGGCTGCCCTGCCTAAGGGCTATACTATAATACACCCACTTCCTTCCAATGGGCACTTCAGGTTTACAGGCCTTCATGCACGTCTCTATCCAGGGACAACGTGGAGCCTCCCAATTTTTGGCTGCCCTGCCTAAGGGCTATACTATAATACACCCACTTCCTTCCAATGGGCACTTCAGGTTTACAGGCCTTCATGCACGTCTCTATCCAGGGACAACGTGGAGCCTCCCAATGTTTGGCTGCCCTGCCTAAGGGCTATACTATAATACACCCACTTCCTTCCAATGGGCACTTCAGGTTTACAGGCCTTCATGCACGTCTCTATCCAGGGACAACGTGGAGCCTCCCAATGTTTGGCTTCCCTGCCTAAGGGCTATACTATAATACACCCACTTCCTTCCAATGGGCACTTCAGGTTTACAGGCCTTCATGCACGTCTCTATCCAGGGACAACGTGGAGCCTCCCAATGTTTGGCTTCCCTGCCTAATGGCTATACTATAATACACCCACTTCCTTCCAATGGGCACTTCAGGTTTACAGGCCTTCATGCACGTCTCTATCCAGGGACAACGTGGAGCCTCCCAATTTTTGGCTGCCCTGCCTAAGGGCTATACTATAATACACCCACTTCCTTCCAATGGGCACTTCAGGTTTACAGGCCTTCATGCACGTCTCTATCCAGGGACAACGTGGAGCCTCCCAATTTTTGGCTGCCCTGCCTAAGGGCTATACTATAATACACCCACTTCCTTACAATGGGCACTTCAGGTTTACAGGCCCTCATGCACGTCTGTATGCAGGGGCATTGGTGAACCTCACAATTTAGGACTGCCCTGGCAAAGGAAAATACTACAAAGACTCACTTCCTCAAAATGGGCACATTAGACTCAAGAGGCCTTCATGTACGTCTCTTCTCAGGGACATCGGAGTGCCACACAATGTTTTCACGTAAAATCTTTCATGTATTGATCTCAAAAAGTAACATACACCAGCTCTATCTCACTATTGGGTATGTGCCCTTAACATTTCCGCCATGAAAAATCATTTTGGGGTCATTTTGGAAGGTTTTCTGATGAGTCCGTAAAAATGGCGTAAAACGCGGACAAAATTGTTCACAGCTGTGACTTTTGAGTGATAAATGCTTCAAGGGGTCTTCCCCATGCTGTTGCCATGTCATTTGAGCACTCTTCTGAGACTTTTGTGCCATTTTTAGGGTTTCTCCATGCTGCCGGGAGGTCATTTCACAAAAATACTCGGGTCTCCCATAGGATAACATTGGGCTCGTTGCTCGGGCCGAGTACACGAGTATCTTGGGAGGCTCGGCCCGAGCTTCGAGCACCCGAGCTTTTTAGTACTCGCTCATCACTAGTTATTATACTTGTTGCTGAGTGCGGTTGTGGAGTTAACCCTTGTTGCCTTTTTGTTGTCACCTTCCTGCTCGTGCTTTATACCTGAGTCTCTCATTGTCTATTCCTGGGTGTGTAGGTTGTCAGAGTATTCGTTTTCTCTTGTCTGTCTCTATATGTTTTCCATCAAATACCTGCCCCATGCTTCCCTAGTGGGAGGTGGTATGAGAGTCATCTCTACCATCAGGAGTAACTCTAAAATTAGGGATTGCCTGGGGTCCCCTAGTGTAAGGAACAGTATAGGAGGCCCTGTCCTCCGCTCACCTAACAGTCACCTCATGACATTATAGCTGGCCCAACTTTCACATTCCTGTATGGATCCAGTTGCAGTGCTAGCGAGATAGTTTCAGATGATAATGGAAAGATTTTCGGGTAACGCAGCCATTTTTTTTCATTTTTGGAGAGTATATAAGTTATACTTTTATTTCCTCTGGTAGTGAGAAGGAAGCTGTAGTAATTGGTCGTGTTTTCCATCACTTCAGACTCTGAATGTAGCAGATCTGGGATCGTTGTGGGATGTTGTTGCGTCGGACCTGCAGGGGTGTTTTGGGGTTTAATAAAGAGTTGAAAGAGAATGTGTGTATATTTTATTTTAAATAAAGGATTTTTCTGTGTGTTTATTTCTTTTGACTTACACGATATTAATGGTTATGTCTTATAGACAGCTCCCCATTATTTACCTAGGGCTTGATGGCAGTTGTGATTTTTGACAAATCACAAATGTCATCAACCCCATATATTACCCCAAATGCCACCAAACATGGTAAAGCACCAGAATTGGTGCATTTGATGGATGTGCCAATTCTGGGTGGCTGTTGGCTGGGAGGGGCCAGTAACCATGGCTCTTCCAAACCTGATACTACAACCTAACAGCTGTAAGCTTTAATGTGTCTGGTTTTTAAAAATATGGGGGACCCCACACTGTTTTTTAAATTATTTATCTAAGTTATTTTTAAAAATGGTGTGAGATCCCATCTATTTTTGATAACCAGCCTTGGTAAAGCAGTGTGCTGGGGTTACATTGCAGCCTGTAGCTGCTACTTTACCTGCACTAGTTATAAAACTAGGGAGTGAGTCCACATCATTTTTTTTTACAGTGGAGTACCAGCCAATCACAGCTATGCCAATACTTGACATGGCTGTGATGGGGCCATTATTTGTCCACACTGGAAAAGCCTGATGATTGGCTGCTCTGCAACCAGTCAACAAGCGTTATTCGGATGACAAAGCCTAACAGGAACCGGACCTACAGTTAAAGTCCGTGTTTGAATCTGATACTCAAGCACCTGGTTTATGGCATCAACCCCAAACTTTACCGTTCGGGTTCGCTCATTCCTTATCATAACCATTATTTTGCAATAAACGCAAAAAAAACCCTTTTTCCATGGACTATTAAAACCTTTATTTCTGTAATTCAATTCTGACTTCTTGATTCACACTTGGTAATTTTTTAGCCTGTTGAAACCAAGCTTTATTTAATCTCCTCTGGTCTATTACCCGCCATATGGCTGAGGTGGTATGCTGTAGCCTAATAACAATTATGATTGTAAGTAATTTTTAATGAATATCTAGGGATAAACAAATGAATCATATGGTTTTGTTAATTTATTCAAGAAAGTTCACAAGGGAAAAGATTAATCATCTATGCAACAAACCTATGCCATTATTCTAAAGGATCCAGCACGCCGCCAACTGTTTCCATAGCAGCAAGTGATTTTCTCACCTATTGTGAAATCAATGGCCGCTCCCAAGCTGATTGGTTCAATTAGATTCGACTTCCAGCCAGCCAAAGGGGCTTATGTACTTAAAAATTGGGAAATGGGAGCATACATCTTTTAAATTGCACATTTGACAAGGATTTCCCCTTAAAGTAAAAAAAGATGAGAACCCCTAATTTCATGCAATATAGTCTTTATAGAGAGTTGTCCTAAAGAGTCTGCAGACCTGGGACTGAAATTTGCATTTTATGCAAGAAAGATTTACTCCTTTATTTCTCTGCATATGTACATTTAGCAGTTCTGAAGTTGCAGTGTTACCGTAAGCCATGAAAGTCTAAATCACCTACTTTAAAGAATTGTATAAACCAAAAATGACTTAACATTTAAATCACATTTTTTATTACATTTATTTTTATTTCATATCATAGTCTGTATTAATAAATCTATCAATTTTCACACTTGCCGTTGAGGCTATTTTAGATTAATACTTCCTGGTCTATACACAAAGCTTTTCAGAAGTCTCATTATCATTACAGGCAGGATTAGAATAACAGGCAACACCTCTATAAACAACTGATGACCCATGAACCACCATTTTCAAATTATGTGATGTCATAGCTCACCTCTTTCCCCCTCCTACAACAATGACCTATGCACACACTCATTACATGCATGTGTAGCGCCCCTGAACCCCTCAGGGCACTACTAGGTATTGCATCCTGCCAAAGATGCAGGGTCTACCACCAGGAAGACCAGTGCTGGTACCAGGGTATTCAGAAGGATTAATGTTTTTTACAGGTATATGGAAAAAAATTTAAAAGTGACAGATCATACCTATTTCTAAAATCACACTTTATTAGAATAATTTCTTTAAAATCACAAACTCAACAAAAACTACATATAAATACCTAAACACCATGTAGTGGCTGTCAAGTGTCAATATTCCCAGAAAATACTGTAAAAAAAATCAGAAAAAATTATTAGAAAAAAATTATATATATATATATATATATATATATATATATACCACAGAGAGGAGAGGAGACCTTTGGGTGGCTTTACAGAGTAACTAGAATATCCCCAGATGACTAAAGGGATATATTAGTATGGTTCTGTTCCTTATCCCTAGGGCTGTTTGTCTGCCTGTCAATGAAGTACACCCTTATTTTTACGGTGCCCCCATTCCTCGACGGCTTTCCCTTTTCTGTCCCTCTGTGGGTATACAATAAATCAAAAAAATTTTTGATTGAAGGTTAGTCCTCTTCCTCCTGTTTCTGGGTGATGACAGTCCACTAACATCTTGGGTGTAATCACTTATACCCCAGAATAATCGTATAGTCAGGATTAGTTACAATTTATTTCTTAACTGTCCCTAGATCTGTACCCTTCTTATCAATGGAGTACATTCTAATTTACACAATGCCCCCATTCCTCGGCGGCTGTTCCTCATTAAATTGCTGCCTTAAACAATGATGCAACATAGACCAGAGGTACGGGACCAAAATGATTTTCATCAGCTGACTTATCTGATATTTTTTCGGGGTCTTAAATTATCTCCCACATCAATCAATGGACACATTTGAAACCCAAATACCTAAACACCATGTAGTGGCTGTCAAGTGTCAATAATCCCAGAAAATATTGTCAAAAAAATAATAAAAAAAAAATCAGAAAAAAATCTGAAAAAATTATTAGAAAAAAATTATATATATATACTACAGAGAGGAGAGGAGACATTCAGATGGCTTTACAGAGTAACCAGGATATCCCCAGATGACTAAAGGGATATATTAGTATGGTTCTGTTCCTTTTCCCTAGGGCTGTTTGTCTGCCTGTCAATGGAGTACACCCTTATTTTTATGGTGCCCCCATTCCTCAACGGCTTTCCCTTTTCTGTCCCTTTGTGGGTAAACAATAAATCAAAAACATTTTTGATTGAAGGTTAGTCCTCTTCCTCCTGTTTCTGGGTGGTGACAGTCCACTAAATAAACATCTTGGGTGTAATCACTTATACCCCAGAATAATTGTATAGTCAGGATTAATTACAATTCATTTCTTAACTGTCCCTAGATCTGTACCCTTCTTATCAATGGAGTACATTCTAATTTACACAATGCCCCCATTCCTCGGTGGCTGTCCCTCATTAATTTGCTGCCTTAAACAATGATGCAACATAGACCAGAGGTACGGGACCAAAATGATTTTCATCAGCTGACTTATCTGATATTTTTCCGGGGTCTTAAATTGTCTCCCATATCAATCAATGGACACATTTGAAACTCGACGCGTTTCCCTCCATCTCCATCATAGACAGAGTTCCTCAGGAGATTCAAAAGCTGGGCATAATAGCCACCTTCAATGATGTGCTCTCCATGGGTCAAAAAATGGTCTCTTTTTTTTATTTTTTTGACAATATTTTCTGGGATTATTGACACGTGACAGCCACTACATGGTGTTTAGGTATTTGAGTTTCAAATGTGTCCATTGATTGATGTGGGAGATAATTTAAGACCCCGGAAAAATATCAGATAAGTCAGCTGATGAAAATCATTTTGGTCCCGTACCTCTGGTCTATGTTGCATCATTGTTTAAGGCAGCAATTAAATGAGGGACAGCCGCCGAGGAATGGGGGCATTGTGTAAATTAGAATGTACTCCATTGATAAGAAGGGTACAGATCTAGGGACAGTTAAGAAATAAATTGTAACTAATCCTGACTAAACGATTATTCTGGGTTATAAGTGATTATTACACCCAAGATGTTTATTTAGTGGACTGTCATCACCCAGAAACAGGAGGAAGAGGACTAACCTTCAATCAAAAATTTTTTTGATTTATTGTATACCCACAAAGGGACAGAAAAGGGAAAGCCGTCGAGGAATGGGGGCACCGAAAAAATAAGGGTGTACTCCATTGACAGGCAGACAAACAGCCCTAGGGATAAGGAACAGAACCATACTAATATATCCCTTTAGTCATCTGGGGATCTTCTAGTTACTCTGTAAAGCCATCCGAAGGTCTCCTCTCCTCTCTTTGGTATATATATATATATCATTTTTTTCTAATAATTTTTTCTGATTTTTTTGACAGTATTTTCTGGGAATATTGACACTTGACAGCCACTACATGGTGTTTAGGTATTTATATGTAGTTTTTGTTGAGTTTGTGATTTTAAAGAAATTATTCTAATAAAGTGTGATTTTAGAAACAGTGCTGGTACCACCAAAACACATAACATCCCCAGTTTCCCACTCCCCATTAGGGATGACTGACTAGTCTGGGACCCAGTGGATGGCCACCTAGAGGCGGAGCCAGTCCGGTCCACTAGAAGGTAGCCCATTGGGAGGGGACAAACAGACACATACAGACACTCAGAAAGTAGAGTCCGGTAGTGACAGTTGAAGGGGGCGGACGTGTCTCCAGACGGGGTCATGTAACAGCGGCCTAGGTGGCAAAGGAGAGTGGTTGCCAGGGATGGTATAGCCAGGTACCTCTGGAACCAGAGTACCGACGGGGCACAGGACCCTGGGTCAGGCGACAGCTTCAGGCAACCTGACAAATACCTGCACAATGAGGGGACCTTCACGGACCTCACTGACCCAAGACCCAACACAGACCCTACAGGGTTTTCACTGCCCGCCGTACAGACGAGGGACTGCCGACAGACAGTAAGGGACTCACAAACACTCCAGGCTATAGGGTCCCACCAACCAGTGAGAGGTTCCAGGGAAAGAGACTACCAGGTCACCACACCGGCACTGTGACAAAAGGGACCAGGGGTTTGAACCAGCTGTCCTCAGGGCCACAGCTCAACATCACTTTGAGTAAACAGAAGTTGCACTGCATCCCTACCATGTGGTCTCCCTTCTTTCTGCAATGCACCCCGCCATTCATTCCCTGGGGCCCAGTCCTACTTGCGGAGGGCCTACCATCCCAGCTGCCACCACCACCAGCCCCAGAGGTAACAGATTGTGCAGCGGCGGTTCTATCACCATAACCGCAACCGCAAGTGGCGTCACAATACAAACTCTTTTATCTCCCCTGTACATATTCTCCATTAAAAAGGGTCTTAAGGGTCACTGAACTGGGAATCAGCCATTCTATAAACGTGACACAGCATCCCCATACATATACGGCCTGGGACCGAGTACCCCATAGCCCTGGGTGACACAGCCTTGTCCTGGCGTTACGAACAGGATATGGACTGGACCCATTAACACGGGTGACATGCGCCTGATGGGCTGTTTTGTGTGCAAACTATCGCCATTTTGTTTTTGTGAAAAAACAACTGCACTATCACTGTGGTGAAAAGGGCGCGAAAGGGGATCCCGCTCACAACTCCTGCAAGCGCTGGCGGAAAAAGGCAGTACCCTGACCTGGAAGCTCCCGAAGTGCTGAAGTCTCCACGAGAGTTGTAAGAATAACCAAGAGGGGTGGGAAAAATGCAGGCACCAGATGACGGGAGTGCAGCGGAGCCTCCTCCGGTAGTGCCACGTGATGGGGATGCAGCAGCACCTGGACAGCAGAGAGGTTAGATGTTGAGGTCTAGCAGCTGTGAGGAATGATGAGGGTGCAGCAGTTCTGACAGATCGCGGTGTAGCAAGCGGAAATGATGGAGGAGGTGGCGGCCATGTGGGCCCACGAGCACTGGCCACCGATGGCAGAGATAGCACCAAGACCCTCCCAGACCACTGCAACTCAAATGCTGGCACCCTTATTCAACCGGACTGCACCACCATCCGGCCTGGCCATATCAGACCCAGCCACATCACCTTCTCTAGTAGGGAAGGATCAATCTGCACCGCCTTCCCCGGCCTGACCAGACCAGGTTGCATCACCTTCTCCAGCTGAGAAGGACCAGGATGCATCGCCTTCCCCAACCAAGACCAATGAAGCCGCACCTTGAACGGGAGCTGCGGAGGACACCGCCTCCGCCGACAATCGCCTCCGCCGACAATCACCAGGTACTGTTTCAAGCTGCTGTTGGGGACCTGGCAGCCAGCTGCTCAGTTGCAGATAAGCAAACCTCTGAACCGGGCAATGAGGGAGCAGCAATCGACACCTGGGAACGGATCCGGATCCCCTACCCAGTTCCCTGGTAGCTGAACTAGGCTACCCAGTTTTGTTGTTGTTTTGTTGAAAAATGTTTGCATAACCCTGCTTAGTTAATATAAAAATGGACCACAGTCACAGTACTGGTTGTGACATGAACTGACCTTGTAAATAGTTGCACCAATTGTGTCAAGACCAGAGTACAACCCTACCACAAGTACACAATAAAACCACCAACAGAAGAGGAAAAGGTCACAGGAAGGGTCTGCGGTAGTCAGCCGAGACCTGGTCACTATAGAAACTGGTGACCTTCCTCCTAGAGGTTTTGGGGACCAGAACCTTTGGGTGGTGGGTGACTGGGGGAGTACTAAAGTTTGCAATGGTTCAAGAAATGCCTCCCCTGCATGGGAAGAATGTTAAATTTTACTATTTTGAAAACAAAATGTGTGTTAAACCTGTATTACTTTCTTGCAGTCCAAGGTTGTGCTGTGTTTAACCAAGGGGGAACGTAGCGCCCCTGAATCCCTCAGGGCACTACTGGGTACTGCATCCTGACAAAGATGCAGGGCCCTCCCCCAGGGACCTAGAAGACCAGTGCTGGTACCACCAAAACACATACCATCCCCAGTTTCCCACTCCCCACATGAATACAAAGCAATAGGGTTAATGTCAGTCTACTGCAACTAATGTACATGTGCATGTAAATGTACAAGAAGTATATGTCTATATTAGCTCCGCTATCCTGTGTGATAATTGCAATATTTCTATTTTTTCAAATACAGATTGTAATACGAAAAATCATTGCCTTATTTAAAACAATAGATCATTTTTTGAGTGTCAATTGTATAGTGGATTATATGAACTATATGACTGAATCCATTAATATTTAAGCAAATCTTAAGGCATGTATGGTCGTTACCTAACAACTTTCCTTAATAATTCGCTGATGGTTTAATTTTTTAGAAAAATCATTCTGTAATCTTTATGCACTGAATTCCTGTTGTGGCTTTGCTAAAACATAATTAAAAACCCATCTAAACAGACAAAGATGCAGTTTAAGTAGAAGAGCAAAAATAGATCATGAACCTATACGGAAATAGAACATACATTCAGAATCCCATTAAATAATGCAATTAAGCCCTAAGTATTAAGGGGGTTATCCCCTTTCAGAAAAGTTTTTCCTATAAGTTGGTTTAGTAGTAAAAAAAAAAATAGTTTTAAGCGGGCTTTACACGCTACAATATTTCTAGCAATTGCTAGCGATATCGTACGCAAAAGCACCCGCCCCTGTCGTGCATGCTATATCGTGTGATCGCTGCCGCAGCGAACATTATCTCTACATCAGCGTTACACGCACTTACCTGGTCGGCGTCGTCGCTGTGACTGCCAAACAATTAGTCCCTCAAGGGGCAGGTGCGTTCGGCGTCACCGCGACGTTACTAAGCGGCCGGCCAATCAAAGCGGAGGGGAGGAGGTGAGTGGGACGAACATCCCGCCCACCTCCTTCCTTCCTCGTAGCGGGTGGGACGCAGGTAAGGAGACGTTCCTCGCTCCTGTGGTGTCACACACAGCCATGTGTGCTGCCGCAGAAACGAGGAACAACATCTTTAAACAACCATGAACAATTTTTGGTTTTAGGACGACCTCTCTATGGTGAACGATTTTCACCACTTTGGAGGATGTTTAAGGTTGCTAGTAAGTGTTACACGCTGTGATACCGTTAATGACGCCGGATGTGCGTCACTAACGACGTGACCCCGACGATAAAACTTTAACGATATCGTAGCGTGTAAAGCCCCCTTTAGTTACCCTGCAAACACGAGAGCAGCATTAGAGACCGGATCCAGGCAGGGTAGGAAAAGTACATTTTTGTTGTTTGTTTCTTTACTAATAATGAAGCTTATAGGAAACATTTTTGTGAAAGGGGAAAATACTTAAGTTAAAAAGTTGGTATGACTACAATCAACACACTAACCAGAACCATGTCATTCTAAAGAGAAAATAAATTGTACTAACATTACTTTATCTTATCTATTTTTTCCAGACCATAATTAGATAGTTTCATAGGTTGAAAAAAGACTTTGGGCCCGCAAATTCAACCTTTCTCCATCAATTGTACATTTTTTGTCACTAAATTATCTATAACTTACAATGCCATTTTTACTGGTGAAAATATCTAGTCCTTTTTTAAAAGCTCTTGTAGTGTCTGCCATTATTACTTTATAGGGAAGGGCATTCCACAGTCTGACTGCTCTAACTGTAAAGGTCCCTTTCCTATTTAGCTCCTTGAGTCTCATTTCTGCCACCCATAATGAGTGCTCCCTGGCCCTTATTACTGTCTTTGTAAGGAGTAAGTAATGAACTTTGTATTGACTACACATGTACAGTCATGGCTGAAAGTATTGATACCCTTGAAATTGTTCCAGAAAATTAAGTATATCTCAGAGGAAAGTATTGCAATTACACATGTTTTGTTATACAAATCTTTATTTCCTTTGTGTGTATTGGTACTAGGCAAAAAAACTGAGAATAAAAAATAAAATTGGACATAATTTCACACAAAACCTCCAAAATGGGGAGGACAAGGTTGTTGGCACCATTAAAAAATTGTGGGAAAACAACTTTGTGTCAAGCATGTGATAGTCACTCAAACTCACCTGTTGCAAGTAACAGATGTGGGCAATGTGAAAATCCCACCTGAAACCAGATAAAAGGGGGAGACGTTGACTCAATCTTTGCACAGTCTGATTGTGTGTGCCACACTATGCATGGAGACCAGAAAGAGAAGAGAACTGTCAGAAGACTTGAGAACCAAAATGGTTGAAAAATATCAACATTTAATTGAAATGAAGTGCTACGGCAGGAGTCCATAAAATAAACCCACTGCTGACACAGAGACATAAAAAAGCTAGACTGCAGCTTGCCAAAATGTATGTGACAAAGCCAAAATCCTTTAGTTTAAATGTCTTGTAGATAGATGAGACCAAGATAAAGCTTTTTGGTAAAGCACATCATTCTACTGTTTACTGAAAATGGTATGAGGACAGAAGATGGCTCAACCTGCAGATATTTAGGTTCAGCCAGTACGGCCGGACTTAATAAAGAAGTCTGGTTCAGGACCAGACTTGAACCTGAACATAATCACGGATGCCAAACCACATATAAGTCTATGGGGACTCAAACTTGGGTGCTGTAAAATGGTGCCAGTAATCGTTGGCGGGCTGCAAAGCAAGATAATAATTACTGAGTCTCCCTTGTGGCTGTCACACTGCTTCTGGATCCGCTTATTAGCTCTCAGGCTTATTAACAGCTTCCCCCACCCACCCTCGGGGACAGCATCTGTGATTGGTTGCAGTCACACTGCTGGTGTCTGTAGTTGGTTGTAGAGTGTAAAAATAAATAAATAATTGGAAAAAAATGGCATAGGGTCCACCATATTTTGATACCCAGTGGAGATAAAGCAGACAGCTACAGGTTGCAGCACCCAGCTGTGTGTATTATTTTGGCAGTGTATCAAAATGCAAGGGACCAATTTCAGCTATTTGTAATTATTTAAATAAATAATTTAAAAAATGGCATGTAGTCCTCTCCAATTTTGATATCCAGCAAAGATAAAGCAGACAGCTGGGGGCTGGTATTCGATGGGTATTTGGCCCCCCAACCTACTAGTAGCAGCCCACAGCCGCCCCAAAATTGTCGCATCCATTAGATGTATAAATTACGGTGCTTTACCCAGCTCATCCCGATTGCCTTGGAGCAGTGGCAATTGGGGTAAAATAAGGAGTGACAGTTGTCATTTGTCAAAAAATCACAGCTGTCATCAAGCAAATGTCGGCAATCAAATTCTCAATGTGCGCACATTGCCTAATCCAGCAATAAATTCAATTACTTCACAACTGTGGTTCATACAGTACCCTAGCTGTGACTTCAGGTCAACTGAGCTGAAGTAAACTCATTGAACTCAGTGACCTCCCCTCAGATGAAGTCATTGAAATCAGGGAAGGATTAGGCAGACATTTCTGCACTATATATTGCGTTCCAGAGCAAAAAACTCACCAAACCCGAATCAAAACGCATGTGATTTTAGTGCATTTTTCCCTAGCAGATGCAGATTTGATGCAGAAATGTCTGCACCAAATTTCTGCACAAATCTGCATCTCCTGGAAAAAAAAATTGCACAAAACTGTATCAATACCACATTGGATTTTCATGCTTTTTTTGCCAGGAGATGCAGATTTGGTACAGTTATTTGTTAAAGAAATCTGCACCAAAACTGCATCTCCTGGCAGAAAAATGCATCAAAACCGCAATTCTTTGGTGTATTTTTCTTCCAGGAGATGCAGATTTTCTGCAACCAAATACTCAGGGTGCGCACATAGCCTAAGCCAGTAATTCAGCATTGTGTTCACCTCAGGTGAGTTCATAGACTTCACCTGAGGTGAGTTCACTGAGTTCATTGAGTTTGCCTGAGGTCACAGCAGTGCTACCGAGGTAACCGACAGCTGTGACCTCATGTGAACTCAGTGATGTCATCGCTCACAGCTGTGGCTCAATTAGTGTGTCCCAGAGGTCGCAGTGCTCGGTCACATTTTCTAACCTCAGATGTAGCACAGAGTTGATCACTGTGGGACCTCATGTGGATTATATCCGACATGCAGGGGTGTTTTGAGGGTTAATAAATTAGAGAAAAAGGGTATTTTTTAATTAAAGGATTTTTCTTTTTGTTTTATGTTTATTTGGTTTTAATTAAAGGGTTAGTAGTGGAAGGTCTCACGGATCCCTCTCCATTACTACCCTCGGTCTTGATGGCAGCAGTGATTTTTTTTGACAAATCACAGCTGTCATTAACCCCTTATATTACCTCAATTGGCAGTGCACCAGGGCTATCGGAATAAGCCAGCTAAAGCACCAGAATAGGTGCATCTAATGGATGTGACAATTCTGGGGTGGCTGTGGGATGCTGTTATTAAGCTGAAGGGGCCCAATAACTATGGGCATCCCTAGCCTGAGAATACTAGCTCCCAGCTATCCACTTTACTTTGGCTGGGTATCAAAACTGGAGAAACTGCACACGCTGCATGAGGTCCTTTGTATTTTGATACACAGCCAAAATAACGCACACAGCTGGGGATATGTGAATATGCATGCGATCTAATGAGAGGACCCGGAAGCAGTATGACAGCCTCGCAGAGACTCGGAAAGTATTGTTCTCCTGTTTTAATCTCTATTTTACTTCCTTTTAACTTTTTATTTTTATCCTTGTGGCCCAACCCAAACAGTAACATGGAATTCCATGAGAAGTCTATATTCAGGGTCTATGCACAGATACTAGGTGTCCAGTGCGGACCCAGAACTTTACAGCTCGGGTTTTCCCATCACTAATGAGGACTACAAAAAAAAAGTACAGAGTACCTACAGTCATGGCCAAAAGTTTTGAGAATGACACCAAAATTATATTTTCACATGATCTGTTGCCCTCTGGTTTTTAAGCTGATGTTTACATCACATACAGAAATATAATTGCAATCATTTTATGAGTACCAAAAGGTTATATTGACAGTTAGAATGAATTAATGCAGCAAGTCAATATTTGCAGTGTTGACCCTTCTTCTTCAGGACCTCTGCAATTCTCCCTCGCATGCTCTCAATCAACTTCTGGATCAAATCCTGACTGATAGCTGTCCATTCTTGCATGAGCAATGCTTGCATTTTGCCGGAATTGTTGGTTTTTGTTTGTCCACCCGTCTCTTGATGATTGCCCACAAGTTCTCAATGGGATTAAAATCTGGGGAGTATCCAGGCCATGGACCCAAAATCTCTATGTTTTGTTCCATGAGCCATTTAGTGATCACCTTTGCTTTATGGCAAGGTGCTTCATCATGCTGGAAAAGGCATTGTTAGGCGCCAAACTGCTCTTGGACAGTTGGGAGAAGTTGCTCTTGGAGGACATTCTGGTACCATTCTTTATTCATGGCTGTGTTTTTAGGCAAGACTGTGAGTGAGCCGATTCCCTTGGCTGAGAAGCAACCCCACACATGAATCGTTTCAGGATGCTTAACAGTTGGCATAAGACAAGACTGGTGGTAGCGCTCACCTCTTCTCCTAATAAGCTGTTTTCCAGATGTCCCAAACAATCGAAAAGGGGATTCATCTGAGAAAATGACTTTACCCCAGTTCTCAGCAGTCCACTCCCTGTACCTTTTGCAGAATATCAGTCGGTCCCTGATGTTTTTTCTGGAGAGAAGTGGCTTCTTTGCTGCCCTCCTTGAAACCAGGCCTTGCTCAAGCAGTCTCTGCCTCACAGTGCGTGCAGAAGCACTCACACCAGCCTGCTGCCATTGCTGAGCTAGCTCAGCACTGCTGGTAGTCCGATCCCACAGCTGAAACAGTTTTAAGATACGGTCCTGGCGTTTGTTGGTCCTTCTTGGGAGCCCTGGAGCCTTTTTGGCAACAATGGAAGCTCTCTCTTTGAAGTTCTTGATGATGCGATAGATTGTTGACTGAGGTGCAATCTTTGTAGCTGCGATACTCTTCCCTGTTAGGCCATTTTTTTGCAGAGCAATGAGATAACCATGGTTAACTGAAGAGAAACAATGATACCAAGCACCAGCCTCCTTTTAAAGTGTCCAGTGGTGTCATTCTTACTTAATCATGACTGATTGATCGCCAGCCCTGTCCTCATCAACACCCATACCTGTGTTAATGGAACAATCACTAAAACAATGTTAGCTGCTCCTTTTAAGGCAGGAATGCAATGATGTTGAAATGTGTTTTGGGGGTTAAAGTTCATTTTCTTAGCCAATATTGACGTTGCAAGTAATTGCTGTTAAGCTGATCACTCTTTATGACATTCTGGAGTATATGCAAATTGCCATTAGAAAAACGTAAGCAGTAGACTTTGTAAAAATTAATATTTGTAGCATTCTCAAAACTTTTGGCCATGACTGTACAGTCAAATATGTTGAGGTTAAAAGATGTTTTGGGGTTGTTTTGCTGCCTCTGACTCTGGGTGTCTTTTCAGTGTGCAAGGCATAATGAAATTGGAAGATTAGCAAAGGATTTTGGGTTGCAATGCACAGTGTCAGAAATCTGGGTTTGCGAGAGGGAGGACGTTTTTTTTTCCTTTTGATACACTACTTTCAAAAACTGTGCTGCCTGCACACATCACACAATGAAGCCTGTGCTTTGTGGTTGTTGTTTCACAGACGACACATCAGAGCACCAGCGAGAATGAGCAGAGCACAGCGAGTACCCAAGCACCGTGATGCTCAATTTAATATCAAGCAGTGACGAGCAGGTTCACTCGACATTGTTTATGACAACTCTTTGTTTCCTATCTTTTAGCCAGTTCATTACGTATGAATATAGTGTCCCCTAGTACCTGTTTCTGGATCTTCGGTATAAGTCTGCTATGTGATTCAGTATGACACGCATTTGCAAAGTCCAGATTAATCACATCAGTCACATTATCAAATTCCAAATTTGCACTTACCTTCTCATAGAAACCCAACATATTGGTTAGATACAACTTATCTTTTATGAATCCTTGCTAGTTGTCAGTTACTATTAGTGTTGAGCCACCCCCCTAGTGTTCGAGTTCGGTTCAGTTCGTCGAATGGCGGCTCAGTTCGGCGAACGTTGGACGAACACCTTCGAACCCCATTGAAAACAATTATGGGCAAACACAAACACATAAAAACACATTATACATGTACACATATAGTTAATAAACATTGCCATTACACTTATAAGGTCCCCGCGATGCGTTCTGCACTCTGTCTTCCGCCACTTTTCCATCCGATCATCGCTGCGCCCTCCCGGTAACCAGCACTGATGATAGGACCTTCCGTGACTTCGTCATAGCATGTGACCAGTGACGTGTCTATTATCTCATTGGCTACAGACTGGGGACATGGCTAGACATCATGCTAGGACCTGTCACTGCATCTCTCCGGTACGCGGTACTCGTTCCAGCATCTTCGTGTACCGGCGAGATGCTCTGGCACATGGTCGACTCCCCGTCTATGCATGTCGGCGCTCTTTACAGAGTCAGCCCACATGCAAGGGCTGGGAGCCACAGCCGGTGAATAACGGAGATCACCGTTGCTATAGTAACCCGCCTGTCAGGTTGCTATTACTACGGTAGCAGCGGTGACGTCACCACTTACAGCCCGCAGCCTCTGCTCACTCACTGAGTGATTAGACTGCACGGAAGCAGCAGCGTCTTCCTCCCATACAGTTCTGTCTGATGTAGCAGAGCTGCATGGGTTGAAGGAGAAAGAAGACAGAAGACCAGGATCGTGGAGGGCTGAGAGGGAGTAATAAACATGGTGTCTCTAAGTGTGTCTGTGTATTTATTTCTATTAAAGTATTTTTTCTCTGTGTGGTGTCTTTTTTTTAACCCTTTATTGGAGATTCTTAATGGCCGGGTCAAACTTGCCTGACATTAAGAATCTCTGGCTTAATACTAGTTAGTAAAACAAAGCTGGAGGAGTTTGATACAGCGCCAGATGATGGCGTTTCTATGAAAGCGCCATTTTCTGGGGCGGCTGCCCATGTCATTTTTTTTTTAATTATTTTATGAAATTCATGAAATAATTAAAAAAAAAAGGGATTTCCTATAATTTTAGTTCCCAGCAGGGTACAAATAGGCAGCTGGGGGCAGCCGCACCTGCCTGCTGTACCTGGCTAGCATACACAAATATGGCAAAGCCCACGTCCTTTTTTTGGTGGGCAAAAAACTCTTGCATGCAGTCCTGGATGGAGTATGCTGAGCCTTGTAGTTCTGCAGCTGCTGTCTGCTCTCCTGCATACACTAGTGAATGGAGCATGCTGAGCCTTGTAGTTCTACTCCCCCTGCCTCTCCCTCCAGCATACAGTCCTGGATGCAGCATGCTGAGCCTTGTAGTTCTGCAGCTGCTGTCTGCTCTTCTGCATACACTAGTGGATGAAGTATGCTGAGCCTTGCAGTTCTGCTCCCCCTGTCTCTCCCCTCCAGCATACAGTCCAGGATGGAGGATGCTGAGCCTTGTAGTTCTGCAGCTGTTGTCTTCTCTCCTCCATACAGACAGACAGCGGCTGCAGAACTACAAGGCTCAGCATACTCCATCCAGGACTGTATGCAGGAGTTTTTTGCCCCCCAAAAACATGACGTGGGCTTCGACATGTTTTTGTATGCTAGCCAGGTACAGCAGGCAGCTACGTGCTGCCCCCAACCCCCAGCTGCCTATTTGTACCTGGCTGGGAACCAAAAATATAGGGAAGCCCTTTTTTTTTTTAATTATTTCATGAATTTCATGAAATAATTAAAAAAAAAAAATGACGCGGGCTTCGCCCAATTTTTGTTTCCAGCCAGGTACAACTAGGCAGCTGGGGATTGGAATCCGCAGCACAGGGTGCCCAAGCGTTCCTGCAGTCTGCAGCCACCCCAGAAAATGGCACTTTCATAGAAGCCCCATCTTCTGGCGCTCTATCCAACTGTTCCAGCTGCCCTGGTGACAGGTGGCTCGCTGTGTCATAATGGGGTTAGGGCTAGCTGTATATTATCAACTGGCCCTAAGCCCAAAATTCATGGTGTCATGCCAATATTAGACATGGCCACCATGAATTTCTAGTACAGATAACAAAAAACAACACACAGAAAAATATTTTTATTACAAATAAAACACAACACAATTAGTGACTCCATCTTTATTGATGCTTTATGAATATTTATCTTATTTTTCGTTTTATAAGATGCACCGGATTATAAGATGTACCCCAAATGCAGAGCAAAAAAAGGTGAAAAAAAAATAATGGGATCCATCTTGTAATCCGGTGGTGTCTTAAGAAGAAAGTTGTGCTGGTGCAGCGGTGGAGGCTTAGGCTGCGGCAGAGGCTGGGGCTTCGGCGGAGGCTGGGGTTCGAACTGCGGCGGAGGATGGTGCTGCCGTGCTCGGGCAGCTGTGCTTGGGCTTGGGCTGTGGCAGCTGCTGCTATGGTGGAGGCTGGGGCTTGGGCTACAGTGGAGGCTGGTGCTGCCGTGTTGGGGCAATTGTGCTGGGGCTCGGGCTGCGGCACCTGCTGCCACAGCTGTTGCGGATGGTAAAGGCTTTATAGAAATGGTGCCCGGAGTAAGCGGAGATTGAGCTCTAGGCTCAATGGCATGCCGAGATCTCATGTGCGCAAGCGCAACATCCGGGCACCATTTTCCTGAAGTCTCCTGGAGGGAGATCAATAGGCTGGAGGTGGCGCCTGCGCAGAATAGAGCTTGAGCCGAGAGCTCCTGTGATGCCCTGGCCTATCAGGACGTCACAGTCTATTGTGCAATCTGCCCTTCTGCACAGTATCCACTCCTCTTTGGTTACAGATCCTGGTCCTTTGGTGTTGCTAATAGCTTAGCCAGTCAAAATCTTAGGAACACTTTGCACCGTACCCACCAGACACACCATTGGGGGGCCTGAAGGGAATAGGCCGCCCATACAGAGGGTTGGTAGGAAAAGTGAGAAAGTGACAGAGAAGTGAAACAGGAGTGAAAGGAGAAAGAGGTGGAAGGTGACTCTCTGTGAGGGAGAGGTCACTGGTCCGGAGCAGGGCTCCTGGAGTTTACTAGTTGGCAGACGTTGGTGTGGGCCTGGTAGGAGCTGGAACCCCAGTCGCAGGTGATCGCGTCAAGGGGCACGGACTGCCGAGGAGGGCAGCCGGCGGCCTTGAGCCATCACTGGGCAGGGGCCATGGCACGACTGGGTATGTGGACCCTAGGCCAGGAAGTAGCTTAACGAGGCCCGGTAATTTACCCGACGGGGGTGAAGACTTCAAGATTCATCCCCAACCTGCTCCAAAATCGGGGTACTAGCGCACCGATGGGATTGGACTTTCCCAAATTACAGTCCAAAGAAATCCTACTTGTGAACCCTGAGGGCAAGCTCACTCCGTTAGCCATACGGGTGAGCGGGACCCGAAAAGTTTCAAGCTTGAGGGTCCAACTAGTGAGAAGGTGCCACGGAAAGGGCCACAGGCTAACAGTAACACCAAAGGGCACGGATCCATGCATGCTCCCTCCATGCTGCAGCTGTGCTCAGAATTCTGGTTTACAAGCTGTCGGAGTTACTATTCTTGGACTGAGTGAGTACGCTGAAAAGCCCCTTTTCCTCCACCCAATGCACCCCGGTCACCAACACTGAATGGGCCCAGGTACACAAACCCCCTACCCACGGAGGGGTTAAACATCCTGCTTCTACACCATCGCCACCGGGCTCCCCAACAGCAGCGGTGCTCTCCTACATTACCACGCACCGTGGGTGGCGTCACAAACTTACACATCCCTTGTACATACTATCCCCCTTCCTTTTGAATTTGAGTGTCCGCGCGAACCCCCGGGTCCGGAGACCCCTCGAGCCACTGCGGCTCCCAATCCGAGCGGCTCGGCAGCTGGCACAGGGGCAGTACACCTCGAAAAACCTGGCATCACAAACAGGATACGAGCAGAACCCACTTACCTGGGTGACGTGCGCCTTGAAAACCGAAGACCGCGGGTCCAGAGTCCTTTTACCGCCAATTCCGTCATTGTCCGCAATCTTTTTGAACCAAAACGCTGTCTTCATCAAGAAAGTGTGCAAAGCCTAAGCCCCGCCCTTCGTCTTCCTTGTCAGGCCAGAACCGGAAGTTCCCAGAGGGCCACGGTCAGCGAGAGAGTGCTGCGAAAAGACCGATAGGGCGGGCCAGAATGTGTTCCTAGCGGAAGTGGAGCAGGGATGCTACGTTTCTGGAAGACGAAGTGGCAAGATGGCGGAAGGAGACAGGACCCCAGAACGTGCTGTCCATGGGACCGCGACATGGATTGAGGAGAAAACAGAGCAGCTATGCAGGAGAATGCAGACACAGTTCCTGTTCATTCTGAATCACTGGAAGGAAGAGATGAGGAGCCTAGCGGAGGAGGTGCGAGCCCGTGAGACTGAAATCCCACGTGAAGAGAGGGTAAGTGGTTACCAAGTCCCTATTGATTTCCCAAATCCGTCCACAGCGGCTGAGGGACCTGGACTGTCCCCGCTCGCGGTGAGCGCTCCACCATCAACTACCCCATCCTCGGCGGATGTCGAGCTGCCCCCACCAACCCCGGCAGCGGAACCTTCGGTGTGTCTACAAGAAGCTCCAGCTGCAGAGATCCAGACCACAACCCTCATTCCAGTCACGGCAGTGGTCACCCAGATACCGGCCAGACCAGACCAGGCCGCATCACCGGGCCCGTCCTCAAAGGCAGAACACCCGGACCCTGCAAACCCGGTTGCAGAGCAGTCGGTCCTTCAGTTTGTACCTATGGGAGCGAAACCAAGATGTCCACCTGTTCCACTGCCGTGCGGCATCCCAACGGCTGTTGGGACCGCCAGAGTCCAAGTAAAGCCAGAGCCAGATAGGGAGCTGAGGCCGGACGCTGATGCCCCCTACTGGGAACGACAACAATACCACCTACACACAGAGATTGGAACCCGAGACCGGTGACAACGGGAGATTGCCGCCCATGATTGGGCAGAGATGGAGCAGATAAGGAGCGCTGCTTCACGAGTTAAGGGGCCATGGTGCCGTGGCCTTGTGGAGCGATTTGACCACGAGCAAAGATGGATGTTTATCCGTGAAGCAGGCCTCACAGTGGGGGTGTATATGTGTCTCGATGAGATGTGGCGCAGCACCTTCCTTGGGGCCACGTGGAGCATAATCTTCAGCATGAAGAGATGGTTACCTATAGCCGACATTGCGGGACGCGGCGCTGGTATGCCCTGGAGGTAACTAAACGTGATGTTTGAGCAAGGGTATGTGTTGGCGTCAGTAGCACGTAGTTGCAAGGAAGCGTGGCTGCGGGACTCGACAGTCTATTACTAGAAAAATGTTACAGTACCAGTAGTTGCGATGCCATAGAATTGTTAGGTATCGGTGCTTCCGTTTGTTATTTTTCATAGTTTGTTATTTTCCATATAGAAAATGTTAAGAAAATAAGTACCTAATCAACCAGTTTTAATGAAAAGAGTGAAAGTTACCAGATTTGCAAGCTAATTGAAAAGTTTACAACCGGTACATGGACTTCGTTAAAGTTTTTATACATAAGGAAATATGGACCACGGTCACAGGACTGGCGTGACCAACACAACTTGTGTTTTGTATAATAGTTGCACCTCCTGTGCCAACTAGAGTCGTCTAAAAGACAACACCCGGGACCTTAACCTTTTCATGGACCCGCGGATAGGTTTCAGGGGGTCAGGTTGTTTGGGTGGTGGGTTATTGGGACCTGGGATATTGGGTCTGGACTGTCGCAGGAAGGGGCTGCAATGGAGTAGGTTGAGCCTCCTTTACCATAGAAACTGTTGGCGTCCCACTGTTGGGCGACGAACTCTTAATAATTTTAGTAACATTTAAGTGAAGTGCATCCCCTGTGAGGGATGGAACTCGTTAATAAAAAGTGTGTTAAACTTTTATGTTTCTCTTTTGCAGTAAAAAAAATAAATAAATACACCTCTGGTGTCCTGTAGCTCGGGGATGAGCTACGTTTAACCAAGGGGGAATGTGACGCCCTGGCCTATCAGGTCGTCAAGGGTATTGTGCAATCTGCCCTTCTGCACAGTATCCACTCCTCCTTGGTTACGAATCCTGGTCCTTTGATGTTGCTAACAGCTTAGCCAGTCAAAATCCTAGGAACACTTTGCACCGTACCCCCCAGACACACCATTGGGGGGCCGCCCTCATGGGGGGTTGGTAGGAAAAGTGAGAAAGTGACAGAGAAGTGAAACAGGAGTGAAAGGAGGAGGAGGTGGAAGGTGACTCTCTGTGAGGGAGAGGTCACTGGTCCGGAGCAGGGCTTCTGGAGTTTACTAGGTGGCAGACGTTGGTCTGGGCCTGGTAGGAGCTGGAACCCCGGTCGCAGGGGATCGCGTCAAGGGGCATGGACTGCTGAGGAGAGCAGCCGGCGGCCTTGAGCCATCACCGGGCAGGGGCCAGGGCACGACGGGGTACGTGGACCCTAGGGCGGGAAGTAGCTTCACGCGTCCCGGTAATTTACCCGATGGGGTGAAGACTTCAAGACTCATCCCCAACCCGCACCGATTTTATAGGACTTTCCCAAATTACAGTCCAAGGAAATCCTACGTGTGAACCCTGAGAGCAAGCTTACTCCGTTAGCCATACGGGTGAGCGGGAACCAAAAAGTTTCAAGCTTGAGGGTCCAACTAGTGAGAAGATGCCACGGAAAGGGCGACAGGCTAGCAGCAACACCAAAGGGCATGGATCCACGCGTGCTCCCTCCATGCTGCAGCGGTGCTCAGAATTCTGGTTTACAAGCTGTCGGAGTTATTCTTGGACTGAGTGATTATGCAGAAAAGCCCCTTTTCCTCTACCCAACGGCACGCGAGTCACCAACACTCAATGGGCCCCAGGGCACAAATCCCCTACCCACGGAGGGGTTAAATATCCTGCTGCTACACCATCGCCACCGAGCTCCCCAACAGCAGCGGTGGTCTCCTACATTACCACGCACCGTGGGTGGCGTCACAAACTTACACATTCCTTGTACATACGTATCCCCCTTCCTTTTGAATTCGAGTGTCCGCACGAACCCCTGGGTACGGAGACCCCTCGAGCCACCGCGGCTCCAGATACGAGCGGCTTGGCCGCCGGCACGGAGACGGTACACTCCAACTGCACACGTGTCTACACCAGGCGGCATTATTTGAAGTTCTCACTTCCAGACCCACCAGTACAGCTGCCGGAGACCCTGCACAGCAGCCCCAGCACAAGGCACCGGAGACCACGTGCAGACCCCGCACAGCCACTGCAGCAGCCGCACCAGCCTCCACAGACCCTGCACCAGCCCAGCCTACTTACGACCCCTCTCCACCACCCCGGTAAGCTACATTCAGATTATAAGACGCACCCCTCACTTTCCTCCCAAATTTTTAATCCAAAACATACGGTAATTTGTTCAGTTGCAAAATATCTTATTGCAAAGAGTAGAACAAAGATTCCTACTTATGTCGAGACTGGTAGAACAGTGAACAAGCCTTCTTGTAGATTTGTGTCTTCATTAGTGATAAGCGAGCATGCTTGTAACTACTCGGTACTCGCACGAGTATCGCTGTACTCGGGCTGCTCGGCGGGGACCGAGTAATCTCGCGATACTCGTGCTGTACTCGTGGTCTTCATTTCTGCATGTTGGCGCTCTTTTGAGAGCCAGCCCTCATGCAGGGATTGGCTGGCAGACCACTGCAATGCCACAGCCCTGTTAGTTGTGGAATTGCAGTGATTGGCCGGCCTGCACAGCGTGACCGAGCCTTTATACCGGCCGGCGCGCTGTGCTCTGCTCACAGCTATTCTGACAGTGAGTGCAGGGAGAGTGTTGCTGCTTCAGGGAAAGGTTTGCGGCCCTTTATAGTTGATTCTGGAGCAGGGCTGCAAACAGTGTGACCAGAAGTCCTTCTTAGGACTATTATAGTTGTATACAGGCAGGCAGGGTATAGCCAGGTCGGAGTACAGTAGCAGAGTCCTTGTCAGGACTATTGTAGAAGTATACAGGCAGGCAGGCAGGCAGGGTATATAGCCATTCCTAGTGGTGACCGTATACCAGCCTTCATCATATCTGGGGCTGGTGTACACAGTGTAAAACAGTCCAGATAGTGTCAGACTTCTCAGTAATTGTCGCTCCTAAAAACCAGTTAGGTTCTTATTGCGTCCGTGCTTGCATTTAAAAACAGCACGTGTGTGTCTGTCGGTGGCAGCGTACAGGTGCGCGTTTTGCACAAACAATTATATAACGCACAAGTCTAGTGTATAATACACGTCAGTCAGCAGTGTCTGATAGTGTCAGACTTCTCAGTAATTGTCGCTCCTAAAAACCAGTTAGAAGAAAGCAGTGGAAAGATCCAGCTGGACTCCAAAGGGATAAATAAAAATGCTTCTTTATTTATATCAACTCGATTAAAAATATATATCCATTTCTCAAGTAAAGACACCGGCTTGTTCACACTGATGCATGGCAGATGTATACTACTACGCGTTTCGGCGGAACGCCTTCCTCAGGTCATAGTCAGTACAAGATTAAGAGGATATTTATAAATGTTTTTCCTGAGCAGCGAAGTAACTCACATGTTCTCAATAAATTAATTATATAGGGGAGTATACACTGCTCAGGTAAAAATCACAAATTCACAAGAGGAAAGTACAAAAAGACCATGAAGTATTTATCTAACCTTAAATTACATAGGTATCCATCCAGACAAAATACAGAAAAAAATATATACATATCAATTAACATCTAGGTATGAAAATCTTATATATAGATAAATATACATATCTTTTTTTCTTTCTTTTTTTTCTTTTTTTTCCCCATAAATGGACATGAAAATCAATAGACACAATAAAACCCCACTTTATAGATGTAGATAATCACATTCGTTTGTCAAAACACATTATAGGAAGCAAGACATATAAAAAGGACACTGCCCACAGGTATAAGAAGAGAGAGAGAGAAAAAAAAAAAAAAAAAAAAAAATTTTTTTAATGTCTCGCAGTTGTCAGCCGATGCCTACCCGTATATGTAAGGCTCAAACAGAACACATGTCAATATTAATGAGCGACAGAAATATCAGTGTTGAGATCTACAACAACAAATCAACCACGCTCATACAATGGAAGTGTAAAGTGCTGTTGTATTAGTCTCGCAGTTGTCAGCCAAAAAAAAAAAAAAAAAAAAGTTAAATTTCTCTCTTTTTTTCAAAAACCTCAATAGCATAAGATCAAATCATGTCTGCTATTTAATCCCTTTGGGAGGCGGGTATCCAACATAAAAATCCACCGACTTTCATGATTAAGTAGCTTTCTCCTATAGTCGCCTCCTCTCAATGGTTTAAAAACCTTCTCTATACCCTTGAATTTAAAAGCTGTCAAATTGCCCTTGTGGACTGTGGCAAAATGTCTAGATACCGCAGAGATACCAATGGTATTAGCGTTCACTGAATCGGACATGTGCTTGCGTATACGTTTTTTAAGTGGCCCCACTGTACAGCCTACGTACTGAATCTGGCATTGTTCACACTCTATCAGATATACCACATGATCACTATTACAGTTAATGAAAGTATTAATGTTAAAGCTATTACCATTGTGGAAAGATACAAAGGTATCACTCTTGCTAACAAAACTGCAGCATTTACATTTAGCGGCACCGCACTTAAAAAAACCTTTGACTTCTAACCACGTGGTAGATCTGACCGGCCGTGCGGAGACAAATGTGCTAGGAGACAAAATACTCTGCAAAGTGGGAGCCTTTCTGGCAACAAATCTAACTGCATTCTTGCTCATGATTTCCTTCAATCTCAGATCTTGGTTCAGCAGAGGTAAGTATTTTTTTATGATATTTTTTATACTGTCAAATTGATCACTGAATTGCGTAGAGAAGGTAATAAAACAATTATCGTTGTCCCTCTGTTTAGATTTGTCGGCAAGGAGGTCTACTCTATTTACTCTATCAACTATATGCTCTGCTCTGTCTAATACCCACCCAGGATAATCTCGTGCTCTGAGTCTGTCTTTAACCCTTTGTGCCTCTTTTTTGTATGTATTTGGGCTGGAACTATTTCTCTTAGTACGGATCAATTCTCCCACTGGAATATTTCTCAGAACATGTTTAGGATGGCAGGAAGATGCATTCAGTGTGTTATTAGTGGCCAGAGGTTTCCTAAATGGAGAAATACATACTCTGTTATCTTTGATGGAGAATTCAATGTCCAAAAAATTAATTTTTGTTTTATGTAGATTGTGTGTGAATTTCAGATTGAACTCATTATTATCCAAATATGAAAACAATTCCTCAGCTCTGGATTCTGTGCTCCTCCATACGAGTAACATGTCATCTATGTATCTCCCCAGCCACAAAATATCACTAAAAAAAGGTGAATTAGTACTGTATAAAAACCTCTCTTCCCAAACCGCCATAACAATGTTAGCAAGGGAGGGTGAGAAAACCGCTCTCATGCTAACACCACTCCGCTGCAAAAAAAACCGTTTATCAAATGAAAAATAATTGTGACTGAGGAGATACTTGACCGCAATTAGCAAAAATTCGACAATAGAAGGGTTATAATTGCTGAAACTGTTCAAAAAATATTCCAAACAATTAATGGCTACATCATGAGGTATTGCCGGGTACAAACCAATAACATTTACTGTGATCCAGGTGTATTCTTTTTTCCATTCCATATTATCAAAAAGGGAAATAATCGATTTGGAATCTCTAATGTAGCTAGGGATGAGTCTGACCAGCGGCTGCAAATAATGGTCGACCCACTCACCCAGCTTTTCATTGAGACCCCCAATACCCGCTATTATGGGTCTAAGGGGAGGTGGAAATAACCCCTTATGTGTTTTAGGTAAGGAATGATACACCGGGACCACAGGATGATTCACAAATAAATAGTCTTTAAGTTTACCATCAATTGCATTAATAGTTAAACCCTCATTCAAAATAGACAATAACTCAGACTTATATTTTTCTGTAGGATCAGACATAAGTTCCAAATACATGTGATCGTTAGAAAGATCTATGAAATTCAATTTCTTATAAAGTCCAGAGTTCATAATGACCAAAGCCCCTCCTTTATCTGATTGTCTTATCATTAGATCTTTGTTGTTCCGTAAATCTTTTAGTGCTTTCCGCTCACTACTAGACAAATTATGAGACACATTATGTCGCTCCTAAAAACCAGTTAGGTTCTTATTGCGTCCGTGCTTGCATTTAAAAACAGCACGTGTGTGTCTGTCGGTGGCAGCGTACAGGTGCGCGTTTTGCACAAACTATTATCTAACGCACAAGTCTAGTGTATAATACACGTCAGTCAGCAGTGTCTGATAGTGTCAGACTTCTCAGTAATTGTCGCTCCTAAAAACCAGTTAGGTTCTTATTGCGTCCGTGCTTGCATTTAAAAACAGCACGTGTGTGTCTGTCGGTGGCAGCGTACAGGTGCGCGTTTTGCACAAACAATTATATAACGCACAAGTCTAGTGTATAATACACGTCAGTCAGCAGTGTCTGATAGTGTCAGACTTCTCAGTAATTGTCGCTCCTAAAAACCAGTTAGGTTCTTATTGCGTCCGTGCTTGCATTTAAAAACAGCATGTGTGTGGCAGTCGGTGGCAGCGTCAGGCTCCATATTGTCCCTGGATAGAGACGTGCATGATGGCCTGTAAACATGAAGTGCCCATTGTAAGGAAGTGGGTCTATTGTAGTATAGCCCTTAGGCAGGGCAGCCAAAACTTGGGAGGCTCCACATTGTCCCTGAATAGAGATGTGCATGAGGGCCTCAAAACATTGTTCCCATTGCAAAGGAGCGGGTCTCCTGTCGTTGTAATGCCCATTCAGAAAGAATGGGCGAAAAAATTTACCACTGGGGGTATACCTGAAACAACGGCTTAACTATTGTAACGGTCACCATGATGGCGCATGAGGAGAAGGAGGAGCAGTCCAGCGATTAGCCAAAGTCCAGAAGTGTGTTACCATGGGTGAGTGGAGGTACATGGCAAATTCCCGTTACAAACTTTAAATTCCGCTGTAATTTGCTGTTGGTGTGTGTGGTGAAGTTTGGCCAAATCCAACCCTTGTTCATCTTGATCAGAGTCAGCCTGTCAGCATTTACAGTTGACAGGCGGGTGCGTTTATCTGTAATGATTCCACCTGCGGCACTAAAAACACGCTCTGACAAAACGCTAGCGGCAGGGCAGGCCAGGACTTCCATGGCGTAGAGAGCCAATTCATGCCACGTGTCCAGCTTGGATACACATTAATTATAAGGCACAGAGGAATGTCAGAGTACAGTTGTTTGATCTGCAAGGTACTCCTTGAGCATCTGGCCAAACTTAGGATTTCTTGTGTCACTACCCCTCACCTCAGGGGCTGTGGTATGTGAGGGGCTGAGAAAACTGTCCCACATCTTAACGACTGTTCCCCTACCTCTGGCGGATTGGACTTGTGCCCCTCTCGGCTGTACGCCTTGGTTGTCCAGTGATTCCTGACCTATGCCGCTAGCGTTTTGTGAGGGGAATGCTTTGCCTACTTCCGTGACTATGGCCTTCTGGAACTGCTGCATTTTGCCTGACCTCTCCGCCTCGGGAATAAGAGACATAAAGTTCTCCTTTTAGCGTGGGTCTAACAGTGTTACCAACCAGTAATGATTGTCGGCCAAGATGTTCTTAACGTGAGGGTCACGAGACAGGCAGCTTACCATAAAGTCAGCCATGTGTGCCAGACTCTTAACAGCCATCACTTCAGTATCCTGACCAACACGATGACTGAACATGCTGTCCTCCTCCTCCTCCTCCTCATCATCTACCCTGTCCTCTGGCCAGCCACGCTGAACCGAGGATATGACTGCATGTCATATCCTCAATTTGGCCAGAGAGTTGCTCCATGTCTTCATCCTCCTCCTCGTCATAGTCCTCCACTGCACGTTGTGATGAGACGAGGCTGGGCTGTGTGTTATCATCACCCACACCCACTACTGTTTCTTGCTCAAACTCATCGCGCTCCGCCTGCAATGCATCATGGTTGTTTTTTGAGCAGAGACCATTTTAGAAGGCAGAGAAGCGGTATGGTGACGCTAATAATGTCGTCATCGCCGCTCACCATCTTGGTGGAGTCCTCAAAGTTTTGGCGGATGGTGCATAGGTCGGACATCCATCTCCACTCCTCAGGTGTTATGTGTGGAGTTTGACCCATTTCCCGACGGCTTAGGTGATGCAGGTACTCAACAACTGCCCTCTTCTGCTCACATATCCTGACCAACTTGTGCAGAGTTGAATTCCAACGCGTGGGGACATCACACACCAGTCTGTGTGCCGGAAGATGCAAACGGCGTCTTAAGCCGGCAAGGCCGGCTGAAGCAGTAGGTGACTTTCGAAAATGTGCAGACAGGCGGCGAACTTTTACCAGCAGATCAGACAGCTCTGAGTATGACTTTAGAAACCGCTGAACCACGAGGTTGAGCACATGGGCCACGCATGGAACATGTGTCAGCTGGCCTCGCCTCAAAGCCGCCACCAGGTTCCTGCCATTGTCACACACGACCTTTCCTGGCTTTAGGTTCAGAGTTGTGAGCCAGTGATCTGCCTGCTGTTTCAGAGCTGTCCACACCTCTTCTGCATTGTGGGGTTTGTCACCTATGCAGATTAGCTTCAGCACTGCCTGTTGCCGCTTCGCCGAGGCAGTGCTGCAGTGCTTCTGTGTCGCCCTGGACAAGCCAGGGGCCACAGAGCACAACACTTAAACACCCCACACTCCCTGCAGGCATATCATAGTCAAAACACAAAATCCTTGTTGCCTTCCCCAGGGGCTGTTGTCCACACCAGGGTGTGGAGCCAGGCGGTTGGTCTCCACCCACCGAGGAGGAGGGAAAACACAGGCAGTGAGAGTTAAGCTAAGGAAGTGGAAGGAGGAAAGTAGTAGAGAGGAGAAAAGTGACAGCAAAGAGCCTGAAGTTGGTCCGGGTGTGTGGCCCGGACAGGACAGCAAGGTTGGCAGGATGTGGTGACCGTCTGCAGTGGAGGCCGATTGGAGTCTGCCGTAAGGACCGTGGACGGGTGGTGACCCGGCCGTACCGGACCGGTATACAAAGAGAAGCCAGCACCATTGGCAGAGGACTTTCGGATCCCGGCAAGGCTTGGTGTCGCCGTGAATTTGCCAAATCCGTTAGTGAAGGGAACCTCAGGGTTTCCAAACAGCCAAGTCCAGATAGAAGGCAACCGTACAACCGTGAAGGGGAGACACCGCCACCGCTAAGGGCAACCGTCTCCCAGGGCCAGCGCCTGTGGGCAAAAGGGGCTCCTCCGGCCCATATCCAGGTCGGGGAGCGGGTTACCGTTGGGAAACCATCACTACCAACACTTAACTTAGGTGCAGGGAGAGACAGTCATCACTAACCTGCAGGGAGGAACAACCGCAGCCGTTCGAGTGACCCGTCCATCCAGCCACTTGTTTTACCGTGAACTGTGTCATCATCATTGGGCTGAGTGAGTACCTCCGTGCCGTGCGGCACAGCGCTGCCCCTGCGACCCTGCACCTCATCAGGCCCCGCAACCCGCCTGTCATCCATCTCTACCCCATCACCAGGCCCCGGGACAACCAACCCCCCTACCCACGGAGGGGAGAAATAACAACAAAGCTGCTCCCTGTCACAGGCTCCCGGGATCCCCGTCCAGAGCAGCGGTGGTGTGCACACAATCACCACAACCGTGGGTGGCGTCACGGACAATATCCCCAAAACCCAAACCACCCCTTTTCACTCACGGGCGAGTAGCGCCGCTCGAGTCCCCGGGATCCGGCCATCGCTTGAGCCAACGAGCAGCAGCAGCCGTAGAGCTGCGTCAGCCGGACCCGAGCAGTGGGAGAGCGCACCGTCCCCTCCTCCGCCCGCGACACTTCCAGCTTGGGACTGGTGTGGAGGGTAAAGTGGATCAGGATGCGCAGGAGGAGGAGGAGGCTGAGGAGCATGACATTCCGGAGCTGTAGAGTGTGTGTGAAACCCTGACTGAGGTAGGGCCTGCAAAACTTGGTGTGTGAAGGACGTGTTCCGTCCCTCGCTCAGACTGGGTCCCAGCTTGCACAATATTAACCCAGTGTGACGTCAACGAGATGTAGCGGCCTTGCCCACATGCACTTGTCCACGTGTCTGTGGTTAGGTGGACTTTGGCTGAAACAGCGTTGTTCAGGGCACGTGTGATGTTTTGTGACACGTGGTTATGCAATGCGGGGACGGCACACCGGGAGAAATAGTGGCGGCTGTGGACCGAGTAACGTGGGACAGCTGCCACCATCATGTCGCGGAATGCTTCTGTCTCAACCAGCCTAAAAGGCAACATTTCCAGCGCAAGCAGTCGCGAAATGTTAGCATTTAGAACTGTGGCATGTGGGGTGTTGGCAGTGTATTTGCGCCTGCGTTCAAAGGTTTGCTGAATGGATAACTGAACGCTGCGCTGGGACAAGGACGTGCTTGATGATGGTGTTCTTTCTGCGTAGGCAACTGCAGGTGCAGGAGTGGAGGAGGCTTGTTCGCAGGCAGCATGGACAGGGGATTGGCTCGCATGCACAACCAGCGAAGACGTAGCAGTGACATCAGCAAGCACTGCTCCTCGACTCTGTTGTACTTCCCACAAAGTCGGGTGCTTGGCTGACATGTGCCTGATCATGCTGGTGGTGGTCAGGCTGCTAGTTTTGGTACCCCTGCTGATGCTGGCATGGCAGGTGTTGCAAATGGCCTTTTTAGAATCATCTGGAGCCAACTTAAAAAACTGCCAGTGTCAGAGTTCCGGGTTTTCATGTTTTCTTTTGAAAGAGCTTGCCCTTTGTTAACATGGAGTTTTCTGTTCTGTTGCCCTACTTCCTGTCCATCTGTTTAAAAGCCGCCCCTAAAGCTTAGTCCAGTGCCTGAGTATACTGCTTCCTGTGTGCTCCTGCCCTGCTGCTTTTGGTTCCTGATTGTTATTCGGATCCTCTTGGAAAACAACCGACACCGACTCTGGACTTCATCTGGTATCATCTAGCTGTGCCCGGACTCCGTTTGCCGTCTTTGGTCGGCACTTCTGCCCGGTTCCTTCCGTTTAATACCACTCTGGACTCACATCACGTACGGACATTTTTGGACTTACCTATTGCCCTTTTGTGTCCCGGCTGCTGCGCATTTAGGGCTTCTGGGGTGATTGCCAGACAGTCCCTGTATAGGGGTTCGCTCTTGGTGGTCTCCCTGGGGGAGTCCGGTGCGCGGTCCCGGGAATTCCCTTTCGCTCCGTCCCTGGAAGGTATTTCCTGTATTTATGTTCTACTGTGTTTTTGTTCCGTTTATGTACATATTTGCTGGTTGCATATTATAAACGTCTTGCACCAAGAACTCGTCTCTGGTTGTCATTGCCCTAACGCAATCGAAATCCTCAATACATACAATAGTATTACAGCCAGACTTGGGAATACCTAACATTTGTACAGGCACCTTGTGTCGTGTTGTTCCGGGGAACAGTTGCCTGACGTCTGCCTGGGGCCACCACTCTGCTTCTTACTGCCTGTTGGGATGCTACGCCTCCCTCCCCCTGTGCACTGCTGTCCTCGCTCTGCATATCCTCCTGCCAGGTTGGGTCAGTTACTGGATCATCCACCACGTCGTCTTCCTCTTCCGCACCCTGCTCCTCCTCCTGACTTCCTGACAATTGTGTCTCATCATCGTCCACCCCTTGTTGAGACACGTTGCCAACTTCGTGAGAACGTGGCTGCTCAAATATTTGGGCATCTGTACATACAATCTCGTCATGGCCCACTTCAACAGGAGCTGGCGAGAGGCCAGAATTTGTGAATGGAAACGTGAACGAACAGCTCTTCCGAGTGTCCAAGTGTGGGATCAGTAATGTCCGTGGACGTGTACTCGGCCTGGTGGTAGGAAGGAGGATCAGGTTCTGAAATGTGCGGTGCAGTATCACGGCTACTGACACTTGACCGTGTGGAAGACAGAGTGTTTGTGGTGGTGCCAATCTGACTGGAAGCATTATCCGCTATCCAACTAACAACCTGTTGACACTGGTCTTGGTTCAAGAGCTGTGTACTGCTGCGGTCCCCAAGAATTTGGGACAGGACGTGCGAGCGACTAGATGGGGCCCTTTGTTGTGGCGAAATTAGAGCTTGCACACAACCTCGGTCTCTGCCTGCACCACCATCACGTCCACTTCCTTGTTCGTTGACAACGCCCTTGCGCATTTTGGAATGCTGTGCTGATGTGTATTCACTAGACTTGTGCGTTATATCCAAGTTTTTGCAAAACTCACACAAATGCAGCGGAAAGCTGCCACCAACAGGCACACACGTGCGGTTTTTAAATGCAAGCACGGAGGCACTAAGAACCTAACAGGTCTCTATCCAGGGACAACGTGGAGCCTCCCAATTTTTGGCTGCCCTGCCTAAGGGCTATACTACAATAGACCCACTTCCTTCCAATGGGCACTTCAGGTTTACAGGCCATCATGCACGTCTCTATCCAGGGACAACGTGGAGCCTCCCAATTTTTGGCTGCCCTGCCTAAGGGCTATACTACAATAGACCCACTTCCTTACAATGGGCACTTCAGGTTTACAGGCCATCATGCACGTCTCTATCCAGGGACAACGTGGAGCCTCCCAATTTTTGGCTGCCCTGCCTAAGGGCTATACTACAATAGACCCACTTCCTTCCAATGGGCACTTCAGGTTTACAGGCCATCATGCACGTCTCTATCCAGGGACAACGTGGAGCCTCCCAATTTTTGGCTGCCCTGCCTAAGGGCTATACTACAATAGACCCACTTCCTTCCAATGGGCACTTCAGGTTTACAGGCCATCATGCACGTCTCTATCCAGGGACAACGTGGAGCCTCCCAATTTTTGGCTGCCCTGCCTAAGGGCTATACTACAATAGACCCACTTCCTTCCAATGGGCACTTCAGGTTTACAGGCCATCATGCACGTCTCTATCCAGGGACAACGTGGAGCCTCCCAATTTTTGGCTGCCCTGCCTAAGGGCTATACTACAATAGACCCACTTCCTTCCAATGGGCACTTCAGGTTTACAGGCCATCATGCACGTCTCTATCCAGGGACAATGTGGAGCCTCCCAATTTTTGGCTGCCCTGCCTAAGGGCTATACTATAATACACCCACTTCCTGACAATGGACACTTAATGTTTTGAGGCCCTCATGCACGTCTCTACCCAGGGACAACGTGGAGCCTCCCAATTTTTGGCTGCCCTGCCTAAGGGCTATACTACAATAGACCCACTTCCTTACAATGGGCACTTCAGGTTTACAGGCCATCATGCACGTCTCTATCCAGGGACAATGTGGAGCCTCCCAATTTTTGGCTGCCCTGCCTAAGGGCTATACTATAATACACCCACTTCCTTCCAATGGGCACTTCAGGTTTACAGGCCCTCATGCACGTCTGTATGCAGGGGCATTGGTGAACCTCACAATTTTGGACTGCCCTGGCAAAGGAAAATACTACAAAGACTCACTTCCTCAAAATGGGCACATTAGACTCAAGAGGCCTTCATGTACGTCTCTTCTCAGGGACATCGGAGTGCCACACAATGTTTTCACGTAAAATCTTTCATGTATTAATCTCAAAAAGTAACATACACCAGCTCTATCTCACTATTGGGTATGTGCCCTTAACATTTCCGCCATGAAAAATCATTTTGGGGTCATTTTGGAAGGTTTTCTGGTGAGTCCGTAAAAATGGCGTAAAACGCGGACAAAATTGTTCACAGCTGTGACTTTTCAGTGATAAATGCTTCAAGGGGTCTTCCCCATGCTGTTGCCATGTCATTTGAGCACTCTTCTGAGACTTTTGTGACATTTTTAGGGTTTCTCCATGCTGCCGGGGGGTCATTTCACAAAAATACTCGGGTCTCCCATAGGATAACATTGGGCTCGTTGCTCGGGCCGAGTACACGAGTATCTTGGGAGGCTCGGCCCGAGCTTCGAGCACCCGAGCTTTTTAGTACTCGCTCATCACTAGTCTTCATTTTTAAGATACTGTAACAATAAAAGTCCTACTAGAGAAAATAAACTCCAGTCCTATTAATAATATTTATAGCGCAGACAATGACTAATTCACAGATAATGTTAGAAGAAAGATAAACATACAGTGAGTACAATCATAAATACAACACAGCAATAAAATATCAAAGCAGATAAAGAATGTAATAAAAGATAAAAGATATCAAGCCATCAGGTTTATATTGTCCTTTTCATAATGCCATAATGAACCTACAAGTAATTAAGGGGGATTTTTTTTTTGTATCTCTTAAATCCCTTTTTTCCTACTGTTATCAAAATAATATATTACATTTACGGGCTTTAAATTAATTTAAATTCACTCTGCCAACAGATTTCACAATACAAACTGTACTTAATTTAAAAATATGGTAAAAATGGCTGTATGTCTGTTCACACGCAGTGTGTTTGCAGCATTTTGTTTTGCTGTGCTTTTTTGTCTATGCAAATTAGAAGCTGATTTTTGCAGTTACAGCACAAACAATGTGATTTGACAAATTTCTTGTATACATTTTTTTCTCCTGAGTAGTGATGAGCGAGCATGCTTGTCACTACTCGGTACTCGCACGAGTATCGCTGTACTCGGGCTGCTCGGCGGGGACCGAGTAATCTCGCGATACTCGTGCTGTACTCGTGGTCTTCATTTCTGCATGTTGGCGCTCTTTTGAGAGCCAGCTCTCATGCAGGGATTGGCTGGCAGACCACTGCAATGCCACAGCCCTGTTAGTTGTGGAATTGCAGTGATTGGCCGGCCTGCACAGCGTGACCGAGCCTTTATATCGGCCGGCGCGCTGTGCTCTGCTCACAACTATCCAGACAGTCAGTGCAGGGAGAGTGTCGCTGATTCAGGGAAAGCTTTGCGGCCCTTTATAGTTAGTTCCGGAGCAGGGCTGCAAACAGTGTGACCAGAAGTCCTTCTCAGGACTATTCTAGTTGTATACAGGCAGGCAGGGTATAGCCAGGTCGGAGTACAGTAGCAGAGTCCTTCTCAGGACTATTGTTGCTATATACAGGCAGGGTATAGCCAGGTCGGAATACAGGCTAGTGACCAGAAGAGTCCTTGTCAGGACTATTGTAGCAGTATACAGGCAGGCAGGCAGGGTAGTGGTGACCGTATACCAGCCTTCATCATATCTGGGGCTGGTGTACACAGTGTAAAACAGTCCAGATAGTGTCAGACTTCTCAGTAATTGTCGCTCCTAAAAACCAGTTAGGTTCTTATTGCGTCCGTGCTTGCATTTAAAAACAGCACGTGTGTGGCAGTCAGTGGCAGGGTACAGGTGCGCGTTTTGCACACAATAGTATTAGCAGCTAGCATTCAGAGATAAACCAATCATTGGCTATTACAGCCAAATGCTGCAGCAGGGATAGTATACATCCACATAGAGGGACAGAAAATGTCATGATTGGAATATATCAATGATACAATGATTATTGTATATATGTATAAAACCCTCTGGACAGACCAAAGGATATATTAGCAAAGACTGCATGTGTACATAAAATACCTGCACATATGCAATATGGATGCAAAAACCGCAAACATATGCAGGGAATAAATTCACCGTATATAATCAATGAGGGTTAATATATAGTGAAAGGGCCATAAGGCATGTACATATCATAGTATATGTCCATATAAGGGACAAAATAAAATGTATCATAGTCGGAATACATCAAAGTACAAAAAATGGCATACATGCATGTCACCCTCAAAGATAAAAAGACATATGAACGAAATTTATGCATCAAAAACATGCTCACAAAAGCTATGAATCTAGACACGCATGAATATGTAGGAAATACATTTTCCATAAATGGTAAATAGAGTCTATTATATAGTTAGAGGGCCATGGAGCATGTACATATCATGAGGGCATCGACATACATATATACACACCCTTGTATACAGAGAGTGAATACATATCAAAAGTTGTTCAATACAAAAATGACATATACAGAATTATAGGCACAGAATTAATAATCGTGCAGACTTTATCCAATCCGGAATAAAATTGCGAAAGGAAGGGGTCCATGTGGAACAGCATTCCTCAAGGCGGTTGTCCCCGACGTCCCAGGTGATGACATAACTACAACAAGAATGCGAATGGGCGCCTAAGAAAGAGAATAAAAAATTAAAATCCCAAAAAGAACACAAAGACCCACCATAAAATTCGCGCTGTTTACAAAAAAGATTTAAAGCTAACTGCCTCATTAAGGCCCAATGGAGCAACCGTACCCAAGACCGTCATCCATCTTGTCTCCTTTTGCAAAAGTTTGCGTTTAACATCACCCCCCCTGGAGCCAATGTAAACGCGGTCAATACCACGCACACAGAGGCCTCGGGGACTACATCCATGACAGGCCCGGAAATGTTTGGGGATAGTCTTTAGTTTTTCGGGTTCTAAGGACTTGGCCGCGTTCCTAATGTCACGCACATGTTCTTGGGTACGGACACGCAAAGTGCGTGTAGTCATGCCAATATAAATAAGACCGCATGGGCAGGTAAGATGGTAAATGACTGCCTCCGTACCACAAGAAATGGAAGTGAACGATTCTGAAGGTCTTACCGCCGCAAGAACTCAGAAAATCAAACTTCTTAGGGATAAACGGACAAGCAGAACATGTGCCGCAAGACGAAGAACCCCAAGGAGGACCAGGACTATCAAAAATAAACTTACTGCGAGGAGAGATGTAATGACTCTTAGTCAACATATCCTTGAGATTACGAGATCTACGCCATGTAATAGCTGGATGTGGGGTAAGAGCCAAGCGCAAATCCCTGTCAGTAAGTAACACAGACCAATGTTTCTCCAGAACATTACGGATCTCATGGGATTCTGCATTGAACATGGTAATAAACCGAATGGTTTGATCAGCAGAATCACCCCGAGATCTATTTCTGGAGAGCAAAGACTGTCTTGTAGTCTGACAGGCACGTTCGTACCCGGCAGTGATGTCTATAGGCCTGTAGCCCCGATCGCGAAATCGGCGCGACAGAACTGATGCCTGCCGATGAAATGTATTGTCATCAGAACAAATTCTCCGAGCCCGGAGAAACTGCCCGACTGGGATAGAGCGCTTGAGCTGCAAGGGATGTGAAGAGGAGAAATGAAGGAGGGAGTTGGTGGAGGTGCTCTTACGAAAAATATCAGTATGTAATGAGCCATCGGGCGTAACAGAAATAGATAAGTCCAAAAAATCAATTGTGTCTCGGCTGTACTTCCATGTCAGTCTAATGTTCCTGTTGTTGTGATTAAGGAGGCCGAGGAAGGTATCAAGTTGTGATGTGGAGCCCTGCCAGATGAACAGGATGTCATCTATGTAGCGCATCCAGGAGATGACTGCCCCATGTCCCTCAGTGTCAAGGACCGTATCCCTTTCCCACAGGCCCAGGAAAAGGTTGGCGTATGAGGGTGCACAAGCAGCCCCCATAGCCGTGCCCTGGAGCTGTAGGAAGGGGCGGTCCTTGAACACGAAAAAATTCCGACTGAGGATGAACCGGAGGAGAAGAATGATGAATTCCTTCAATTCCGGTTCCAAGTTGGTCATGGTGAGAAAAAACTGGGATGCTGCTACACCCTGTTCATGGCGAATAGATGTATAAAGGGACTCCACATCACAACTGACAAGCCACATATCATCCTCAAGAACAACGCCATCAAGCCTCCTAAGAACATCATTCGTGTCCTGAACAAAGGATGGTAAGGTCAGGACACTTTGCTGCAAATAAAAATCAATAAACTGACAAGCAGGTTCACAAAGACCCCCAATCCCTGAAACTATGGGTCTCCCCGGTGGGGACCGGGGGTCCTTGTGAACCTTAGGAAGAAGGTAAAACGTAGGAATGGTAGGACAGGCAGGATACAAGGCATCCCGCATTTTAGATGTAATAGCCCTACCCTCAACTCCATCATCAAGGAGGGATCTCAGCTCCTGAGAAAAGGTAGCTAAGGGAGAGCAGGATAAGCGCTTATAGCACTGCTTGTCATTGAGCAATCTAAAAGCCTCATCCTCATACATGCGCACCGGCCACAACACAACATTCCCGCCTTTATCCGCAGGTTTTATCACTATGTCGGTTAGTCCTTTAAGGGAGCGGATGGCCGCCCTTTCAGTGTGAGAAAGATTGTCATGATGGATGTGAGTCCGCAAGCGAGAAAACTCGTCCCGGACCAGCCGCACAAAGATCTCAATTTGAGGACAGCCGTATTTGGGCGGGAAGTGCTGTGAGTGGCGGTGCAGATGCGTGGGGACAGAGGAATTAGGGGGGGCATCATGTTCCTGGGCCAAGGACTCAAGGTCCCTAAGGGCCTGGAGCTCTACGTCAGAAAAGGAGGATGGAACCTCCGAAGAAAAATACTTTTTGAATGTTAATTTTCTTGCAAAAAGCTCCAGGTCCTTGATGGCCTCAAAACAATCAAATTTAGTGTCAGACTTCTCAGTAATTGTCGCTCCTAAAAACCAGTTAGGTTCTTATTGCGTCCGTGCTTGCATTTAAAAACAGCACGTGTGTGGCAGTCGGTGGCAGGGTACAGGTGCGCGTTTTGCACAAACTATTATATAACGCACAAGTCTAGTGTATAATACACGTCAGTCAGCAGTGTCTGATAGTGTCAGACTTCTCAGTAATTGTCGCTCCTAAAAACAAGTTAGGTTCTTATTGCGTCCGTGCTTGCATTTAAAAACAGCACGTGTGTGGCAGTCGGTGGCAGGGTACAGGTGCGCGTTTTGCACAAACTATTATATAACGCACAAGTCTAGTGTATAATACACGTCAGTCAGCAGTGTCTGATAGTGTCAGACTTCTCAGTAATTGTCGCTCCTAAAAACCAGTTAGGTTCTTATTGCGTCCGTGCTTGCATTTAAAAACAGCACGTGTGTGGCAGTCGGTGGCAGGGTACAGGTGCGCGTTTTGCACAAACTATTATATAATGCACAAGTCTAGTGTATAATACACGTCAGTCAGCAGTGTCTGATAGTGTCAGACTTCTCAGTAATTGTCGCTCCTAAAAACCAGTTAGGTTCTTATTGTGTCCGTGCTTGCATTTAAAAACAGCACGTGTGTGGCAGTCGGTGGCAGGGTACAGGTGCGCGTTTTGCACAAACTATTATATAACGCACAAGTCTAGTGTATAATACACGTCAGTCAGCAGTGTCTGATAGTGTCAGACTTCTCAGTAATTGTCGCTCCTAAAAACCAGTTAGGTTCTTATTGCGTCCGTGCTTGCATTTAAAAACAGCACGTGTGTGGCAGTCGGTGGCAGGGTACAGGTGCGCGTTTTGCACAAACTATTATATAACGCACAAGTCTAGTGTATAATACACGTCAGTCAGCAGTGTCTGATAGTGTCAGACTTCTCAGTAATTGTCGCTCCTAAAAACCAGTTAGGTTCTTATTGCGTCCGTGCTTGCATTTAAAAACAGCACGTGTGTGGCAGTCGGTGGCAGCGTACAGGTGCGCGTTTTGCACAAACTATTATATAACGCACAAGTCTAGTGTATAATACACGTCAGTCAGCAGTGTCTGATAGTGTCAGACTTCTCAGTAATTGTCGCTCCTAAAAACCAGTTAGGTTCTTATTGCGTCCGTGCTTGCATTTAAAAACAGCACGTGTGTGGCAGTCGGTGGCAGGGTACAGGTGCGCGTTTTGCACAAACTATTATATAACGCACAAGTCTAGTGTATAATACACGTCAGTCAGCAGTGTCTGATAGTGTCAGACTTCTCAGTAATTGCCGCTCCTAAAAACCAGTTAGGTTCTTATTGCGTCCGTGCTTGCATTTAAAAACAGCACGTGTGTGGCAGTCGGTGGCAGGGTACAGGTGCGCGTTTTGCACAAACTATTATATAACGCACAAGTCTAGTGTATAATACACGTCAGTCAGCAGTGTCTGATAGTGTCAGACTTCTCAGTAATTGCCGCTCCTAAAAACCAGTTAGGTTCTTATTGCGTCCGTGCTTGCATTTAAAAACAGCACGTGTGTGGCAGTCGGTGGCAGCGTACAGGTGCGCGTTTTGCACAAACTATTATATAACGCACAAGTCTAGTGTATAATACACGTCAGTCAGCAGTGTCTGATAGTGTCAGACTTCTCAGTAATTGTCGCTCCTAAAAACCAGTTAGGTTCTTATTGCGTCCGTGCTTGCATTTAAAAACAGCACGTGTGTGGCAGTCGGTGGCAGGGTACAGGTGCGCGTTTTGCACAAACTATTATATAACGCACAAGTCTAGTGTATAATACACGTCAGTCAGCAGTGTCTGATAGTGTCAGACTTCTCAGTAATTGTCGCTCCTAAAAACCAGTTAGGTTCTTATTGCGTCCGTGCTTGCATTTAAAAACAGCACGTGTGTGGCAGTCGGTGGCAGGGTACAGGTGCGCGTTTTGCACAAACTATTATATAACGCACAAGTCTAGTGTATAATACACGTCAGTCAGCAGTGTCTGATAGTGTCAGACTTCTCAGTAATTGTCGCTCCTAAAAACCAGTTAGGTTCTTATTGCGTCCGTGCTTCCATTTAAAAACAGCACGTGTGTGGCAGTCGGTGGCAGGGTACAGGTGCGCGTTTTGCACAAACTATTATATAACGCACAAGTCTAGTGTATAATACACGTCAGTCAGCAGTGTCTGATAGTGTCAGACTTCTCAGTAATTGTCGCTCCTAAAAACCAGTTAGGTTCTTATTGCGTCCGTGCTTGCATTTAAAAACAGCACGTGTGTGGCAGTCGGTGGCAGCGTCAGGCTCCATATTGTCCCTGGATAGAGACGTGCATGATGGCCTGTAAACATGAAGTGCCCATTGTAAGTAAGTGGGTCTATTGTAGTATAGCCCTTAGGCAGGGCAGCCAAAAATTGGGAGGCTCCACGTTGTCCCTGGATAGAGACGTGCATGAGGGCCTGTAAACCTGAAGTGCCCATTGGAAGGAAGTGGGTCTATTGTAGTATAGCCCTTAGGCAGGGCAGCCAAAAATTGGGAGGCTCCACGTTGTCCCTGGGTAGAGACGTGCATGAGGGCCTCAAAACATTGTTCCCATTGCAAAGGAGCGGGTCTCCTGTCGTTGTAATGTCCATTCTTCAAAGAATGGGCGAAAAAATTTACCACTGGGGGTATACCTGAAACAAAGGCCTAAGTATTGCAATTTGTAACGATCATCATCATGGTGGCGCATGAGGAGAAGGAGGAGCAGTCCAGCGATTATCCAAAGTCCAGAAGTGTGTACCCATGGGTGAGTGGAGGTACATGGCAAACTTTAAATTCCGCTCTCATTTGCTGGTGGTGTGGTGAAGTCTGGCCCAATCCAACCCTTGTTCATCTTGATCAGAGTCAGCCTGTCAGCATTTTCAGTTGACAGGCGGGTGCGTTTATCTGTAATGATTCCACCTGCGGCACTAAAAACACGCTCTGACTTAACGCTAGCAGCAGGGCAGGCCAGGCCTTCCAAGGCGTAGAGAGCCAGTTCATGCCACGTGTCCAGCTTGGATACCCAATAATTGTAAGGCACAGAGGAATGTCGGAGTACAGTTGTTCGATCTGCAAGGTACTCCTTCAGCATCTGGGCAAACTTAGGATTTCTTGTGGCACTACCCCGCACCTCAGGGGCTGTGGTACGTGAGGGGCTGAGAAAACTGTCCCACATCTTAAAGACTGTTCCCCTACCTCTGGCGGATTGGACTTGTGCCTCTCTCGGCTGTACGCCTCGGTTGTCCACTGATTCATGACCTATGCCGCTAGCGTTTTGTGAGGGGAATGCTTTGCCTACTTCCGTGACTATGGCCTTCTGGAACTGCTGCATTTTGCCTGACCTCTCCGCCTCGGGAATAAGAGACATAAAGTTCTCCTTTTAGCGTGGGTCTAACAGTGTTACCAACCAGTAATGATTGTCGGCCAAGATGTTCTTAACGCGAGGGTCACGAGACAGGCAGCTTACCATAAAGTCAGCCATGTGTGCCAGACTCTTAACAGCCATCACTTCAGTATCCTGACCAACACGATGACTGAACATGCTGTCCTCCTCCTCCTCCTCCTCATCATCTACCCTGTCCTCTGGCCAGCCACGCTGAACCGAGGATATGACTGCATGTCATATCCTCAATTTGGCCAGAGAGTTGCTCCATGTCTTCATCCTCCTCCTCGTCATAGTCCTCCACTGCACGTTGTGATGAGACGAGGCTGGGCTGTGTGTTATCATCACCCACACCCACTACTGTTTCTTGCTCAAACTCATCGCGCTCCGCCTGCAATGCATCATGGTTGTTTTTTGAGCAGAGACCATTTTAGAAGGCAGAGAAGCGGTATGGTGACGCTAATAATGTCGTCATCGCCGCTCACCATCTTGGTGGAGTCCTCAAAGTTTTGGCGGATGGTGCATAGGTCGGACATCCATCTCCACTCCTCAGGTGTTATGTGTGGAGTTTGACCCATTTCCCGACGGCTTAGGTGATGCAGGTACTCAACAACTGCCCTCTTCTGCTCACATATCCTGACCAACTTGTGCAGAGTTGAATTCCAATGCGTGGGGACATCACACACCAGTCTGTGTGCCGGAAGATGCAAACGGCGTCTTAAGCCGGCAAGGCCGGCTGAAGCAGTAGGTGACTTTCGAAAATGTGCAGACAGGCGGCGAACTTTTACCAGCAGATCAGACAGCTCTGAGTATGACTTTAGAAACCGCTGAACCACGAGGTTGAGCACATGGGCCACGCATGGAACATGTGTCAGCTGGCCTCGCCTCAAAGCCGCCACCAGGTTCCGGCCATTGTCACACACGACCTTTCCTGGCTTTAGGTTCAGAGTTGTGAGCCAGTGATCTGCCTGCTGTTTCAGAGCTGTCCACACCTCTTCTGCATTGTGGGGTTTGTCACCTATGCAGATTAGCTTCAGCACTGCCTGTTGCCGCTTCGCCGAGGCAGTGCTGCAGTGCTTCTGTGTCGCCCTGGACAAGCCAGGGGCCACAGAGCACAACACTTAAACACCCCACACTCCCTGCAGGCATATCATAGTCAAAACACAAAATCCTTGTTGCCTTCCCCAGGGGCTGTTGTCCACACCAGGGTGTGGAGCCAGGCGGTTGGTCTCCACCCACCGAGGAGGAGGGAAAACACAGGCAGTGAGAGTTAAGCTAAGGAAGTGGAAGGAGGAAAGTAGTAGAGAGGAGAAAAGTGACAGCAAAGAGCCTGAAGTTGGTCCGGGTGTGTGGCCCGGACAGGACAGCAAGGTTGGCAGGATGTGGTGACCGTCTGCAGTGGAGGCCGATTGGAGTCTGCCGTAAGGACCGTGGACGGGTGGTGACCCGGCCGTACCGGACCGGTATACAAAGAGACGCCAGCACCATTGGCAGAGGACTTTCGGATCCCGGCAAGGCTTGGTGTCGCTGTGAATTTGCCAAATCCGTTAGTGAAGGGGACCTCAGGGTTTCCAAACAGCCAAGTCCAGATAGAAGGCAACCGTACAACCGTGAAGGGGAGACACCGCCACCGCCAAGGGCAACCGTCTCCCAGTGCCATCGCCTGTGGGCAAAAGGGGCTCCTCCGGCCCATATCCAGGTCAGGGAGCGGGTTACCGTTGGGAAACCATCACTACCAACACTTAACTTAGGTGCAGGGAGAGACAGTCATCACTAACCTGCAGGGAGGAACAACCGCAGCCGTCCGAGTGACCCGTCCATCCAGCCACTTGTTTTACCGTGAACTGTGTCATCATCATTGGGCTGAGTGAGTACCTCCGTGCCGTGCGGCACAGCGCTGCCCCTGCGACCCTGCACTTCATCAGGCCCCGCAACCCGCCTGTCATCCATCTCTACCCCATCACCAGGCCCCGGGACAACCAACCCCCCTACCCACGGAGGGGAGAAATAACAACAAAGCTGCTCCCTGTCACAGGCTCCCGGGATCCCCGTCCAGAGCAGCGGTGGTGTCCACACAATCACCACAACCGTGGGTGGCGTCACGGACAATATCCCCAAAACCCAAACCACCCTTTTTCACTCACGGGCGAGTAGCGCCGCTCGAGTCCCCGGGATCCGGCCATCGCTCGAGCCAACGAGCAGCAGCAGCCGTAGAGCTGCGTCAGCCGGACCCGAGCAGTGGGAGAGCGCACCGTCCCCTCCTCCGCCCGCGACACTTCCAGCTTGGGACTGGTGTGGAGGGTAAAGTGGATCAGGATGCGCAGGAGGAGGAGGAGGCTGAGGAGCATGACATTCCGGAGCTGTAGAGTGTGTGTGAAACCCTGACTGAGGTAGGGCCTGCAAAACTTGGTGTGTGAAGGACGTGTTCCGTCCCTTGCTCAGACTGGGTCCCAGCTTGCACAATATTAAC